>NC_137868.1:18421858-18756858 GCF_963924005.1 Protomyctophum bolini | reverse complement strand
ATATGGGTAAAGTTATGAATATAAGTAGCATTGTGATATTACAGTAAAACAAACAAGAACTAGCTCTATACAAGAACAACAGCTAGTGTTAACCTGGAGTATTGGGATATTGTTTTTAACAACAAATCCAAATTGAAACGGTTTAAATATTTTAAGCCTGCAGTTTATTTTTGTTAGTTTCTAAATTTGCCTAACTTTGTCCATATAGCTGACAGAGATCTGAGAGAGGTTTGTGTTTGTCACTCATGGTTGAGTGCCAAAATACCTAATCAGTATGTAAAACCAGAAACCTTAAATATAGTTAAAGGCAGGGTATTAAAGTGATATTTGTTTGATTAAAACAAAAGGTATTTTTGGTTAAATCACTATATCATGATAGTAATTATTGCTATAGTGTTTATTCTATAACAAATACATTTTTCCCTGTCTCTCCAGCTCTTTAATAAGCAGAAATTACATTTTCAGGATAGGTGACACATCTTCATCCAATCATCCATCTTCATCCAATCAGGAGAAATTTATCAGCTTCATTTTTCTAGTATTTCAGTAAAATGCTGTATAGACCATATATAGGAAGGCTATATCTTGCGCCACCCCTTAACCCTTATCCCTAAACTTATTTGCCATTTTTTACTATTTAAAAAAACCTTTTAAAATAGTTCAAATAGCCGATCTACAAGCTCACAATGTCTCGATGTAGACGGCTACATAGTTAGACTATCTTAAAATTATTTTCAAAATAGTAAAAAATGGTAAATACGTTTTAGGGATAAGGGTGGCGCAAGATGGAGCCCAGAGACTCCTGTTACTGAACACTCTATAGCAATATAGGCCACACAATATAGAGCTTTTTAACACTAATTTTAACCAAAGAAAATCACTTAGTCTATCTTTAACTGAACAAAAAATAAATAAAAACATTTACCGGTAATGTGAGCAAAGTTAGGCCTACTAAACTATAGATCATTTTAAGGACAAGGTATGACTGATATTGACATACATTTCCTGCTATATAAAATACACTTTAGATACATCACACGGCCAACTATATCACTATCACCAACTACTACATAATTTATCATGAGGTGAGGTGACTTTGGGTACCTTGAAAAGCGCTATATAAAGTAGTAGTAGTAGCTACTAGTAGGCCTAGTAGTAGTATAGCGTTAGTATTATTCATTCCATAATTACCAGATGACTGAAGACCCTGTATTGTCTGTAGGTCTACAAGACAGAAGAAGCAGAGTCTTAAGATGAAAAAGGAATCCATCTTAATCACTGAGGTTTTCTTACTGACTGCATCATCATCTGCAAGTTTGTTAACACATATCTATTCAGGAAACGGAAAGCTGGTAACTCAGCCCCTAAAAGGCCAGACCACACCAATGCAACTAGTCGAAACACTAGCTTGCAGCAAGGAGTTGGAAGTAGTTAATTTATAGTATTAGACTTAGTTGCTTCTCACTCAAGTTCAAGCCTATACACAGCAAATGTCCTAGCTGATTATAACAATCCAGATGAGTTAAAATGTCTGATGAGCTGAATGTAAAAGTAAATCATTTTTATATAGTTCATTTTAACTTTTCTGCCTTTATTTGGATAGTAACCCACAGTTGCAGAAAAGGTTGTTTGGCTCTGTGGTTGACAGAGAGGCAGAAGTGTTGCAACCATTCTATAGGGCCTAAGTGTTGCGTCAGTTTACTGATGTGCAAGCAGATTACAGACATCTGCATGATCTGCATATACTATACATGTTTCCACAAACTCAAACCGAGAGTGACAGGAAGAGGACCCCTGGTCTAACGCCTGCTTGAGCTTCCGAACCTACAACTTATTTCTGTATCTGTGTATTGCGGAACCCACGTTAATACCACTTTAATGCCTATATAGACCTACTCTGTGGGATTAAAACTGTTGGTCCATGGATCACTGGTGTTCCATTAAGGTATTGCATGTGGTCCCTGACCATGCTTTTTTTTGTGCCTATGCACAGCTTTGTGTGTAGGTGTGTTTGGTACGGAGTGTGTTTGTAGCACAGAATGTGCTCAGCTGATTGGCTGAGCATGCAGGGAATGTGATGTGTGTGATGATGTATGATAACAGAGCCGCTAACTTCACACGGGCGCTAGCCCCTCCTATACAAATTAGGTCAAATGTCTGCCAAATATGACGTAAATTTGTGGCAACACAAACATTAAATGCCATTGACAATGAAGGGAAAATTGACGTCATACGAGCAAATCGGCTAACCAATCACATAAATTCAGTTGTTCATGAGATGATGAATGATATATAATGACACATGGGTGTGATTTATTTTAAATATCATATCTATTCTATACCACTAGTTGAGAAACAGTGCACTAAAGACTAAATGCACTTGCACAGAAAAGGGAGTTAGAATCTCAATGGAAAATGTACTGTATATTACCTGGTTCAGTCACCATTATTAGGAATTGTGCCCATAGTCAATCAGTCTGAGAGAATAATTTGTGTAGTTGGACAGTGATGAAATATAACATAAAATAAATATATAAATTATTAATACATCTTAGCTACTGAGTTTGGGATACATGCATTATTGTACATGTCTGCCCTTAGTAGTGCTGTTAGACAGTTGTAATTCCTGTAACAGGGTTCCCACACATTTTTATACCAATGCATTTACAAAACTTTTGCATTTCCCCATTTCCAGGCCTATAACAATCATGCAGTGCAAATAATAATGGGTCTCTTACTTACTTCTATGGTAGCACACAAGGACAGTAGATGTGGACCAGGACAATACAATATTTATGCCTTGTAGGCCTACGATGCGAGCGTGACATTGACACAATCACTGACTCAGGTTCTGTGGACATCGTCACTTTAATCTGTGGACAATGTGGTTTTTAGATTGTGAACAACAATTATGAATAACGTGGTTACAAATGTGCCACAGGAAACATCCTGCCATAAATGTATACATTACGGATAAAATCCTTGGAGGAGAGCAGTATGTTCCATTAATGTAGTTTTAGGTCATTATGGCTCTGCAAAGACATACATGTGAGTAAGCTCTGTCAATGATGTCCAGAAACTGCTCGAATAGTTTTGTACAGAGCATTGTTGTAGAGCCTTGTACGATGCAGCAGAAACTCTGATGTAAGTACTCTATATTCAAGGAGCCTGCAGCATCAACTCAGAATCTATCCAAGGAAAATGACCATCTTGCAAGATGTGCCCAAAAAAAACCATTAATTTAGTGACATAGAAATAATATGATCCAATAACTAAACAGCAGCTGACATAGTTGTATATTTAGGATGAAATGTATACTGACATATCAATAGATATTCATGGCCTGGGCCACTGCAGAGTGCAGACCTTTACCCGATAGTGAAAGTGCTGAGGCTGCAGAAAGCAGGATGGGGAATGAGAGGTAACACAGCCTGTTTGGAATGCTGAGCACATTCACCTACTGGAGATATTGGCACACGGACATGCTTGGTGTATTAAGAGCCATACAGTGAGTGAGTACAGGCTACTGCATGCTGGGAAATGTGCCTGTGGGACGTGACACTGGGTTCCTGGCAGTGATACGCTCAGTCAAACCGAGGAGCTTCATAAACATTATGAAGTAGGGCTGGGCAATTAACAGGAGATATATTGAAACCAATATTGATAAGCAGGTTTTTAAAATATCGTTTTGATTATATGTCAATGAATCAACAGATCTAATTTCAACCAATCTTCAATTGTAATTCCCACAAAATTCAAAAGGAAGTGTTATCACACCGTCCTGTCCTGTTTCATTCATAAATATGTCACGGTGCAGAAGTTACAAGCTCTCAAAATGCCGTTTCATCTCGACTTAAATTATTATTCATTCATTCAAATATGCAACATGGAAAGCAGAGTAGAGTGCATGTTTCTGCATCAATTCAAGAACGTTGGTTAGAACTGCTCATGTGTGGGTCACCCACAGTCAGTAGTTAAAACACAATGCATAGAGAAATTACTGTTAATGACTAATATTCACACAACATGTGAAATTGAAAAAATATCACCTCCTGGTAGCTGTAGCTGGTGCTTTGGGTGACGCAGAGGTAAAGTACCTAACCTGTTTCAATCCACCACAGGCTAGATCTATTTTATACTTTGTCAGACGCTGGCGTTGCCCTGCTACTTGAAAGTAGTTAAAAAGCGTTATGCCATCCAAGGCAAGAAGAAATGGCACCCTTTTCACATTGGCCTATTATAGCACCATCAGGAGGCCACAACCTGACCTGTCCTGGTGGAGACCTGTGCCCCGAAGGGCACTTTATCTAGTTTACAAATAAAACAGGCTTTAGTACAGTATGCAGGATACTCAGTCCCATGATGTTACTTCCAGCAGAAGCTTGTGAAGGGCCTGCGTGGAGGCCCAACATCCCACTGCCATGCAGCCTTTCAGCAGACATCTGAGCAGTCCTTCGGTGGCAGCTGTAGAAATGAGTGACCCCGACAGGGATTTGGCTCCGGCCCTGGGTGCCACCAACGAGGACAGACTGAGGGTCACGCCACCGAGGGCCCCCAGAGCGTTACCGGCGAATAGACACACCGTCAGGGAGCAGGACACGGACGACAGAGCCAGGCAGCGGGTCATCAGTGTCAGCGCGTCAGAAGACAGCCAATCGCAAAGTCCCAGGAAGAGGCCGGAGCCAATCAGGAGGAGGTGCGCCGTGTTGCGGTCCTCGCTGAGCCACAGGAAGCCGAAGGACAGTAGAGGCGAGGCAAGGACCTCGCTGGCCCACTCCATGTCAGACTGGAGAGAGCTCAGGTAAGGGATCATGGAGGCAGGTAGGAGACTGAGGCCGGCAGACAGTCCAAGCAGAAACACACCTACTGAGGGAGCTCTGTGGTCCTGCAATGAGAGAGAGAGTATCTGTATTCAGCCGCCGACCCTCATCTGAAAATGTTTTCTACCAGGAAACCCCCAGAAGCAAAGATTTGAGTTAAACTGCCTGAAAATATACTCACATGTTTTACTTAAGTAAAAGTATCAATAATGAAATGTAGAGAAATACTCTGTTACAAAAAGTCTGCATTGGTATTTTAAATGCACCTAAAGTACCAACATTAGAAAGTACGTACTAAATTAGGTAGGCAAACTGTCCCATTTTACAAGTTTTCAAATGTAGGTTGACCACCTTCAACCACCAACCAATGTTCAGTTCATTTTCAGTTCTTCATGACCCAAACATCTCCTGAGATCGATTTGGTATGGGACCTTATATTATTTATCATCTTATTTATCCGTGTTTTTACAAGATGTCATGTCAGTAGTATTTCTAATACCTGCCCAATAGCCCACATCTTGGCTGCTGATGTGGGGATAGGTTAGCCTGCTATTTCAGTAGACTATTGTTTAATAATGTTGAGTTTTTAAAGTCTAATATAAATATAAATCATTATAATTAAATATTGTGACCATTTAAAGACACACTCGTATTTACAATCAGAGCTCTTTGTTGTTATGCTCATTTGGAAAAGAAAATTCTACTTCAAAGGTTGTGGATAGTGTTAGCATAAACAATAAATTGAAGGGAAACTTCAACTCATTGCTTCAATTAACTTATTGCTTCAAAAGTTCAACTTATTGCTTCAAAAGTTCAATTTATTGCTTCAACTTATTGCATCAAAAGTTCAATTTATTGCCTCGGCCTTGCCGCACACGCCTGCGTCGCAATTTCGCAAGGCCGCGGCAGGCATAAAGAGTGTCCCTTATTTCAAGATCTCAAAGGTGGCAATTGGCAACCATAGTCTACACAAATAGAGAATGTAGAAGAATTGTTATTTTGATCAACGATTGCCTGTTCAGTTGTATTTCCTATGGTATTACCATCAACACAGTATGGAATTGTAGTAGCTCTGGTTCATATATAGAGCTAGAATTGTACCAAAATCTTTCGCACAACGATAACATATTATTTAGTTTAGGGTCTGATAGGCTAAATGCCTGGTGGTCCGTGGCTCAATTCAAATGCGGAATAAATAATAGGCTTTGTAACTGTACGCCAGCCTACCTTGAAGAGATGATAGGCTGAGTGCAGAGCAGTGGCACACAGAACGGCATTGGAACACACTGTGATCCAATCTGTTATTATACAGGATGCCATTGATCACAAACAACAAACTCATTCACTTCTTTACTACAGTTCTGTTACGGAGCCAGCAAACAGCTGGTGGATGTATTGATAATAATGAATGTTGATTGAGCACGACACGCACACGTGGTGGTGGCATGAAACTTTACAGAAGCCACTGACTGAAACATAAACATAAACACACTAGTACTGCCGCTCGTGCTGCATGACTTTGTTTTGTCACGTGACTAGAGAAACGCGGATATGATTGCGCGCATGCCCCGGAGCCAGTGTTGCCATGTCTGCTTATTATAAGCGACATTGAGCTTCTTTTTCTGTAAAGTTGCTTGTAAATTATGTTGTTGCGGGTTTTGGGGCTTGTTTTTGATTGATTGATTGATTGAAATTATTATTTGTCGAATGGGTACATTTCAAAGAAAGCACCGGGTGCCAAGTTTCCTAATGTTGTTTAAACCAGTGATTCTCACACATTTCCATGTCAACGACAGAACGACCCCCACAAGGACTGAATGAATAGACATATACAAATATGTTGTGCCAGGGGACCCCCTTATCAGATTTGTGTTGTTAAAATGTTTTAAAAATATTCCACATTTGTTTTTTGCGACGCGTTTGTGAGCTTGTAGATCTGATCTACTTCCAAATAGCCTACCCCGAGCCTACCCTTCTTTGGGTCTTGTTTTCATGAGACTTGCGGTTGCTTATTTCTCTCACAAAATCTGGCAACACTGCATAGGAGTTCGAAAAGTAATGGCGGCTGAGCGCTTGACAACCATAACAGAGGCATGGATACGGGAGAGATTACAGTTAAAACTTCCACATCTCGGTAAGACGGCTGCTGTTTTCATTGTGCAACGTGCGTGCGAGTGCAAAGGGATGCCTAAATAGGGTGGAGGGCGTGACGTCGTCCGAGACCAAATACGGGCCAGAATTGTAAACACGGGCTAATAATAAAGCTAATGGGCTAACGTTAATCTGTCGATCATATTAATGCCTGCACCAAAGCAGACCTACGCTTTGTGATGATCATGATCATCACACAGACAGGGGTCCTGGTCGACCACACAGACAGGGGGGTGGTACGGGGGTTCTACCCAGCAAAATGTGGAAGAGTGATTGATTGAAGAATGGGTACAGTCCAAGCAAGGGAGGTAACTATACAGGTCAATACAAAAACTGCTAAGAGGATAAAACCAGAAAAATCACTAAGTCTAAGACTTGTTTACATCTGGGTGCCTCCATTTTCAATTCATCAAGACATTTACAGACATATATACACTGCATCTATGTACACATCTATTCCAATTAAATTTCCTATATATATATATATATATATATATATATATATATATATATATATATATATATATATATATATATATATATATATATTATTGCGAACGCAGTGAGCACTAACTATGAGACCTAGCAGATCATGTCTGTCTGTCTGTCTGTGTGTCACGCTTTTGTGCCCATATATGGAGCTGAGTGATTTGTTTGTGATTGATGCAACACACTCCATATTTGGACATGGCCAAAGGGCCATGATGAACGCAGGAACGTGGACAAGGCCCTGCTTCGAATGCACAACAAGCTGGAACATGCCAACGAACAAGTATAACTACGTTGCGTTCGCTTCCCGCGTTTGCGCGTCTTACTTGTATAGTATATATATTATATATATATATATATATATACACAAATCAAATAGTTAATACACAGTATTGATTTTTTATTTTATATTTGCATTATATTTGATCGATTTTGATATTTGCATATGCAAATATCGAAATACATTGATAGTCTTGATTCAACTAAGGGAGGCTAATGCCCAATTCGATTTTAGGTTATTCGAAAATAGTTGATCTATTCTACAAGCTCGTGAGCTTGTGGATCATCATATTCCCGAAAGAACTGTTGACAAATCTTCTCTTTTGGGGGTCCCCAGTCCTCGTACATAATTCAGAATCTTTTCCGTGGGGCCCAAATAAATACATATCAATTTGGGCGTCCTCGACAATGAAAACGTTTGAGAAGCATGCGTTGTAATGTTGGTGTAACTTGTTAACAGGAGATGTCAGGTCACTCAGCCTTCCAGGGACATATGAGGAGAAGATCAGACATCTCGGAACGGCACTGAGAAACTTTGTGCGTCTGAAGAGCGTGGACCTGTCCTGCAATGCTCTTACTTCTGTTGAGGTAAGTTCTCCCAACCAAGGCCTGGACAGATTTAATGACGCTACAAAAGATGAAAGAGAAAAAGATGAACACTTAGCATTTCGGGTGCCTGCCCAGCCCACCACCGCATAGGTTGTGGGTTTGAAATCCACTGTGCGTGGTGCATCCGGCTTTGTCTATACAGGAACACAATTGGCCCGCGTTCGGGGGAGGGAAGCATGGGGGGATAATTTGTCACTGCATGTACTGTAATCTTACGGGCTGTCAGTCAGCACAGCACTCAGCAGGGAGTGTCATTAAGTGTTGGAGTGTTGGACAGGAGGAGTAGGACGAAGGCTCTAGTCTACATCTTCTCGGTGAGGGGTCAGTAGGATACAACAGCAGTGACAAACAACACAGAATTATGTGTGGGGAGGAATCAATTGGCATTAAAGGTAGTGTAGGTTTCTTTTGGTTAAAAAGAAGGGGGGAAAAAGTATTGTTAGTTCCAGTTCCAATTTTGTCTGCTAATTTCTTTGTGTCATCACTTACTGTAGAATTCCACTTGTTTAATCAGTATCCTGACTGCATTCTCTATCCTGATTGCATAAAAATAGTATCCCAGTTTCAGTTTCTGTTTAATAAAAAGCTGGAGAGACATGGAGACTCCTATTACTGAACAAACACTATATAGCAATGAGTACGGTACTATCACAATATAGAGCTTTTTAACAAATTTTAACCAAAGAAAATCACTTACACTACCTTTTAATGACTAAATTGGGGTGAAAAAGGGGTAAAAAAATATCACAATATCGTCTGTGCTTCTCCTCAGGGGTTGCTTCACTTGAAGATGCTGGAGAGACTCAACCTGTATTATAACTGCATATCATCTGTCAAGGAGGTCAAGGAACTCTGTAAGCTCCCAGCGTTGAGGGAACTGGACCTCAGACTCAACCCTTTGACTAAAAACGACCCTCACTACCGCCTGTACCTGGTGCACGCCATGCCCAACCTTCGCAAACTAGGTGAGCTCGATATGTTCATTATTAGTTGGATCACTGTTTCACAAACAGCGGGATAGGGACCCATTTTGTGTGTCTTGGATCCATTTTTGTGGGTCGTGAGTGAATATACCTTTGTTTATTGTTTCTTAAATGTTGTCATAAGGGACCAAGAAGTCACAAAGTGACTTTGGTCACTTTTTGTTTTTTTCCTTCTTCTTCACCTTCCGCCAAAAATAGCAGTTCTGGCTGAACCGTGCAGTCGCTTTTTGTGAAATCTGGTAATCTGGTAGAGGGCCATACCAAACGGTGACTTTGTGAAGCCCATGACGATTGGTCAAATGGTGGCGCTATAGCACTCAATTGAAAATGCAAACTTTGAACGTGCATACAGTAGCTCATGAACCGATTGACCGTTGGCAATGACACTTTTTTTTTGTCAAATATGTTTTTATTGAACAGATAAATTATTACAAACATTATGATATGAAATACTTTTTTTATGAAACAAAATGAAAGAAAAAATAAAGACAAAAAAGATAAAGAAATCCCTTAACCCTCCCACCCATACTGCTCAGTGACATTGCATACTATATAATAAGATGATAGAAAGCTCATGGAAAACATCTGAAAAGAAAATGGCGTAGTCAACCATATCAATGGTATCCTGTCTATTAATCGTTTCTACTCAGGTAATGGACAAGGGGCAGCCAAATCTTATCAAACTGTCTCTCCCTGTTTCTCAGGAAATACCTTATTCTCTCAAGATGAAGTGTACTTGTCATTTCATGGCAATGACACTTTGATAGACATATGTGTCTCCTCATGCCGAACAACCGTGTTCTGACTTTTGACCTCTGACGTTTAGATCACCCGCCATTTTGAATTATATGAAAAACAGTTAAAATGTATCTCCTCCCAGGATCTTTGATCAAAATGCACAAAAACGTCTACACGTGAACTTTGAACAAATTCATGCAATAATTTCATGAATAAACAAAAAAATAACATTATTAAGAAGTAGTGCAAATAGCAGATCTTGAAAGATGTTCTGTGTTTTCCAGACGATTGCCCAGTCAGAGACACAGAGCGTAAAGCTGCCATCATGCAGTTCTCCTCGGACCCTCTACCTCATCAGAAGAGCCACCTTCTAAGCCAGGCACCTGATAACAGGTAGATATTTTAAGTCAGTGGTTCCTAATGTGATGTGAGACAACTCCAGGTGTGCCTTGGGATTTTGTAACAACCACAGGCACTTATTATTGCAATACTGTATTTCTTTGTAATCAATGTTCATGATAAAATGCCACCATTTCTTTCTACTTTACTTTTTTCTTCTTTTTTTTTTGAAGTATAAGGTTATTTAATGTCAGTTTTTTTCTTTGTAAATCTAGGTTGTCATATCTGCATTGTGCAACTTCAAAGCTAAAAGCCAAACAGAAATGCAATTATTATTCCAGTCTTCAACGACAATACAATTAGTTACAATTATTTGAGTGACAATTAATCATGTAAAATGTAATAATTGTGACAGCACTAATTTCTATGAATTGATGAATTGAACAAGGTGGACCCCCTTGTAAACAAGTGTAATGCTTTATTGGGTCGTCCACTCACAGTTAACCCATTTAGACCTGAAAAAAACATTCACTCTGAAAGAATATATATTCAAAGATTTGCGCCACATTTTTACGATTTTTCAAAAATAGCAGACCTACAAGCTCTACAAACAGTCTTTGTATTGAGTTGTGCTTGAATTGTACTGTAATTCTGCAAACTGTTAATAAATATTTCAATCAATCAAACTGAAACTGTGCCTCAGGAGTCAGGATTAACCCATTTAAGACCTGTAACTAATAGGTTAAAGTCTATCTTCGAGCATCATGTGGCTTGTGGTTTTTCAGGAGCAGTGATCCGAGGCTGGCCTCCGTGGACCGCTTGACAAAGAGGCTCTCCTTTGCGGAGAACAGCGATGACATTGTGTTGAACTTTGGTGCTAAAAGTAGTCATCTACAACAAGGTATGATTTTATTGTCCAAATGAAGTAATTCTTAGTAATGAGAATGGCTTCCTGTGTGCTGGGTTTCATTGTGTTCTTTTTCCATTGTTTTACCTCCCAGAAACTGAAGAGGCTGAGTCCAAAAATGTTTCAGAGACGGAGAGCTGTTCGTCTCAAAAACAGGTGATTTTTAGTGGTTTTCAACCAGTGGTCCGGGCACCACTAGTCTTTGAGAGCGTAAAGTGGACCTAACGGGTCCATTTGGTTTCATTTGACACTATCAAGAGTTAAATTATTGTTAAACACCTGCATTAGGCTATACTATAAAAAATATTATTTTGATCAACGTTACCCTGTTATCTCTCCTATGGTCCCACATCAATGCAGCATGGAATTGTGGACAAAATCTTATCCAACTACAGTACAAAAAAAAATCTTCTTTCGTTTTTGGTCTGCGAGTAAAAATCAAATGGTGGTAAATGCTGAATAAATAATGGCCTTGATATGAAAAAGGTTTAAAACCAACATGTATTCTGTGTTGCACAGATTGTACTACTAATGCTGTGTCAGTGAGTGAGCTATTTCTCTGTTTTCATAGGAACCAGTCAAATCCATCCTCAGGTCCACGCAGAAAAACTATGGTAAGTTTTTATTTAAATTTTTGTTTCTTGAATTAAAGTTGTTCCTACTGTTTTATGTTAAGCGCTTTGGGTACTTAGAAAAGCGCTATATAAATCTGAGCTATTATTATTATTATATTATATTAACCTCTTATTATTATTTATTATTTATAGATTTTAGAAAATCATCAAGTGATACTGATAGGCTTGTTTATGCTGCAGTGGTGGCCCAATTTAGATTATCAAAATCCTTCAGTTCCCCTGGATCAAACAGTATCCAAAACCCACCACTAGATGGAACCAACAGCACATTCTATTTTTTCATGAGCTAGTGCATTCAGTTCTAACTCGAATAGGGCTGCAACTTTCAATTATTTTCTTATTTTCTATTGTTTACAATTGTTTTGAATTTATATCAACAAAATTGATTAACCACGTGGACATAATTTTATTCTTTGTTACACAACACTATCATGAAAAAAATAAGTATTTTGTGAGCTTGTAGGTCGGCTATTTAAAGAAAAAGGGATATAGAAGGATTATTAATTCATCGATTTATTTGAAGAACTATTGCACGCCTAGACTGAAAGAGACCACTTGCCGTGATGCATTTCTTTGTCTGTTTCCCTCCCTGTGTTGACCAGGCTATACGAAGTCTAAAGTGCCACAGACGAAAGTGTCATCATCGCATAAAAATAATTCTACCTCATTGAAAGGGGTGGAGGGTCCGAGGGTGACCTTTGACCCCTACGTGGAGAAGCGGAGGCCAGACTCTGGAAGGCACAAGCACAAGGACCCCGGCAAACGTCCCGCTAAGGGCCATTTCACACCCAATCCTAGTGAGTACTGCATACTGTAAAGCAATGGTTTTCAACCCTTTTCATTTCAAGGCCCATAATTTGTTCATCATTTGAGCCACAGACCACCATCTGATGAGATTTAGCCTCTCAGACCCAAAACTAAGAATATTTTGTAATCGTTGGGTCGGATTTTGTCCACAATTCGATGATGTATTGATGTGGTACCATAGAAGAGGTAACAGGCAAAAGTTGATCAAAATAACAATTCTTCTACATTTTCTAATATGTAGACTTCTTATAAATTAAGTAATGCTCTTGATAGCGTAAAATGAAACCAAATGGACCCGTAGGGAAAATTACGTTGTTTTTGTTGTTCTTTTGCCAACAATAGGGACGCCAGAAAATGGCCAGCACGCAATAATGTCCTTTTATCAAGTTTATTTCCTTCTCTGAGCAATAAACATCACAAAAGATGTTATTGAGTGCTGACGTTTTCTTGTTTTCATTGATCGTTTTGTTTAGCTGTGCGCCTAAAAGATGTCTTCAATTCTGCGAGTGTTGCAGGTGATGTGGTTTGTCACTGGACACTGTGGACAGCACTTCTCTATGTTCTATTGAATGTATCCATGTCTTACTTTGTCAAAGACCAAGGACACCAGCACGATACTCCGTTAATGAACATACAGCCTCCAAGTCCCAGGAGTCCCGGCATGACCCTCTCTGACCCCTCCAACCCCATCCTGCATCCTCCGAGAGTGTCCTACTCCAGTAGAACAGCAGGGGGGCCGGGCGTACCACAAAAAACTCCCAACCAAAAGAGGGTATGGGAAAACGAAAAGCATTGGCCTACTGCTCACTGTACTCTTATTGAATTGTTCAACATGCTTTCATTCACATTTATAATACTTAATCCAGAGAGATTTACATTAAGCAAGAACAAAAAACATGTTAATACATCAAATACATAAAAATAGTCATCATGAATCATACGTAAGCTAAGAACCTAACAGTGGAATATCTATATAATGAAACTATATGCATATACACTATAGAGTGCTATGTCTACATAAAATGCTATCTAAGTTACATAAGTTGAGCCTACGCATACAGGGCTAGGGCAAGTGCTACGGGCTAAGATAGAGTCTGAAGAGGTGGGTTTTCAGACTGCGGTGGAAGATTGGGAGCAAGTCTGCAGTACTGATTGCAATGGGAAGTACATTCCATAGTATTGGAGCCAGAAGGGAGAAGAGCCTGGCATGTGCAGAGCTTTGTCCCAGCGTTTTTTAGCGAAGGTACTTCCCCTCCCTGTGTTGGCTAATCTGATATTGCGGGAGGGTTTGTAGGGTCGGTTCAGACTTGCAAGATATGGGGGTGCCATACGTTCGTGTAATTATATTTAACAGTTTAGATTGACTGCTTTATGCATGTGTTAATGTCTACTTTTTGAATGGGTTTAACAGGGCGGCTACAGGAAGCCACTGGAAATGCTGCTCAACCTTGTGGACAAGCATTGGAAAGGAGAGAGATCACTTCACCATAACAGCGACTTTCTGTGTGAGTGGGAGGAGACAGGTTTATGTATCTAAAGGCCTATTCATACACCAGTTTTAGGTGATGAGGTGAAAAGGTGGTCACCTCATCACCGACAACTAGAGAATGCATGGGTAAATGGTAGGGGTGTAACGATATAGTAACTGTGTCGAAACATCGATTTTAATTTCAAGAATCAAAGTATATCGAAATGTAAATGGCAGCATATCGTATCGTTTGACTTTTTGCAATGCAAATAATCGGTATCGAATCGTTTTGCAATGCAAATAATCAATTGTATCCATACTAACTACATGTGCATTGTATTTAGCAATTTTAGGAAGAAAAAAGAAAAAGATCTGTTTAATTACTTTTCCATTCAGTATCGCTACACATCGATATATGTGTGTGTATTCTCTGTGTTGTGCAGGATTGTACGGAGCCCCTGAGTCGCCATGGTAAGAAAAATAAATGTCTTCCATGGCCACTCAGGGGCTCCGTAGGTTTGTCTATATTTGTTCAAATATAATGTCCATGTATTCGCCAGAGAATCACAGTGTTACTTATTTATATCCATATTCGTACATTTTTCCCACACTATCCACATGTCTCACACAAAGTAAACTTCTTTGCTAAATAGTTACTTTATCGATTTTAAATCATTGAGTCGTATCGCCATGAATGATCCAATATCATCCATGTATCATATCGTCAACTATGTATCGTGATGCTTATCGTATCACTGTTAAAATGTATTCTTACACCCCTAGTAAATAGCTGCCCATTTAACCACTAGAGCCCATGTTCCTGTTCTGGGGTAAATATTCAGCAAAAATAGCCAATCTACAAGCTCACAACACATACCTAGTCAAGATATGAGCTTGTAGCGAGGCTATTTCTACAAAGTGGACTGGATACAGTTTTGTAGTGTAGTGTACAGCGAAAACAGGAGCGTAGAAGTATACAATAAATTATTTCTGGGCTTTGTACTGGGCTTTGAAATTACCTACTGGAGGAATTGTGAAAACCGAAACATTGTTTTCAAAGATTTTATTATTAAAGCCCAACAATCTGTATTAACCATTTCATTCTCTTTCTCTCTCTCTATAGCCAAGGCAGTGCAGATCCTATCCATGATGGAGGATGATATCTCCAGTCGAGAGGATGAGATCAAGACGTTGAAAGGGGAAGTGGAGGGACTGAAGCGTCAAGCGGACGTACAACAGGAGGAGCATAAAATCCAAGTCCACGATCTGTCCGTCCAGCTGGAAGACACCCAGGGCTCGGCGGTGAGAAGAGCCATAGCAGCAAAGCTAACGAAGACTAAACACACATTTAATTTGCATGGATTCAAGTTCTCAGTCGCCATGACTGATTTCAGTCATTTGGGTTCTGGAGATGCCAGCATTTCTTCTACTTAAGCATAAGCGAATAAGCCAAAGTAGTCTGGGGTGCGCATGCTTATCCGACACACCATAGGACCGACATGCGAAAACAACGATCGGATTAAGGTTGGCAAACATGCGTTAAGGTTGGCGAACATGCGCTGCTCCGTGCTTGCGGTTATGGTTAGTTTAGCGTTTGAGGTAGGTTCTCGAGTCGGACCGTAGTCTACTCTAGCTTATTTTAAGATTGGAGGCACATTTCAAGTGGTCAAATTAGCATTATGTGCCGAAACCGCTTCCATAAAACCCTAATGGTCTCGGATATTTCATATAAAAGCAAACGTTATAGCCTCAGTCTGATTTCTTCACCTGATTGGTAGTATTCAACGGCAGCAACATTATTACTAAAACATCATAATATAATTTACATATTGTGTTAATTGTTTAGGAAACGGCACTAGCAGTGTGGGTGCACACTGTTTTAGTCGTGAGATTTTATTTATGCTTTAATCCATGCATTTGCTACAGAGTGGGTCGGTGGGATATTGTGATCAAAACGAATGTACTCATTTCAGTTTGTAACTTAATCCAGGCTAAATTGAACGAGCAGCTGAAGATCGTGTTGGAGGAGAATGTGAATCTTCAGAAGCAGCTCATCAAACTGGAGCAACAGTACCTAAAGTCTATGATGAAAACCTCTCCTGTTACGCAGATAAAGGGTGAGATATTTGTACGTATTTTTCCCCAAGTACAAAGTGCAAACATTCCATTATTTCCTGCCCTGCTTCAATGTCCCACCACTGTGTTCCGTAGAGGCACAGACAGAGGTGGATGAGCTGAGGAGGGAGATTGAGGGCCTGAGACTTAAGGTCCATGAGGCTGAGAAGGTCAAAGACCTGGCCCATATGCTGCAAGAAAGTCACAGGTAAGAGGGTGCTACCAGGCAGGGATGGGTGCAGTCACCACAGTAGTCGATCTTTGTAATACCTCAAAAAGGAAAAGAAAAAGTCCATTACTGCATCAAAAGTAATAAACAAATTAGACTATAAAACTGGTCAAACATTGGCCAAATTACACAAGAAAGAGGCAAAGAGTTTGAAAATAGCTGAACTACAGCTGAGCCGTTGTGAGTGTACTATTTTCACTATTTATCTGTGGAACTGAGTAAAACTAAATGTAATGCCTCAACACCTACATTCTAAGGTTGAGAACCACTGCATTAGAGATATTAATTAGGTAACTAACTAATCTACAGAAAGACGCTGAATCCTCAACCATTATTAAATTAAAGCAATGTATCATTATTGTCATACGTTTGTGTTCTGGCTATATCTACAGAAACATGCCAAATATATCAGTGTCACGTGATATATTATAAAGATAGTCCACCATGTCATGTGTACCGAGGCACATCAAAGAGAGCTGTTCCTCTATCCTTTTCGCCAGTGTGACTGGGGAATGGGAATCGGCATCACATATTTCTGTTTTACGTTCCATCTCATACACACTACACAGCTGTGTTGTTTGCAGACAATGGTGAATTTGGCCACCATTCCATTAGTGTGTGTTCAAACAGTTTTTTGTGTACACGTTTTAGGTCGCTGGTGGCTACCAATGAGCGGCTGTTGGGTGAGCTGAGGGCCAGCGCGGAACAGTAACTAACAAGAACAATTTTTTTTACTGTATATTGAACTTTATACCGGCATAGTAAAATCTGCATGAGCTTCAGCGAATAGAATCTCATATTTGACATGATTAATCTTGTCTCGTTTACCAAACTAGAGGTCCTGTTGTTATCAAAATTGCACCAAACTTAGTCTTTGCACTGTATATAATTTTAAACTTCGAAGCCTTTGCACTGTGTATTTTGTTTTTGCGTTATTTATTTTGCTCCGAGGCATGTTGATGAATGCATTATTTATTGTTCTTTGGAAGAAGAAAAAAAAGTGCCTCGACTGTGTTTTGCTTAGCGTGTAAACTGCTGTTCAAGAAAATGTGTATATGTGTGTTTGACAAGGCCATCTATGTTGAAAAATGATCTGGTAACGAGGAGGCCAGTACAGTATGTCGTTCCTGGATCAGAGGCAAGATTACAAACTTCATGTTTTTTTTAATTATATATATATAGGTCGGTTGTCTTGTCTATCCATCTGCCTCGTAGACTGCAGTGGAAAAAATTTGACCTGATTTCAGCTGCACTGTGGCCTTATTTTTTACCTCTCTGCCTTAAGGCTGGAGAGATGCATACACACATTAATACCGGTGCACACACACAGACACACACACACACACACACACACACACACACACACACACACACACACATGCATGTTCTGACACTCAAGCTCTTTCATGTAAGTACAAATGTGTGGGGCCATAGAGGTTGGAGGGGAGCGGGTTTGCGATCGGATGCTTGTATATTTGAATCGTTAAAACTAGCTTGGACAAACCTGGGTGGGGAAAGCGAACGTGATGACACCCTACTCCTCAAAGACCTCCATCGAGGCACCCTTGATCAACATGCTTAACCACGTGAACCCTAGTGCCCCTGTTCTGGGGGCGAGCATTCTGTGAAAATAGGCGATTCACAAGCTCGCGAAACTACGCAACGCGGTGTGAGCTTATAGATCGGCTATTTTCTGCGAAGATGTTTTATGTACGTGGGAAAAGGAGCGGGCCTATTATAGACCCCTGGGGGACAGACGACAAATAATAGAGGGTTTAAGTCAGTGGTTTTCAACCTTTTTCATGCCAAGGCCCATTATTTATTCAGCATTAAAGCCACAGACGAGATGATGAGATTTAGCCTCTCAGACCCAAGACTTAGAATATTTTGTTATCGTTGGATAAGATTTTGTCAACAATTCCATGCTGTATTGATGTTGTATCGTAGGAGAGATAATGGGCAAATATTGATCAAAATAACACTTCTTCTATTTGTGTAGATTTCTTGTAAATTAAATAATGCAGATGTTTAACAATAATTTTACTCTTGAGAGCGTAAAATGAAACCAAATGGACCCTTGGCAAGTCCATTTGGTTTCATTTCACGCTATCAAGAGTTAAAGATATAAGGGTCCATTTGGTTAACTCCATTATTTAGCTGGGGACCACCTGGAAACCTCCTCAAGGACCACTGGTGGTCCCCGGACCACTGGTTGAGAACCACTGGTTTAAGTGGTTGAATTGCTTCTCAGTAGTTCTGCAGGGCAGCTCCCAGGAGTAACTGTATTGAATGGTGCTGGAAAGAAAGCATGAGTAAATAAAGGTTGAAGAAGCACACCACTTGTTTTTTATGTGATGTTTTGTGTGCGTGCGTGCGTGGCAGCGTGAGCAATTGGGTAATGCGTAATATCAAAATGAGCAATTCACACATTTTCCCGAAGCAGAGGTTCTGGGCTCGAGTTTCAGTAATTTCTGGGAATTTATTTTATTTCTTTTCAATAATGCACTAAATGAACACGTTGTCTAAAGAACAAAGCCACATGGCATGCACCAGGGTATAATAATACATAATAAACTATTTATTTAAAGAAATGACAATATTGTTCCACCACATGAGAAGGTGCACAGTATTTGGCATTAAGAACACGACACAGACCATAATAATAATGAAATCCTAAAGCAGGCCAAAACTAGTACACTGACTGCTGCTGGTTTGGCGTCCATGCATGATTCTTCATAAGCTCACAGGCTAGAGTGTATGAAGGAACAGTATGTCACTATATTTGAAAAATAGACTTATAAAAGTGTACTTCTCCTAACCAAATTTGACCTTTCTCTCACAGTGTAGTAGTCCTTGTAATCATGCCGACCTTAGCATCCCTATTTTGAACATTTGCCAAAAATATATGTTATAAGAGATTTGGTATAGAGCGTGCCATGGACAGAGCCCACTCACGACTCCTGTCAACTAGTAAGTATAGAGTGATTTAACTGGTTAAATTCAGACTCCTTTGTGGTTATAGAACTATGCAGTATTCAACTAAAAGAAATCCCCTAAAATGTAGTCATAGACTTATAAAAGAGCATCACATGGTAGCTAAAATAGTTTTAGTAGTTTTCTTAAGATTTCCATGTGAAAATATAATTTCCAAATGTATTTATCTTGCACCACTGCAAGTATATGAGGCTAGTTTTGTTTTGCATCCTGTATGTTTGACATTGTGTTGTAGTAAAGATCTGTTCAATAATGTTCAACATCCACTATTACCATCTAATGATCTCAATGCTAACTCCATCAATCCACAATTTCTCAACTTGACATATTCAGGAAGTTAAAGACAATTTTGCATATTCAGGAGTCTCACAACTGGCATAGCAGTTCAACTGTGACACTAATAGTCTATATATGCTTCCGAATCAAATGCACTATACCATGGGAGCATGCACACAGTACAGGGGAAGAAACAAAACATTTACTGCGTGAAGCCAGTGTCTTAAATTAAGCCATATGGATTTTTGTTTTTAGAAATATACACAATCTTACCACAAATATATTAGAACTATATATAAATCTGACATGGTAACACAAGTAAAATGTTAAAAATACAATCTTAAAACAACCCAGTTCATGTTTGTCTCCTGTAGTAAAGGCTTCCGTTAATTATATTGTTTTCTTTTAAAATCAGTATGGTACATTGGGAAAAACCAGATGGAAGGGTCAAAGTAGAACAGATACATTGAGATATGAATGTACTGTTACAAGGAGGCCCAGTTCAAAGATGGATACAGTATGACTTACAATAGGCATTTAAAGAATTTAACAATGTTTCAAAAGAGAGATTAAGACAAATGTTAATTTGGACAATTATAATGACTACATAGGTGTCTATAATCTCTAAGAATTCTAAAAAAGCTGGACACAAATTATCAAATCTATTAATGATTTTGGCCAAAAACAACGTATGATCTGGAAAAAGTGACAAACTAACCTCATTAAGTCAAGAAAATTAACAGCACGTTACATTAAGACTTGACAACTGATGTCATTGACGGAGAACAAACAGAGTTATGTGGAAAGCAATCTCGGGTTTAGCAAGAAATAAACATTGATTATGTCTGTCATTATGCTGGGCCAGTAGTACATATAAAAACAACAAATCTTGAATTAAAAATGCATTTCTTCAACTCAGTAATGGGAACTAGAATGGAAAAGTGCAAGGTTTCATTCATCAACCCATTTCTCCCTGTCGTTTGTTTTTCTTGGCATGGTCATTGTGCTTCATAAACACTAAACAGGCTAGGCCCTGTCATAACAGCAAAGCTTCAATACTCATAGCATAGCCCACTTCTCTGATTTAGCTTGTTTCAGTTGTGTTGGCAGTAACTTGCTATCAGATAGGAATGTACCAGCTGATGATGATTTAGTAAAAATAAGATGTAAACAGTTTTCCAGTTCTCACACTTTCGTCACTAAGAGAGGAACTCAAAACATGGCAGGCAGGAAAAGAACAGGCGGGTAGATAAAAAAACAAAACACACAAAATCCTATCCTTTTTGTGCTTTCGAGTACTTTTTTTCTTTTGTAAATAGAAAATCATCTAAATGTTTGTCTCTGACCAAGTGACCTCACATCGGTTTGGGTAGGGTGGGCTTGGTGACTTTTTTCTCGTACGACCCGGCGTGCTTGTATCCTGAGACGTAGCCGGACGTGTCTGCGATGTCAACACGCCCCGCCTTGCCCTTTCCTCGGCCGCTGTTGTCGAAGCGCTCCTTGTGGCAGCCTGTGAACTTGGTGGTGTCCGTGAGGCGGGAGACCGTCGGGGAGGCCACGGCTCGCTGTGAGGGGTGACACGTTGGAGTTTATTCTATTTTTTTTCCTTATAATTATGATTCATGACACTACATTGTGTACTACAGTAATGGATTAAACTTGAGTCTTACTGTGACTCCTGATATGTATTCTAGTTAATCTTACTGTGACTCCTGATATGTATTCTAGTGGATCTTACTGTGACTCCTGCTATGATCGGTGCCTTCCCCTCAATCAGTTTGAAGACCTCTGCCTCAGCCTCTTCTCCCGTCTTGTCTTTATACTTCTTCCTGGCCAGCTCCCCCAGAGCAGTCTTGAACTCATCATAGGTGATGGTACGACATGTTTTCTTCCTGAAGCGGGACGAAAGGAAACCATGGAGGACATGGAGCAACATTTGTCACTGTACGATTTGTGAACTCCAAAGTGAAGAACCCCTCGTGGAGAACGTCAGTCTGTACCTTGACGTGTAAACAACTGTGACATTTTGATTGAGCCTTTGCAATTTTTTTTAAACGCTTAACTTAATTGTACAATCGGTTATTTTCTTACCTCAGGAGTGCCTTTTTAATTATTAACTATTATTACATAGTTTTAGATTCTAAAGCTTCTGCAATGCTCCTGAGATTAATACAGTCCAGTCTTTTCTAAACGTGTGCTTTTGTGGCACAAATCTTTGAATATATATTCTTTCACAGTGAACGTTTTTAACTCATTTACTTCTGGGGGGGTCCCTGGAACAACATATTTTCAGATGGGGTCAGCTACATTACAATTTCTGGCGTCCTTGACATGAAATAGTTTAAGAATCACTTTTTTTTGTAGAATCTGGCCTCAGTCCTTAACTGGGCATATTTTATGACCTCTAATTAGAGGTTGAGTGAGTGCTTGCAAGGGGACCAAACAGACTAGACATGTGGGATCACTTTAACATGACAGGTTTAAGGACCCAGCAGAGATGTCCTTCTCGGACATAAACAGCAGGGAAACTTTCACTGTTTGGATCTCGTCTCCGTGTCTCTCAGCCAGTGATGGAAAAAGTACTGACATTAAAAGTATCAATACTGCAAGTAAAAGTGGAATTCAAAGTTTACTTGAGTAAAAGTACAAAAGTATTGGTAATTGGTATCAAAATGTACTTAGAGTACCAAAAGTAGAAAGTACTTATTATGCAGAATGTCCCATTTCACAAGATGTAAAATGTATAAAGAATCTGAAATGTAGTGTAGTAGAGAACTCTGAGGACCCCCTAGGGGTCCTCAGAGTTACTACATGGGGGGACTGCCAAATATTTGTGGTAGGAACTTTCTTTCTTGATATTAACCACTTGAACTCAAGCGTCACCAAAATAGCCAATCTACATGCTCAGTGAGTGTGTAGATCGGGGGGGGGAATCACTTAATTTAGTTTTTAATTCATGAAAAGTTTAGCTTTTTTGGGGAATGTTTTTTTAATGTTTTGAAATAATTCAAAACAAAATGAAAAATAAGGGGACCCATAAAAATGTGTCCAGTCCCAGTGTTTGGGAAACAGTGGCGTAGAGGCGGAAAGGAGCACACCGAGTACAGAAGGCAAAGGTCAAGATTTCTTTCCAAACACTGATGTGCAGCAATCACGAAGCTATATCTATGAAATCTACAAAAACATTTAATCTGCAACACAATTCTATACAATATGCATTGCAGGTCCCTGCTTCACAAAAACAAACATTGAAGACTCCTGAGAGAAGTTGTTACTGGTCTGTCCAAGTCGCTTTGAGAGCATGTCACCCGTCCCTCAACCCAGTTTTGGTGACAAGTGGAGTGGCGCTACTGTAGAGTGATTCTGTCTCCACACAGAACCTTCCTGCATGGTGTATTATATCCTAGAGTTTACAGTAGTTCTTGTTGTCACTGCCAACAATACCATAACACTGTACATTCCCTCCGCTGAGAGTCTACACTCTCAGAGTTGTTTAGCTGGCCCGCGGCCCGCACGACTTCCATGTTAGAAGTGCATGGTAACACAAACATAAACAGCCCCATCGCCGTGGTGATAAATCACCTAAACAGCGGCCAGTTTCCCCAGGCAACTGGCTGTCATAGCAACAAGCTACAGTAAACAGGCCTGTTTGGGTTTATTATTAATTTGACTCCCGTCGGTGTGCAGATTTGTTTGGACTATCGGTCAGTGTTGAACACTTGAGAGCTCCGCTCCTCTGAATCTGTTCCATGCTGTCTAATGTCAGATGAGAAACTGGACTAACAAGTCGGCACGTTACTTTCATTTTTTTCTATCTAATGGGTTCCCAGATTGCTGTCCGATGACGACCTGCAAAGGGTGACCATATTATTAAAAACCCTTAATCATCCGCAAAAGAACACAAATTATAGGCCTATATATTTTCACCTGGTGTTTTCATCAGGATGGGGGACAATTATTTTAGTGACTGCACCTTTCGGCAGAACAGAACATGATAAGCATCTATGTGAGCACTCAGAACAAGTGTCTTTTTGGTAGTGAATGTTAAAACTGTGACATTTTAGTGTTTGAGATATATATTTTTTGGGACACAGGAAACCCAGCTTGAAGCCGGGATAATCCCAACTCGAGACCGAAAAGAGAAATTCGATGTCTCCCCGAACCCAAACCACTAGCCGATCTACGAGCTCTGTGAACTTGTAGATGTGCTATTTTCGAAAGTTAATTTTTTTTTCAATTATTATATTTATTTTATGGAATTATATTTATTTATTACATACATTTTCTTAAATGAAAATATTGTTTGAAAATCTTACCAAAATGAGAGGAGAAAAAAAAGGAAAGGAAACAAAAAAAGGGATATTTATTCATGTTCCATAAAATTGGGCCAGTGACCCAAAAATGTTTCCCAACCCACTGTTCGAGCACGACCACATCCAATCCCTAGACTCCCCCATTATTATGACAGGCAGACAATAAATCAGCATCGTTCTAGAAGAAAAAACAATGGTTTGAAGGCTATACAGAGAAGCTTTTCTCAAGCCTAAAGTAAACATGTCAGACCCTAAAAAGTAGTCCTTTGTATCAAATTAAATTCCATTAAATTTTTCCTTTTGTAATCCAACTCAATCACTGTTAGTCCCACCCACCCGTGGAGGAAATGGTAGTTTGCGTATTATATACAGGCCTGTTACAGTACAGTAGGCTATATATTATATTACTGGTATGTCTGTACAGCATTGTTGATTGCTCTCTCTCTCTCTCTCTCTCTCTCTCTCTCTCTCTCTCTCTCTCTGTATGTGTGTGTGTGTGTGTGTGTGTGTGTGTGTGTGTGTGTGTGTGAGAGAGAGAGAGAGAGAGACTGCTCAGCATTCTTTTCTATCTGGCTACTTTGCTTTTTTATTACTACTGATATTTAACATTTTCTTATTTTATTTGTATTGGATTTCTATCCACACAGTTGTGGATAGAAATGAAGAATTCCCTACTGCTGCTTCCAGCTGTACTGTGTGTGTGTGTGTGTGTGTGTGTGTGTGTGTGTGTGTATGTGACAATAACCACTCTACAGTTCTACTAGTTCACGTCCATTTTTATGCAAAATATGCTGTAGACTAGAGTGTGTACACTGTACAGCATAATGGCATACAAATGGACCTGAACTAGTTTTCTTAGTGCCTGCAGCACATGTAGCGATGGCTGCCAACTGCTTGATAATCTGCTTGGTGAATGATGAAACCTCAGCCACAGCACGGGAGCCGAATTAATTAGTCTGCAGCGCATTTATTTCATTCACATCCGTGGTTTATGCTGCGTTATTCTGTCTCCCAGTGAGCCAGCCTGGCAGAACACTATACGGCAGGCACTTCCTTCCTTCCACCCAGAATAAATGGGGATTTATTGAGCCGTGTTGCCGTTAGACAGCGCTCATAAAGCTGTTTAATTCTTTATGTGTTGGCGATCGGAACTCCGGCTCTGATTAAAAAATAAAGTGCAGAATGCAGATCTTTCTTGATCTCTTGCGTGGAAGCCTTCATGGCACACAGATGATGTACACGCATGCACGCTCACTCAGTCGACGCCTGGAGTCAAACAGCTTATAGAAACATGTCCCCCCTCCCCCTGTCCATTCTGTGGGAGTGGGAGGTCGGGGTTCGATCCCTGGCCGGGTCATACAAAGACTGTAAAAATGGGACCCAATGCCTCCATGCTTGGCACTCAGCATCAAGGGTAGGATTGGGACTCTGCGACATACTAGCGTCATGTCCAGGAGGTGTACATGTACATCAAACCTCCTCACGCTATAGAAACTTGGCTTGCTTACTATGATGTTAACACCAGGGGTGGAGTGGAAGATGGAAGTGGATCTGGGTAGACAGCTCCGTTTCCCCCCGGAAATCTGCACCACCACTTTAAGACCAGATGTGGTGCTGTGGTCTGCAGCAGTGAAGTCAGTACTGCTGATTGAACTGACAGTGCCATGGGAGGAAGGAATGGAAGCTGCTTATGAAAGAAAGATGGCAAAATATGCAGACCTGGTTGCGGAGTGCAGGGAAAGTGGATGGAGTGCCAGGACGTACCCTGTGGAGGTGGGAGCTAGAGGCTTTGTTGGTAGCTCCACGTCACGCCTGCTCAAGGACGTGGGTCTACGGGGAGCCAGGCTAAGTAAGGCCACCAAAGAACTGTCAGAAGAAGCAGAGAAAGCAAGCTACTGGCTCTGGCTGAGACCACGAGACAAGTCTTGGGGGGGATCAAAATAAGTTTCGCTGCAGGGGGTGTCAGGGAGACATCCCTGTTCACTGCCCCGCCACCAGGAGATGTTCTGCTGGATAAGGGGCGAAACATCCATGAATGGTGGTCCCCAGCTGATGACCCTGCAGCAAAACTTACCTTTCTGGTATGCGGTCAGGCTTAGGCTTGGCTCAGGGAAGAGGACGCCCCTGCCATGCATAGTCCGCCATGGCACCGTTGGAGGTGCGACAAAGAAAGCAGGAAGACCATCCTTCTGTATTAAATAATTGTTCTCAAATCTGATCTATAGGACTGACAGATTTGTGTATTCAGATGTGGTCGATCTGCATTATCATCGTTGGCTGCTGTGGTAAAGATGTAACGACATAAAGTCAGTCCGTCTTTCTGACATGAATGAATGAATGAACAAAAAAAATATTCTGAACTGCGATTCGATTTTAACATAAACAATCGTGATATATCCATGAAAATGCCCACGCCAGCGGTCAGTGCACATTACTTACTTGACTTTGGAGAAGACAATATCCACATCGGTGAGGGTGACGTTCTTGCCGTCAATGACTCCACAGTCCTTACAGAGCTTGGACCAGTTCTTTCCGTGCAGGTCCTTGCCTGTGGCGCGCGTGTCGCCGTGGATAGCGAAGCGCCGGAATGACTCCTCCAAAACGGTTATCTCCACTGGGGTTTTTGCCCCTCCTCCCTCGCTGGTCCCGTTGGACTCCAGCGACAGCCTCTTGGACGCGCGGTCCTTGGAGTGCTCGCTGGGCGGCCGTAAGGGAGCCGTGCTGCTGGGATGCTTTGCCGTCTGGACCTTGAACTCCTCGTTGTTCTCCCTGAGAAAAGAAAGTATTACAGCAGGAACAGGATGGACATCTGGTCAGTGTTTTGGATGAGACACGCAGTTTTAAACTATCGTAGTCAGTCAGTCAGTCAGTCTGTCTGTCCGTCCGTCCGTCCGTTTGTCTGTCAGTCTGTCAGTCACTATCCACAAATGGTTTGACCAGAGGGTGCTACCAGGCAGCTCAACTGTGCACACCAGTAGGTGGACCTTCTAGTAGGGAAAGTGTGATTCAACTATTTTGTTTCCTTAACTTTATTGATAAAACACAAGAAAATATGTATTTATAAAACACAAGAAAATCTGGTTAGTTGCATGGGGTCCCTGTTCAACTGGGAGGAATATTGTGATACTCCACATGTGTTTATGCGCTCCCAGTGAACCACCTCACTGTCAGGTGGAAAGAAGCACTGGCAAGGGTGACAATATGTTGGGTTCCTCAAGCAGGTTGTTCCAGACCAGAGTGGAGGTGTCATCCCTCGTCTACAACCAGCTGAACAAAGGTGTTAATAACTAAAAAGGAGCCTAGGAGCCTTGAATCATTTTAAGTCAATACTAAAATAGACAGGCAACCACTGTACTAAAAAAAAACATCGCTAGGATGCAACTGGGATGTATCCCAAGGTCCTCGGGGTTTCGGGGTTTCGGGTCTTCCAACATCATACCCTCACTCGGGTGACCCAGCCGGGGTGAACAAGTCCCGACTTACGTCCCAGTAGCTACCCTCGATCAGTCCTTTATGGAAAAAACAGGGACACACAATCCACTGCTCCAGAAATACTCTGCCAGTACTGGGCGTGCCTGTGGTTCAAGACACAGCTTGTTGACTTGGCTGTGACTCTCCTCTCTCTCAGGTAACTCGGTGCTGAGGGCACGTTCAGACAGTTGTCACACTGAGGCGCAGGCGCTTTGCTGTCTGTGTTTCAGACAGACGTCTGAAACACTTAAACCGCATGCAGCAGCCCCATCGTGCAGAAAGTCTCTGCGAAAGCTTTCCCC
This sequence comes from Protomyctophum bolini, assembly GCF_963924005.1. NCBI lineage: Eukaryota > Metazoa > Chordata > Actinopteri > Myctophiformes > Myctophidae > Protomyctophum > Protomyctophum bolini. The sequence goes on along the minus strand of NC_137868.1, from coordinate 18,728,933 downwards.
GCAATAACAGCAAACAGAAAGGCTATAGGGCTGTATTTTGCGTGTCTTAAGTACCAGGTCTTATTCCCTAACTTGAGTAAACTAAAGACCTGGAGGCGTGATCAATGCCATTTGGCTATTCTGAGTGGCCAAAGAGCATTGATCACGCCTCCAGGTCTTTAGTTTACTCAAGTTAGGGAATAAGACCTGGTACTTAAGACACGCAAAATACAGCCCATAGTGTCCTTAGGCTTGTCCAGATCCGATCACGTGATCGGAAATAAGGGCCGTTCACGTCATTTTCAAATGAGCCAAAAAGAAAACGTGATAGGGACAACCCCATTATCAATATTATATCCATATCATGATATTAGACTGGATACTGTCTGTGATTTCGGATATCGTTTGTGATATGGCATAAACGTGTTCTATAAGAATATAAATATCCGATTGGGGAAAATCGGTATCAGCAGATACTCACAATCAAATGACTGGAATCGGATCGGGAGTAATAAAACCTGATTGGGACATCCCTAGACACTAGTATGAAGCCCTGAGGTACTCCGCTCAACCATATGGGGTTTTTAAGATACTAAAAAGTATAGCCTACGTAGTGAAATAGACCTGAGTTGTCTCTGCCCACACACACACACACACACACACACACACACACACACACACATACACACGCGCAAATCCGCTTATAGATGTGTATGAGGGCACGTGTGGACACAAACATTAAGCATGTCTACACACATGAAACATACACATACCTCCCCACATACAGCAGTATGTAAACTGTATACATATGCACAGTTTGCACACATATACACATACTGTATGTACACACACCACACACACACACGTGCGCGCACAACCGCACACAGTTACATTACGTTTAGTATAGTTTCCTGTTCACACAGTACTTACTTGTGTTCTGCCATGCTGGTACCAGACTGGGTTTCTCCGTCTATGCAAGTTGAATTGACTGTTTTATGTTTTCTCCTTGTGCTGTGAAAATAAGGAAAAAAAAATTAGAAAAACATGGTGAGTGTGTTTATCATTTGGCAAGAATGAGAGAGAGAGAGATAGAGAGAGATAGAGAGAGATAGAGAGAGAGAGAGAGAGAGAGAGACGGACGGACAGACAAGTTTCCCCCCGACAACGAACATGATTGGAAAGAGTGTCCATTTTGAACTACTTCAAAACAAATACAAAAACAGTACAATAATCCTATAATCCCCCCCCCCTCCCATATTCTTTTCTTTTTTACTTTCTTTAACTGTATATACGATGATTTCCTTTTTTTCATAGATGTGTATATTTGTACGTGTTTAAATGTTCTGATGAATTGAAAATGGAGGACCCTGACGTAAACAAGTCTTAAGTGCTTTTTCTGGTTTTATCCTCGTAGCAGTTTTTGTATTGACTTGTGCTTTCGTTTGAAATTTACCCATCCCATTCTACAAACTGTGAATAACATTTTCAATCAATCAATACACTGCTCATTGTCCCCTCACCTTAGTCATCCTCCAATAAAAAAAAAATATATAATTACGGCGGATCTCACATAACACATGACAATAGATTAACAACACGTTCCATTACAAAACATTAGATTAATAACTTGTACCTGTACCTGACAATGTACAAAAACACTACACTTAGATCCAGGAGGGGCGAGATCATTTTGCGACTCTCACCCATTAACGCCAGCATGTTAATGAGACAGCACTCAAGCCAAATGATACCGCTATCAATACTTACTCAAGACACAGTCCACTCCAATAATCCTTTATGTACCAAATAAAACCTTATCTCCAAATGTAACAAGGAAACAAAAGATTCTCCTCGCTGGTTGCTATAAGAGTGTACTTCACTACAGCCACCCTTACCCTTACATTGTTTATCGAGTAATAACATCCATGCAACTGCTCCAACCTTTGTAGAGGGGATGTGCATAGTGCTGCTCACTGTCCTGTTAAGGGTTTGTTTTTTTAAAGCAGTGATTCCCCCTCTCTCTCTCTCTCTCTCTCTCTCTCTCTCTCTCTCTCTCTCCATCTCTCTCTCTCTGTTCAGATGATTCATTCAGTGGACAGGATTCCTCTTTAAAGACATCATCTCCCTAATTTGTATCTCCACAGACAGACCAACATCCTTTCGAATCCACGTCTTGCTTCCACATGTGTGGCAACTATTTTAACATCTACCATGAGGTCATTGCAATTCAAATAAGCCATTTTAGCATGAACTCTAAAATCATAACCCAAACAAAGTGGGTTCTCAAAGTGGGGTCCAGAGACCCTCAGGCTTCCTTGGCTTGGGGGGGGGGGTTTCCAAATGGACACAGGGACAGGTCTGTAACTCTGAGAGTAAATGGGGATCCTTGAAATTAAAATGTTTGAGAACCACTGATGTAAACAAAGGAGATATTCAGTTGGGGTCGATCTTATTTGGTCTCTGTTGAAGAGTATCTTCCAGCAAGGCAGTGACCCCAGACAGACAGACATTGAGGTAGAAATAGTTGGAATATAAAGCAACAAAACATAAACACAAATGAGTGAAAACTGCTAGCGGGTGCCAGTAATCTGAGCGAGCACCATCGTAAAAAGACACCAGAGTCTATACACCTCCAGCAGTATAACTACGGAATAATATTCCGCCTACCTTTCAGTTGTTCCCATACTTAACTCAACATCCTCGAACGACCTGCCGCGTTGCCATGGCAAAGCATTCCGTGGGCTAAACACCACCCCGCTCCACCAAGCAGTTTCATCTGAGCCTCAGTTACTTTCAAATGACCCAATATACTGTACTGCACTCACTGCTCCCCTCTCACACACATACACATGTGCGCGAGCAAACACGCGCGCACGCACTACGCCTACATGGGGGTGTAAGGAAAATGGGTTTTGTTTCTGAGACAAATGTGAGAGTATGCGGCTGACACCTGAAAGGCAACAAAAGGCCCCAGGACTGGTGACTGTGTACGAGGCCATGACATTGTACATGTCAATGTTCATAGAGGAACAGCACAGAAGAGATTATTAATCTCTATGAATAATGGCATTCATTATTCATATGACTATGGACACTGGGTGTCCATTGTGTCAGCTGTGCGAGCGCTTTCTCTGTGTGTCCCTGACCCGTGTCCATCTCTTCAAACACACACACACACACACACACACACACACACACACACATACACGGTGACATCGCAGAGTATCACTGTTAATTATGTAGTCATATGTCATCGAGGGCTCAGGCCAAGACAAATGAGACAGAGTGAGAGTGAGATTGATAAAAAGCTCCAATCTGTGTTTTTGCAGCAGATTGTTTATAAATATAGACGTGGACGTCACAAATCGTTGTTTTACTGATAAAAAGAGAACCTATTTAAAACTTTAAATAGAAAATATATATATTTTCTTCAGTTTAGTTTAGTTTAATGGTTGAATGCAGAGGAAAGGTGACAAATAAACAGTAAGAATATCATAAAGTTTTACACATTTTACACTGGAAGATTAAGTCAAATAATCAATCAAAAATATAAATCAATACAAATCAGGAAAATAGGCCTACTGAACTATATAAGCTTCTACTATAGCTGAGGATTATGACTATTTAACGAGCAATAAACTATTGCTACCAGCTAGCTACCAACATACTTATCATCAACATCAAATAATACCAATTATTTTATTATTTATCTTCAACAGGGTAAAATCCTCAAGCAGAAGCAGCTGAAATGAATAATTAATTTAATTGTTAAAGAATTAATCATTCACTGGTTTCAACAATGTTATGAGATCATTGTGAAATAAGAGCAATTTGCAGTTGTATTTCCTATTAATTCCAGTACTTGATTATGATTGATTGTGTTGAAGACCAACGTTAAATCATTCTACACCTGTCTATACCGTTGTTACACTCAAATTGGCAATCTATCGGATACAACTGGTGTCTTATATGGAATACTGTGAGGGTCACTAATGCTTTAATGTCTGAACACAAAGGTGAGAAATTGACAGCTCACCTGACATCTGACAAGATTGGTGTGTTGAGGTTGTTAGACATACGTAAAGTGAGGCCATATACAGAATTATGATGCTACTTGTTAGATAAATACTAGTGTCATGGTTTTCCGTTAGGTTCCATTACAAACTGATTTTGTTTTGCCTATTGACATGACATGAAGAAACACATTCTTATTACAGCAGCTGTAATGGTTTTGGGGTCAGAAAATGAAACAGACAGAAAGCAGTTAGATGGGGCCTGTATGGGTCAATGTTTTGGATAAAAGACCATAGCGGGCACCAGACTGCAGGGGCCCAGGTGTGGTGCAGGTGTGCAGTGAGGGCCAGAGGATGCCAGGAGCACCAGCGTCAGTCTGCCAATCATGTCTCAACTTGCACTAGAAATGATTTCACATGAAACACCCACTCACTCTTTTATGGAACCGCCTCATTGTGCAAGTTAAAAACGTCCTGTACACGTTTAGCTATGTAGGAACTACTGAGGGTAATAGGGTATATGTACACACACACACACACACACACACACACACACACACACACACACACACACACACAGTTTACTTTGTTACTATTGACAGATGTAATATTTTTAAGTAATAGCTTGTTTGTGTGTGTTGTCCACACATGAAGACACGTTCCTAATAACCTACACATTTATTTATAGACCTGTTACTCTGAGTCTCTCCCGCTCTTACAATAAAGTACTCCTCTCTGTCACTGTGTGTGATCCTTTGTCTCGTGGAGAGCAGCAAAAATGAGTGTGAAACAAAGGGATCTTTTCACCTTCCAAATTATAGTCTGTACAATCAAGAGCCGGACTCAAGTCCTCAGAACAAGACGACTCCAGAACAACAGGACTGCTCCAACATATTATGTTCAAGATTACTAAAGAGAAGGATTATTCAATCTGTGTGGTGGGGACTGGGAGTAGTGGATTGATGTAGTGTAAACTATTACAGTTTGTTGTTGTCCAGTTGTCTTGTGGTGTTTTTAATTACTTCTAATTCTGTCTAGTGACTTTTTTTATATATATATATATATTTTTTTTAAATTATATATATATATATATATATATATATATATATATGTTTATTGGTAGCAGGTTTCAACTATTTAAGTTCATCATTAAAACAATATAAAAATAAATAATAATAATAATTCAGTACAGACATACAAAAACAACAACAAAAAGTCCAGTCCAATCAAACAATCATGCATATTTGACCAAGTGTAAACAATAGGACACAAAAAATATATTTAAACACAGATGACAAAAACAATATAAAAAAAAAAAAAAAATGTAATAATAATTACAATTATGAGTTGGGTTATTCGAATTCAAGAGTTCACAAGTTGTTAGAAAAGATTGCGTTGAATCGGAATGCTGTCATACATCACCCCCTATGAATGATATACTCCTTTATAGACAAGCTCCTGACTGAAAAATTCAGATGGGGGTCCGCTGCCAAATATATATCAATTCCGGGGTCCTTGACATGGACCAGTTTGAGAACCAATGTTCCTGTCCTGCAGCTGTCTCAAGAGACAGTCCCGGGGTTGACTGTATTAGTAAAAGCCTGTTTCTCTGGTTTGTCTTATTGTTGGACAGGCCAATACCACTGTGACACTCACACCATCAGGAGAGCTGCACACTGTGACATTACGGCAGGTGAACCACAGTGGCTGTCTCCCGTGTCCATTTTCCGACCCACCCCCGCCCCGGGCACAAAAGTGAAGTCATTTGACCAGGACTTTTCTTTCTCTTGTTATCATGTTTCCTGTGAACTACTTAAAAACAAAGAAGGTACCACTCATTACGACAGATCCAACATAACATGACATTAGATTAATAATACATAGTGTCAGTGTGTGTGTGTGTGTGTGTGTGTGTGTGTGTGTGTGTGTGTGTGTGTGTGTGTGTGTTTGTACTTAAGTACAGTACTTGAGTAAATGTATTTGGTTACTTTCCACCACTGCCTATATAGATCAACACCCTGATGCTATATAGGAGGGAGAGGAGGACAGTGATCCACAAGTCCCTCGCATCATTCCCAGTGGACATTTACGCCTATAACACTGATGACTTTTTCTTTTCTCGCACTTGAGACAACACAGATTTCTTCCCTGAGTGAATGTTCACCGGCCCCCTCAACAGTGATGCTATAGGGTTCAAGTGGTTCAATTAAAAACTGTTTTCTTCCCTTGAAGACTTGTGTCTGTCTAGTCTTGTCTGTGTTTAATGGCCGCTCCAATTCATTACCAATGGAAGTCACATGGTTTGACCAGACAGTCTTGTTTGATTGGGGGGGGGGGGCAGAACACAGCCATTAAACAAGACCGTCAAAAAACCATGTGACTTTCATTCGAAATGCATTGAAGCAGCCATTAAACACGGACAAGCACAACCAAGACAGACACATAACAGGTGTCTGATATGTGTGACTGCAGCCGCAGGCCTCCTAACTCAGGAACATTGGTGTGCGTGTAGCCAGATACCTCTACTGCCGTCTGCCGACCAGGCTGCCATCAGCGAAGCAGACTGAGACATTACACCAGGTGAATGACAGACAGTGGCTCATGTTACATTTGCCGACCTACCCCCACCCTGACACAAAAGCGAAGATATTTGGTTAAGGCCAGATCTCCACAGACGAATCTATGACTGGATGACAGCGTGCGTCTACACTTGCCTTCTGGCGATGCACTGCACAGATGAGTGGTCCATTTTGAACTGAGTCTATTTATAACAACAAGATGCTGCCATGGCTGGAACAACGTTCCATGCATTCCCCAGTGAATAGACTCAGCCAGCAGACAATAAGCAGACCGCAATACTATTAGTTTGGTAGTTCCCGTAAAATACACAAAAGGACACGGTCGTTAGCTGAGTGATTTGAGAGGTTTCTGTGTGAGTAGAGTGTTGAACAGTAGCCTGCACGCTGCCTTCACCCATGCCATCATGGTGACTGATCCTGCTGAGATCCCATCTGCGTTCTATCTCCAGATCACCGTCCTGAAATGCTACGCCTCAATCAGCCAATCATATTAAGACTAGAGAGCAATTACCAAAACATGCGTGCACACACGCTCGCGCGCACGCACACACACACACACACACACACACACCAACCCCCACTGCTCATGACTGACCCTAATCTAATCAAATACACCTTGCCAGCCTGATGACAGCAAGAGTAGACTAGATTTTCTAGTAAACACTTTGATAAGCAAACACAAGACGTCTGTCCCTAGAGCTAGTCTAGTCCCCTATCCCTCCTGACTCCCAAGATATTGAACGATTCCTACCCTCCTCAGTCAGGACTGCATGCAGACCCTGACAGCTCACCTCTTCAGACTCCACCTCAGCACTCATTATTTCTTTGCATCAGTACTGTCAAATCAATCGGACAGTGGCATCTATGACCAGGATAGACAATCACCATCAGTTCAGAGGTTTGCCATGCAAATAGTCACAAAAGGGTCCACAGACACACCAATGCTCCAATTCACAGGAACAGAGTGGCATTCTGACACCGCCAGTCTGACTGCGTGACTTCTGCGTGCGGTTAGGGTTAGGGACCGAGTTAATTGTAACCCCAATTCACACCATACTTGGCACAAACAATGTTTAGGAGTCTGACATGAGAATTGTCATACCAAAAACCTAAATAACACACATACAGAATGGTGCACTAGCCGCACTACAGCAGTGTTCATTTCAATTCATTGTCACGATCCGTGTCTGTTCTGTAGCCCTATGGCGTTTTATTTTGTTCCTTGTTTCTTAATTATAGTCAGGGTTTTATTTGACTGTTTTGTGTAATGTGTCTTCCTTGTTCATTAGTTTTAATTAGGTTTTGATTTACACCCTTTTTTTTTTTACACAATTCTGTACCTTATTATTGACAGTTAGTTCACCTGTGTCTAATAGTCCTTGTGTATTTATACTCCTGTTCCTGTCTTTACCTATAACTGCAGTGATCTGCGTAACGGTTTGTATGCACACTCCCAAAGAAAAACGACTGCCCTGCATTTTTCAAATCCGCCTTTTATAGCACCACCGACTTATGTGAACGTTTTTATATTAGTCCTTTTTGGTACACATGGTCTTTATAGTCATGTGAGGATCTGTGTGATTTTTTTTATACTCCATCGTGGTTGGCTAAGATTGACATCTAAAGTTTGTACGTATGGCCCGTTTTGAACATAGATAGTTTTTGTGAGGTTAGGGTTGGCTTAGACCAACAGTAGGCTACTTCAGAACAATTATAACAACACATTATCTTGAAACTTGAACTAAGTGACTAGATACGGTGGTCATTTCTAATGCTGCCATCACAATGGCCTCAACAAATATCTTCTGCATAACATCATCATTAACTCAGCTAGCTAGACTGAGCCTCTCGACCACATCCAATTTGTATTTGTCCCTTCGTTTCACAGAGACATCAGTCCCCAACCTCCCAGTCACCACTTACACAGACACACAGAGAATTACATCACCACGAAGATGCATGCATGGCTCCCTAGTTCACTACCCTGTCACTGCCAGTAGAAGCACGCACGTACGCACGCACGCATGCACGCACGCACGCACGCACGCACGTACAACCTTCGCCCTCTCCTGAATTAAATACAAGGCATTGTTGTGCAGTTGCAATGTGCTTCAGCATCAATGTTACACTGCTTGTTATTATGAGCTGTGTAAAACACAACCAGAGGCCCGGGTCCTTACAATACCCCTTTAATTATGACAAAGATGGCAATGCCAGGGATTGCCAGCTATTCTTCGGGTCAAATTTCATACAGTAAATTCTTAACAGGAAGGCTTTTGAAAGATCATGATGCTATACCACCCATGGCTTCTATTTCTAAAGAGATTCCTGGTACAGCTTTTTCAAACATTGTAATGATGAGAAATTAAAATGTGTCTTCTATATTTTACATAGTGTACATAACATAGATGGACACAGGTCAGCAATTAAATGGTCTACAAACTGGAGAAAGTTTGAATATCTAACACAAAATATTTTTGTTTGTTTGTTTGTTAGAGGTTCACAGGGGAAATAAGTCCTGGACTTTATTATCCTCAGATGTCTTTTAACCAACATATCGGTTTATTTGCAATTAAAATAAACAATTTATGGCCCAGGCGGTTTGCTCAACCGTCCGGGCACCTAGGCTGCTGAGCCTTAAAGTGTCATTTAAAAGAGCATGGCTTAAAATATTCATTGAACACTATATCCATCCTTATGTGTAATGTCCTATTTTCTTTGATCTAGTATCTGTATCTGTTTTGTGTTTGTTTATGTTTTGGAGGGTCAATGTCGGGAGGAGTTAGATAGATTGACAGGCCGTGACGCTTCCGTGATTTAAACACACGGAAGTCGCCGGCTCTAGAGACTTGTGGGGACAGAGACACAAAAGAGCAGGGAGTCCACGTCAGACCGTCACCTGATCGTGTTTACTTTGCAGTGTAAACTCTGTAGCTATACGGTGGAATATAGCCACCAACTCACCGTTGTCAGGAGTAACCCGGCCGGGAACCGTCATCTGCTCCGGTGAGAGTTTTGTTTGTCTGACTGTTTGTGGCTTAATTGTGCCCAGCGAGGAATGCTGCTTGTCCGTTTGGAGGACCGTGGATTTACCGTTGGATTTGTTTACGTTCGGGGATCACTACGTTTGGATTACTTTATTATTTCGGGTTGGAGCGTCAGGGAGACGCGTGGATGTTTCATGGAACGATACGAACAATAACAATAGAGCGAGCGTGCGTGCGTGAGAGGCCCGGTGCGTGTGGTTCGGACATATACGGACAATACCTAACCTGTCATGAATTCCATGTAACTGATTGTCAATGAGCTTATTTTGCATTTAGATAAACTATTTATCTCAGACGTATTTCTGTGTTGGAGTCAGTGATTTACAACTTTACATTGCATGCTACATGGTTGAAACTTGTCACTTTTATCTATAAAGGAGGATCATTACTACCCCGTGAATTTTAGTAACTGTGATAGAAATATCTGACCGTTACAATGTATTAACTAAATGGTGAGTATCTGGGAAGATTAACAGTTTATTTCTCACTCACCATCTCTCTCTTATCACAGAACAATCTTAACAAAGGGGGCAGATTTAATTTCATTGTTTTATTTTACCCATAAGCATAACCTTTAGGTCTTTTTCAACCTGACCTAAATATGAACTAATGGCAAAGCTATACTAATTTACCCATTGAGGTTAATTGTTTATGACAGAACCCAGTGGCTTTTAGACCAGTCAGTACACTGCAACAGAGTGCAGAAAATCTGGGGCAAACTGGCGATGAGCGTATATTCTCGTCATGCGTACCTAATCAACATATGGAGAGAAACAAGACTAGGACAACGCATGCATTCGGAAAACATGTTACCTTTCCTTTAGTGGATGCTTACTAGGCCTAACCCCCCTGCAATGGAACAGAGCAAAGATTCATGATGTGGCTTGGCTTGGCTTGTGTGATTTGTGAATTTATGGAACAGATTTATTTGGGCTGGGGGCCTGGCTGCCATAGGTTAATGTGGTGGAAGGTTGACCATATAGTTCATGGGTTTCATCCCTGAAACAGAGTAGCCTCAAGCAAGGCACCAAATGTCCACCACTGCCTAACTGCAAATCTGCGATCACCAACTAAATGCCTATAAAATGTAATGTAAATGGGAAGCAGGATAAACAAGTGATATTGGAAGTGTTCAAACAAAGACATGAGCAGACTCTCATTGGAATTGGAACACATCAGTGCGCTCCCATTTATGCTCACACAGGTGCAGGTTGGACGACTTTCAACCGCGGCAACCCACTACTAAACCCAGATTTTCTCAACAAATGTAATGTTTATTTCACTTGACAGCGGTGAATAAACGCTATAAGAGCATGTTTCTAGCATGAGACGTGATTACATAAACTAGAAAATGCGAGAATTCCTCCAGGAGCAGACAGTGTGGAACGAGAGACCACGTGATCATTGTTATGGCAAATCATAACATCTGAGGACCCCCCACACACACACACACACGCACGCGCGCGCGCGCACACACACACACACACACACACACACACACACACACACACACACACACACACACACACACGCAGTCTCTCACTGCCTCTCTCTCTCTCTCTGAATGCGCTTTATGATATAGGCTAATACCTAATTCTGCGACCTTAATATTGAGGTGGCATGTCATAATGATATTATATCATCGACAATTATTTTATTTATTTATTATTGTTGGTCAGCTCAGCTGACAAACAGATTTCATATTTTGAGGTTGTGTATCCCAATAATACCGTCGACCAGACCAAATTTCTCTTAGGGTAAAATAAATAAATGCAACTCCACATTTTACGGAATAAAACGCACAATAGCCTATATAAATGCCGTCATCCGTTACCTGGTGAAGTAATGTGCTGTGTTCTTCGCGCAGTTCGTTGTCAATTCCACAGAAGAAGCATAATTTGCATTGGAGGATGAGCGACACTGGCTGCTGCTCTCCTAGAGAGAGAGAGGGGGGGGGGGGGGCTGCAGCTCAACAGCTCTATGATTGGATGGCTGAATGCAGGCAGGCATGCAGCGTTGTTGTTGTTCAACAACGAGGTGTTTACATGTTTTTCAGTTTTCTCAGTTACTAAAATTCACGGGGTAGTAATGATCCTCCTTTATAGATAAAAGTGACAAGTTTCAACCATGTAGCATGCAATGTAAAGTTGTAAATCACTGACTCCAACACAGAAATACGTCTGAGATAAATAGTTTATCTAAATGCAAAATAAGCTCATTGACAATCAGTTACATGGAATTCATGACAGGTTAGGTATTGTCCGTATATGTCCGAATGTGCCCTGCCTCACTCTGTATCAGCTCAGTGGTAGGCTACTGATGACATCATTATTTATCAGCCTTGGTGCCAATCAAACACATTTTTTATGTCAATTAAAACAAGAGAATAAAATAAAGCTGAACACAGAGATCTTTGAGACATAAGCTTGGTGACAAATAATGTATAATATTCAATGCTTCCAAGAACATAACTGATGATCTGTTGTGTGAGAACACGGCTTAAGGGGATTCCAGTTTTATTTTTATTTTTTTTACATTTCAATACAAATTTTGTATGGCGGTCTCTGGCTCAAGATCCTTTCAGATGGGGGTCCATGGTCAAATACTTGATTTGGGGGTCCTTGGACATGAAAAGGTGTTGGAAGCACTGCTCTACTCCATATCATACCATGCCATGGGCAGGAAACCGCATCAGCGAGAAGCCAAGAAACCATGGTGATACAAAATAATAATAATAAAACATTCCCAGGAAATTGCAACCTGGCTTTGATCCAAGAACTGGCCTGAGGTCACGGCAGTAGATGTTCATCTGGACTCCCTAGAGTTCTACTTCAAGATCTGTATCTTCAAAAACAGACATGGACTCATGGACTCACTGTAACCACTTACACCCTACACACAGCTGTATATTTCCTTGTATGTCAATAGCAAAAATATGATTTATTCTTGGGCTTTTACTGTATGCCTTTATTATTGATAGGTTTGCAGAATGATTGCCTATTTTCACCAAATGTTCATCTAAAACCTTTGCCAGATGTTTGTATATTTACCTCTATTATCATCATTCCCAGAACAGGGATAGGGTTAATTTTGTTATGTTGATTTAATGATTTACCCAGTTCAGAGCAGTTTCTATAAGGCTGGGCTTAGAAAGAGATTTTGTGTAATGGCTAGTGTCAAAAAACATTTGAAAGGATTATGCAACCAGTAATATGACATATAATCATGCTGTATAATTGTTGTGTAATGTGATGACTTATGCCTCAAACTGTTACAACAGCTCCACCATGTGGTCAAGCAGAGATAAAGCGAAGTGAATGAAGAATTGTTTATGTAATGTTTATGTAATCTTTATTATTTAAGTTATAATAGTTGCTGAGGACGCATTTTTATTAAAATGGATGAATGGCATTTCCACTAAAAGGTGTCCCAGCCAGTTAGTGCACAGGCCATATTACGCTGCTTGTGAGGGTAAAGACTTTTTCTTTCTGCCCATGGCCCACTACAACAATCTATCTGAAATAAGGTATACAAATGTCAAGAATCATTGAAAATAGAAAAAGGCAGATAAATAGAATATATGTGGCATTAACACAAATTATTTTATGAAGAAACAAATGCAAATACATTATCCTTTCTTTCCCATAGGAATTCAGATTGCATACAACAGGGATACTCAAATAGATTTACCTGTGGGCCACATTACAAAAATGGCCAGGGGCCAGTAGATAAAATTACGACATTAATGATACTTGATAACTTCTCTCTTTCAATTGCTTTATTTTCGCAAAATGTATCATACAATGTGCATGCACACAATATGTAAATAAATAAATGTGTTACATTTTCTTGCATAAACACAAAGAGCTGTTTCCATAACTGCACAAATTATTGCACATAACATGAGTAGCTGTTATAATAACATAATAACATAACATGAGTAGCTCTTTGCCTGCCTGTCTGTCTGTCCATGAGTAGTTATTTGTCTGTCTGTCAATGAGTAGCTGTCTTACTGTCTGCCTGTCTATGAGTAGCTGTCTGCCTGCCTGTCTATGAGTAGCTGTCTGTCTGCCTGCCTGCCTGTCCAATTGTCCATGAGTAGCTGTCTGTCTGAGTAGCTGTCTGCCTGCCTGCCTAATTGTCCATGAGTAGCTGTCTGTCTGTCTATGAGTAGCTGTCTGCCTGCCTGCCCAATTGTCTATGAGTAGCTGTCTGTCTGTCTATGAGTAGCTGTCTGCCTTCCTGCCTGTCCAATTGTCCATGAGTAGCTGTCTGTCTGTCTATGAGTAGCTGTCTGCCTTCCTGCCTGTCCAATTGTCCATGAGTAGCTGTCTGCCTGCCTGTCCAATTCTCCATGAGTATAGCTGTCTGTCTGCCTGTCTATGAGTAGCTGTCTGACTGCCTGCCTGTCCAATTCTCCATGAGTAGCTGTCTGTCTGTCTGCCTGTCTATGAGTAGCTGTCTGCCTGCCTGCCAGCCAGCAAGTTGGTTAACAGAAAATAAATTGTTATGGCTGAGTAAAATAAAATACAATAAACACAATTTGCCTGAAAATAGATTACCCAGCTATGACCTTTTTCATGAAAAAAAATGAGTAGTGATATGGCTGACTGAGTAAAATAAAACAATCTACCTGAAAATAGATAGCTATAAGTGAAGAGCAATTTCCGCAATTACCATTTCCGCAATTTCCTCAATTTCCATTTCCGCAATTTCCTCAATTTCCGCAATTACCATTTCCGCAATTTCCATTTCCGCAATTTCCGCAATTTCCATTTCCATTTCCAACTATTAATGGCAGCTGGGTTTCATCATTCAAATAAAATAGAATTCTGTCCGTTTAGCTATAAAATTATGTCAGGGAATAGGGATACACAGTATATGTCTTTCATTTGCATTGCATCTCCCCCCCCCCCCCCCCCCAAGCTTTTATTTTCGTTCGAGTAATAGTACAACTCTAATAGTATTACTTATAATAATGTAATTAAAGATAACTTCATTCAGATTTATTTATTTTTATTTCATTTTCCAGATTTATTTTTCTTCTTTTTTTTAGATTTTCATTGGTGGGCCAGTCATAATGGTCCCGCGGGCCTGATGTGGCCCGCGGGCCTGAGGTTGAGTATCACTGGCATACAACATTGTCCAGTCCTTTGACAAAATTATATGACTCACCACTTAAAATGTGCGAAATCAAGTCTAGGTCATCCTCAATCATAGTAAAGCCTGATTCATACTTCGTGTCTCACACCGAAAACATACATACATGCATATATACAAGCTCACAGCCTATTGTGAGACATATTATAAATCAGGTGTAACAGGGATTTGAGCCAATACGGCTCAGTTTAATGCTCCATGGCTCGCATTAAACCATTATGCTATAAACAGTCTAATGTACATGACAACCAGGAATAGTCTGGTGACCACCATAGAGACAGGTGACAGCCGGAATGTAGATGGCACCCGGGAGCAGTATGGATTGGCGCACCAGCCTGTGTCTTCCGTGAGGAGGAAGCCCAACAAACCCACAGTGAGGCCTTTAGGAGGGCCATTCAAGCCGCAAGCGGAGCCTGCAGCACCACCGTTGCCCAGGTGGAGCCTGCAGAACCATTGCGGCTCAAGAATAAAGTGTCTGGAACAACGGATTGTGTGGCCCTGGTCTATCCCTAATGGGACTGATCAAGGGTGGCTACTGGGACGTCCCAGGTGCATCCATGCAATGTTTATTTTTTAGTTCTAAGTCATCCTCATAAGGACCAACGGGTGCTTGTGATAATATTGCTCAGTTCAATAAAGCATTTCTCAAATTAAATAAAAAACTGTTTGTGAGCAGTCTATGGCTGAGCTTCCTGTGGGACCATTATGCAGCTTCCCAGTGAGTTCTGGAATTCAGGGACATTATCCACAGATTTAACACTGGCCTGCTCAGCAGGCTGAACTTCCTCTGCTTCTTCTTCCTCCTCCTCCTCCTCCTCCTCAATGTTTGCTTCAGGGTGCCACACTTTGGTGTCAATCATTGAAATGTCACCTTTCAAACGCAGAGGAAACGGGGAAGGAAAACATGCCGTTTGTTAATATTACCACACAGAGGGGGTTACCTTTTTACTTCGGTAAGTCCAGCTTATCTCTTTAATGTTTTTTCACTACTGCTGTTGTGTTATAGTGTATTATTTTATTGTAGAGCATCTTTAATTTTGTAAATAACCCTTAATATGACTTATTATAGAATGGTGTTGAAACCACTATGTATTAGGCCTTTGTATTCCCTTTGGAAGATAGGCCATTGATTAATTGTTTTCAACCCTCGTCTGTCTGATGGTGCACTACAATGCACCACTACATCCAAAGGTGTGGTTATCTTAAAATGATACAGAAGCAATGATCAATCAGAAAGAAGTACGGTATTCCTCGTGGCCGTGGCAACCCACCTGTTCTCATCGCTGTAGGAGTTTCTGTCCCATACTGATGGCTGTTTTCCTCCTCTGCTGACTTCTTAATCTTTTCCAACTAGTAAAAATGAAATAAAAATATATTTGGGTGTACACTTATCCTCGCAGCCCACACGTTAAGAACCACCTAAGACTTAGGCTTAGGAATTTTTCAGGCCAAGGACCCCTTAGCTGATAGAGAGTTGAAGTAGGGACCCCCACTAACTAATGGATTAATGTTAACTGTGTGTTTTACTTTGGTCCGCATTTTTGAGGGGCACTAGCCCCTCCTATGTCCAGCTTTTAGTGTGTGTGCACAAACTGTGTCCTACACAAACATTAAATTCCCATCGACAATGAATGGACAATTCATAGTGTAAACTGTAAACACAAACATCACGTAACAAACAGATGTTGTATATAGGAGACATTATTGAACGAAGGCAACATGCTTTCTCACCTCCATGCAGATGGATGGAGGTCCTTCTTCAGTACATGTGCAGCTACTGCAGAAAATGCAACAGTTTCAGGTATCATGCATTTGGACATATTTACATTCCCAGAATCCTCATGAAAGAATATATTACTGTAAAAAGTTCCCATTTCACATGGGTCCCGAGATCCATATGATCTGATTGTTGAGCAGCGCTAGCCACTCCAACGCATGCGTGTCGCGTGCTAGTGTGGCTCCCCTGTGAGTGACATCATGTGGCAGTCAAGTCTATTCCAGAACAATTTATTCCATAAAGATTTCTAGGCCAACATAATCAATCATACATGAGCAGCATAATAAAAAGGTGCCGCTCACTGTGCAGTTCACATGAGTGTGATTTAATCATTCTAAAACTATCAGTGAAATGAATCAAGCTTTCTCTGACAAAGACCATGTGTGAGTGTAAAACCGTGGGCGTGGTCTAGTAAAATTGTTGCGCGCATGCTCGTTTCGTGCACACACCCACGACTCACCAGAGCTGGATTCTGTTTATTTATTTTTCACACTTAGATAGATACTTTATTTGTCCTTTCGGATTTTTTTTTTTTCATCAGGATACAGAAGACATTATACAAACAAACAGATCACACAGTACATGCCAACAGAAGGCCACCAGTCATAGTTCCAAGAGGCATCAAAATAAAATAGACACATTAAAACAGTCCAGTAATAATAAAAAGTGCACATGAGACATTGCGTTGTCGTGCCCCTCTTGAGCAGACCTGTTCGACGCCGTTTGCCACGTGTCACTCCCATCTCTCTCCCCCTTTCCTGTCAAATTACTGTACCCTATCAATAAAAGGCAAAAACGCTAAAAATAATAATCTTAATGTGTGTTTTCTATTGTTTTGTATATGGACCTATAGTGTCTGCAATAAAGTTTATCATGTGCACTTTTTATATAACTGAACTGTTTTAATGTGGCTATTTAATTTTGTGTGAACAAGTCAGCAAGTCAATTTCCTCAATCGTACACAATGTGATCCAGACACTTCAAAATTACCTTGAGCTGTGTTGTAGTCTGGGATCACAGTCAATGTAGGTTTCCTGCTTCTGAAAATATTTTTAAAAACAACAATTCCAGTTCATATGCATGAACTCCATGCATGGGCTCAGAAATGTGACAGAAGGGGTCAGAGATTAGACGGGTCTGACCTGTGACGATTTCTTATGGTCTAGCTTCTTCCCTGCTTCCATGTCTCTGTGTCTGCCTTCTTTCTGGCGCTGTAGCTTTATGAATTCAAATGTACTCATACCTTTGTAAACTGCATCAACCGTGAGAAAACAAACCAGGAGACTAATGACAACAAAGAATAATAATAATAATAACCACAAATAATAATAATCACTTTTTCAGAAATCTACAAGCTCACAATATATTGTGAGGTATTGTGCGCTTTTAGATCCGCTATTGTCGATATTTTCTATAACTTTTTGGAAGATTTGAGAATATTTTTGCATGACATGCACATGCCCAAAATAGTGACCAGATATAAAGTGTTAAAAGTCTTCTAAATCAAAACATCTTAATGTCGTTCCAGAGATATGAGTTAATTAATTTAATTAAGTTAAGTTAATTTTGACCTTGACCATCATTGTTTGTAACCTTGATGTTTATGGTTTTCAACCCACTGCTAATCATCTATTTGAAGGCAGCCAACTGATCATACCCACCAAGTTTCATGAAACTTTAAATCCACCCAGCCCAACGTTGCAGTGCACTATACCATCCATCCACTAGGGGGTGGTGTTTATGGTCAAACTTTACTGTAATTGTGACTCACAGAGGTAGAGGTGGAATCCCAGCAGGTGGCCAAGAAGCAGCAGACAGGTGAAACACAGCATCATGGTGATGCAGGCCAGCACAAGGAGCCCCACTGAGCTGGTCTGTATGGGAGCTACAGGTAAGAATACGAGCCAGGTGCCATTACCCAGCAGACCTAGAGAAATAAGAAACAGGTTCGAAACACACACGCCTCAATACAGACAGAATGCATGGTTACAGCCTTGAGCCTTGGGTTTTAAATGTGTAAATAACTAGAATTCTGATTGGGCAAACAGGCATTCCAACTGGCAGCTAATTCCAACAAAGCATGATAAGCTGTGCATGAATGTATTCTGTGCCATTTTGTTGTGTATGACTGTAATGTGGTCCAGAACTGACATGCTCTCCCTGCACTTAAAAGTGCATGATACAGACTGGCAAGGAACAGGTATAGAAAGATTGTAAATCATGGAAAGGGTTTGGTTAGGTTTGACAATGAATTTGAATGTGTACTCTTTTTTTGTCAGACTAATGACAGTAAAGAATACCATTTAGAATTTATACGGAGGTATTATTCATTAAGTTGTACTGTACTGTACTGTACTGTACTGTACTGTACTGTACTGTACCGTGTACTGCATCATCAAACACGACATATGTTGAGACTCACGGTCAAACTGTGGGGCGGTCCGTAGAATGCCAGGATCCAAGAAATGCTGAATGAACACGAACATGGTAACTATGAGAAGCATCAGCACAGCTGCAGTAGCAGAGGACAATGCCACAAAAAAACACCTGAAAGGAGAGAGACCATTTATTCCGATGCAGAGCACGGCACTCATAACAACATCATCCACACTTCCTCTTTCTTACCAATAGTTCCTGCCACCGACACAGTTGTTGAGCCATTTACAATGGTGATCAAATTCAGCGACACATTTGTTGCAAGCACCGCAGTGTTTCACTCCAGGGCCACTGCACACAAAAGATTGCATTATGTCAACACTGCTACTTGGAGCCTTTTGAAGGATAGTGTAATGTTGTCTCTAGGCAAGGCAAGCAATGTTTTATTTTCGGCACATTTCATACACTAACGCATTTCAAAGTGCTTTACATGAGGCATAGAAAGGCATTTGAAGACAAACAAAGAAGAAGTAATAAAACAATAAAAGAAAGAAGAAGTGTCAAAATGTCAATGTGTCAATTAAATAGATTGTAATCGTTTGTGTGGATACGTACACTTTGACATCACACAGATAACAGTGGAGGTCCTGGATGACATGTGGCTGCTTCGTTCGGTCAAACAATGGCGCCGGACCGGAGCAGCTGTTTTTGGATCGGACGCTGGCATCTGCCGGATCTATAGACACTGCAGCAATATGGGTGATCATATGCACTACAAAGGCCATCCCAGTTAGCTACACACAGCAGGGGGTCAAGGAACTCAAATTAGCTGGAATTGCTAGAAAGGGTAAGTCACAGGGACGTAAGGGGAGGGCAATCTTCGTAGGAGTAGGACGTAGGCGTTACCTCTGCCATTTAGGAAGACGTTTGACAGCCATGGGTGGATGTGAATAAGAAAGTGACCGTTTTCACATAGGCTACACAGTTACTAGGGGGAGCCTAAGGATGGAAATACAAGATTGTCTTATGTGAGGGGTGAAGAGTCCAAGTGTGAATACTTCAGCTGTTCCCATTTTAACCACTAGCCTACAGTTATGTAAACAAGTGGCACTGGGATTGCCTTGCATTCATCACAAGACAAACAGCCCACTGATAATGTGGCCATGGTTAATGGAGAGGATCGTAATTGAGACAAAGAAGACAAAGTCATGTCTAGCGTGCCTTGAGCTTCTATTCAGAAGCTCTCGCACAACAAAGTCCTTGTCTTGGTTGGAAGGCCATCATAGCTACAGTAAAAGCCGTAGATCTGCTTATTTTAGAATAATTTTCATAACGTACAATAGCATTAGCCAGGTTTAATGTAGTCATTGGTGCAAAGGATACAGAGTAGGCGACAACATTCCATGGTACGGGGAGAAGAGGGGTGTAAATGCCAAAGCAAACTATGCCAAAGTAGGCATACACCAGCCAGGCCACCACCTGGTAACCTTGAAGAGGCCACGACCAGCCATTGATCCTGGGAGGTTTGGAGGGAACCAGCTCATTCTTACTGCTGCCAGGAGTAGGGGTTGTACGCCTCTCCCTCCGGCCAAAGCAATTCATCTACAAAAAAAAAAAACATGAAAATGGACAGTGGCTAAGAGAAATCACACATGGGTTTGGAAGACAGACAACCAATAATGAACAGAGTAGTCCTTGACAAAACATCCCCATGGATTAATGTTATAGTACTATGGAGAGTAGCTCTGACTTAGGGCCGATTCATACTCCTGTTTCGGCGCTGTAGTGCCGAAATGATTTCGGCTTGTCAGAAATTTTCAGTAGCACCGAAGAGCCGACTTTAGGACGGTACCCGCCCCCCCGAACCTCAAATGACGTCAAATTGTAGGCTCTACAGAGCCGAACCGACTTTTATTCGGCTCTAAAATAGGAGTATGAATCGGCCCTTAGACTGCGAATAAATTTGCCAGGGAAATGAGCAGAGCGTGGTGGTGACTGTCGCCCTCTGCATATTGAGATATGATAGGGTTAGAA
Source organism: Protomyctophum bolini (assembly GCF_963924005.1). Classification (NCBI taxonomy): domain Eukaryota; kingdom Metazoa; phylum Chordata; class Actinopteri; order Myctophiformes; family Myctophidae; genus Protomyctophum; species Protomyctophum bolini. The sequence goes on along the minus strand of NC_137868.1, from coordinate 18,707,968 downwards.
GGTGTCTCAGTCATATATAGGGCTGTCGCCTGTCGGTGTGACTTAACCCATTTAGGCCTGAGGCCGATTCTAAAAACGCCTCTAAATCCTGACCCAAGTTTTCTGAAAAACTTCAAATATTGATATAGCAGCATCAATTTCTTTACATTTACGATACTTTCATACTGAATATATTGTAATGTCCCCGGGTGTACCAATAAACATGGAAGGATGTCCCAGCATGCCTCTGGGCAAAAGGGTCCCGACCCAGTGTTTGGCAGTGTGTGTAGAGTAGAGTAGGCTACTGGTGGTGGTGGTTCCTGCCTCCTGGCACCATCCCTTACTGGCCCAAAGACAACCAGAAGGATATGAAGAGACCCCCCACACTGGACATCCCTCCCACTGGGCCTCCAGAGCCTGTGTAGTTTAAAGTGTAAATATGTATATATATATAGGCCTACCTGGTCACCTTCTGGACCTGAAATAGCCTATGTATGAGGTGGTGTTAGAGCCAATTTAGTTATTTCTATCTTATTTATTGATTTGCTTGGACACTCGTTGCTGCCCCTCGCTGTTTGGGCTATGAAATAGTTGCCACAGGCCCACAGCTCACACAGCAGGATGGAACCTCTTGATAAGGAAGAGAGAGAGGGTGTGACAGTGGGGAAATGTTTGGACACGCACACGCGTGAGCGAGGACGGCAGCAAACAGTTTTATGACCACATAATTATAAACAAGTCCACAACACAATAGAAAGAAGAAATAAGAAGAGAATAGTTTTGTTTACGTTATATTGAACTCTTACATCTACACTGATTTATTTACACACACACACACACACACACACACACACACACACAGCGAAGCTGATCGTTTTGGAATTTGTTTTAAAACAACGCTGTGTGCAAACAATAATGGACCCTTGAATGTGCGTCTGAACTACACTACACCGTCTCCGAGCCAGGCGACTTGAAAATTAAGGTAGGACAAGTCTCCATAACAGGTGGGTTGGGACAGTGGTGTCCTTCCTTGAGGTGCAACGTACTCTGACACACTTTGGCTTATTGTCTATTGTGATATTTTGTATGTGTCATTTCATGTTGGGGATAAGGGGTTATGCGTTATCTGTGGTTTAAAAATGTTATGTTCGTTTAAGTGGTTTTCGGTTCGGAATTCATAGGTTTCAGGGTAGTTGTATTGATTGAATTCCATTGCATGCAGTTGGAATCGTAGCCGAAAATAAAAGGAAATTGCATTGCATGTTTGGTAATGTTACTCAATCAAAAGTTGCAACCTCGAATGCCAACCCCCCCACAATAATTGTTTTTTGAACACAGGCCTCACTACCAGTGCCAGTGGTGAGGAATACGATACTGTTGCCTAGCAGGAGAGCAGGCACAGTAATAAAGTTAAATTATTGTCAGTCGTGACGATTGGTTTTGGCTGCGTCCTCGATTTTGCTAAACAAATCCCTTGGTGGTGCACACTATTGTTAACAATGAGATTGTTGTCTTCGACTTGACAGTTAGCCCAAACATATTTCAAACTTGTGTCGTTTTATTAAAACACATTTTAGTAATTTTCCGTAGATGGCTAATGGCTTAAAACGACGCGACATAAAATAGAGAATATGCAGATTTTGTTCACAAAGCGTGTCAGTAATGAATAACAACTTACCCTTGTCATTGGATGCCGCTCGGCGAACATAAAATAGAAAACATCGGCCTGTAGTATTGTTCAAATAAAGAGGCAGGTTTCTCTCGCTTGGTCGACCATACAGTCCATCCATACAGTAGGATAATTCGTTTGGCGATTGGGCAGGTGTGTTCTCCCATAATATCCATGAAACACAATTGCCTCCGTCAAAGGAAATAACTCCATTATTTAATGGAGGCTACTCATTTCCCTCTATGGATATGAAGCGCATAAGAAATATCAGATGGTCTTCCGACCTTTTCCATGCCTTCTAAACCCAATAGGACATGAGTCAGAATAAGTTTTAAGGACGCAGTTCCAACCAGTGCTATGGAAACTGATGTTAAACCAAACATTGTGACCCATCGAATTGTGTGCCTCCTGGCGTCGCTGTTGGTTACCCTGGTTAGCACAAAACGCGACCCACCGGTGTATTAGGGGCGCGTTGCGTTCAGAAATACCGCACTGGAGCGCACTCGCCTTTTAGTTTGCATTGCAGTGCGCTATTTCCGAACGCGCCCATTGTAACGTTTTACCACCCTGAGCTAGAATCGAACCCCGTCCCCGATCTCCAACTCAGCAGACCAGGGGCAGGCAACAAGCCACGCCAAGAGAGTTACGCCGCCACGGCCTGGTCTTTTTCAGGGTCGTTGACTCGTTACAAATACAATATATAATAACTATGCCGTATTCTGAATCTGAACTATATGTTGATGATTTAATCATCTCGTATTATGGTAGGTTTAAAGCCTACCCAATTCATCAATTGCTGAAAGTACAGCCTTTTAAATCACAGTATTCGGTAAAGTGACATTTCTGCATAACACCTACTTTGCTGAGACTCAGGCAGCGCGCATGACTTGCATTCACTGCACAGTTTGTTTCTCCATGGGAACTAAACTGGAAACTTTACATAAAATAGCATACACTGCCTGGTTCGGTGGTTCCCCAGAGATGAGAACAAGAGGTAATCTACACGACACTAAGTTCTGCTTTGCGTTCAAAAATGTAAAACACTCATTCAGCTTCCTCTGTTTTGGGTAAGATGAACCGTATCTGCTCTTACAATTAACATCGTATTTGAAATAAGTGAAATTGCACTTCCTCATACTATAATAATGTTAAAATAAAGCTACAAACAGCAGCCTAACAGGTAATGCGAACGAAAATAGAAGCCTGGCCCGCCTGGGTACCGATCGAGGCTATAAAACAGGAACCAACAGCAACTGTCCAATTAGGACTATACTGTGTGTTGTCATTAGAAACTACATGTCAATTGCTTTTCACTGTCTGTGGTAATAAACACAATTACTGCAGTATTAGAAACAAATGTTAACCATATTGACTGTTCTGGTCAATCTGGTGGATAACACATTCTCTAGCAGAAACTGGAGGTCTATATTTTATATCACCCAAGTGTGAAATCCTATACACATACACACATACACACAGAGAACAACCAGTAAAAAACAAACAGACATTGCACGTTTTTTTTTCTTTTTTAATAAAAACTTGTAGACCATATTTTTTTATTTAAAGTAAACCAAAAAATACAAACAATAATATGTACAATGGTGATCGGAACAGGTGGATTCCTGTTGTCCCAAGGACAATATTAGATCATGGTGTGATGGGATTCCAAAAGGCGCTCTGTGAGCCAGTGTGAGGTCAGCTGTTGGCTGTAGAACCCGGTTCTGGCGACTGCAAGAATTCGTAGGGGTCGTGAACCATCTCGGACTGGTCGCCAACACCCAGGTGTGAAGGGCTCCCTGTTGACAAAGGCAATACGAGACATCTGGTGAAACAGTAGTTCAGATACTGTTTTGGTGGTAGAGTTGGGGGAAGATGGCCCGGGCCGGCCTAGCAGTCCGGGCACCTAGGCTTGTAATCCTAGCCTGACAGTGTGTTGCGGGTTCGAGTCCGGATCCCGACGACCTTTGCAGCGTGTCTGCCCCCCCCCCCCCCCCAACACACAACTCTCTCCCTGTTTCCTGTCTACATGCTGTAATATCTATCAATAAAAAAGGCCCCAAAAATATCATAGGAAAAAAAAAGTTTTGGGAAGATAAACCCGAGTAAACTTATTGAGTATGGGTGTTGTCCACCGAAAATCTACAACTGACTGCTTAAAATCAGTTTCCAACCCTAAATCATCTGGAAACGAAAGTCGATGCATACTAATGCACTGATATCAAGGCATTAGGGGAGATGCTGGCATGTCAGTAGCCAAAGAAAACAATTAATTATATTGTTATTCTCCTGTGGCAGTGCGTGCCAGGGCATTATAATGGCTCATGTACTGTATGTGTATCTGTCTGTGAACTGACTTGGGATGGATTGGGTGAATTTCAGTAAACTTGGTGGCAATGGTCACTTTGGTCAGTAGGCTGCCCCGAAGACACACAAGCATGAGACACTTTTCATATTAGGACTGTGTCAAACCAACCTTGTGCACTATTATAGAAAATGGAAGACTTGAATCTTAAATGAAGAGATGACACTAACCCAACTGGGTGAAATTTAAAGTGTACATAAAGGTTCATATTCCAAGAGGAATGAAGGCAGATTGTGTTGCAGTACATCTAACACCACGTCCAGTTCTATTGGCCAGAACTTCATGATGCATGTGACATGCTAATCAATCAGTTCTTCCTGGGCCCATGATAATCCTTTTTTCAAATGAGTGTGTGAAGTTATTAACATTTGTTTAGTTTTAGTTTAGTCCCTTCATAACTACCCGGTAATATAAATATTCCGCAGATAGAAGATGAAGATACAGATGAAGTTGAAAACTGAGAATTTTAGTGTAGATCGGGGTCCTAGAGATTTCTTTACAAATAATTGCAGCAAATGGGGGTCTGTGACTATCAAATTGGGGATCCTTGAAATTCCAAAGGTTAAAAGTCACTGACCAAGGTGGTGCTGGTCCCTCTCTGAGGCGTTGGAGAGGGAGGACAGGTTGGAGGAAGGTCTGGAGCCCACTCTGTCCACCTGTGCCTCCTGGAATTCTTGCAACAACTTGTCTGCATCATCAAAGTGCTGCTGGCCTTCGTCTTGGCCCGGCTCCTTCTTCACCGCTTTGCCTGGATAAGAGCGGACAAGACACAGGGAGATAATAGCGTTTACTCCATTGGGTCTCAACTTTTTAATTTCGGGGAGTCGGGGACCCCATAACAGAGTTGAAGACCTGTATGGGTCCATTTAGAAACCCCCTCAACCCTGAGACTCCCTGAAGCACATCCTCAAGTGTAATACAGTTACCCTTAAACAACTTGTGAACTCAATTTCATTATAACTAAGATATTTGATAAAATAAATCCTTTTTTTAATGACATATGTAGCCACTACGACTGAAAATATCCCATGAAAAGTGCTAGTGAAGCCACCCAACCGGCTATGCCGACTATTGGTGTTCCATCATGCTCGTTTAAGCACGGCTAGATGGATATTTAAACCAGATTGGTTCCTTGAAACGACATGTTGTATAATGAATTATGAATAACAAATGGAATCATATGGATCTCGGGATCCAGATGGGAATGGCGAGGTTCCAATGTGGATCTAAGACTTGTAAATAGAATAACCACAAATATCCTAGCGGAGCTCTGCTATTTTCGGCGAAGAGGGGAAAAGGGATGGGATACGGCTCCATTTTCGTCACCACTAAACCCCTTATTCTTTGCCCTTTTTTAAAATTATTTTTAAAAGCATTTTTGACTAGCCAATCTACATTGACATGTTGTGAGCTTGTAGACTGGCCATTTTAACTATTCAAAAATGTTTTGCAAAATAGTAAAAAAAGAAGTTTAGGGATAAGGGGTTTAGCGAAAATGACAAATGGAGCCCATAGACCTTATCCAGTAAACTAAGGCCTCTTTTAGACGGCGACCATCTCCATGTAACACGTCAAAGTCCCGTTGGTCCAAAAAAATGAGAACGCACACTTGAATGAAAACGCTACAAAGTGCATGCATATACATGCCAGGTCGCTAGGTGGCGCGTGTCCTTGTGGGGTCCGTGTGACGCAGCGCATATATAAACCATAGACATAAGTCACGCATGCGTAGAACTACTTCCGTTCTTCTTCTACACAGAAAGTAAACAAACGTCGCGTCCTCATCACTAGCATGGTTGTTGTTGTTCGTTTCCCCTAGCAACTGACGCATGCCTATGACACCATGTAAAAACGTAGGACACGGGTGAGCCGACCAGAGCTGACGTAAGCCATGATGTCACAATTTTTGCGTATCCACCGTTTTGCCTGTTTATATGGAGACCATAGGAAACGGCGTTCTAAAAGATTTCCACTCTGGGAGGTGGTTTCACTTCGTTGCGTTTTCACCTCCTGTGAACACGGTTCTCGTCTAAATGACAGCAGCAAACGATACTTTATTTTGCCGTTTTTTATGAACACCATCCTCGTGTAAAAAGCACCTAAGTATAAGGGTTTTAGTGGTTTATATACTTACTTATATATATATACAATTAATAAATAATACTAATATTGTTGAGAGAGGATTGTCACCTAATGCGTTGAGCATGGAAATGTCGAGAGACATATCGGGGTAGTTCTTCATGGACATGAAGTCCAGCACGGAGCCAGTCTCGCCCAGACCGCTGCCATCTGCCATCTGACCAAAGAAATACAAACAATATTCATACAATCTTTTACTCATGATTATTAACCATTTTGTATTAGTTGTGAATGGTACACAATGGTATATTCTTTAAACCTTGATTAGTGTACTGTTCCAGAATCTACAGCATACCTGCATGTCACAAATGTTGGCCTTGGTTTCATCAGATTTCAGCACCATATTTCTTTTCTGCAATAAAATAGGCATCATTTGAAAATGATATGCTTTTAGGAACAATGTAAAATAATCTCTTACAGATACCATGAATTTAACAGTGATAATGTAACCGTGTTCTCCTTTTTTGTTATTAATTACTTTTTATTGTGGTACACAAACAATGGGATACACAAACAGAAACAAATATGCCACTACATCATTGGAATAAACGAGTTGACTTAGTGACAATCTTGTTGAACAACACAGTCAACATCTGTGTTCGTTCGCTCAGATTTATTTAGCCCATAATTAAAGTGATTGCGATTGCAAATACCTAGTCCACCTCAAAACGCTTCGCTCAACTAGAGACTGGGGACAGTCTCTAGTTGAAAGCCTCTGCTTTCTTTGTTAAAACTCGGTGGAAACAATTAAGAGTTCGTATTGGGGCGGTGACATGATTAGTTTCCAAAGCGGTGGGTGAAGCTTTGTTAGCGGATTAGGCGTAGTAATTACCTGTCTGATGTGATTGAGAGCTTTGGTGTGGTCGTCTGCAGTCATCTTATCCAGTAGTCCATCCACCAGCTTCTTGGTAACACTTCCACAGCCCTTGACAAACTCCTGTATACTGAAGAGTTGAGGGAACTGATGTCAGATAAACTGAGGCTGCATGATGCCGACAAAAATAATAATTATCATTGTCGCAGTTGGGTGGAAACCAAAACATGTCCAAAACAGTTACTTTTTAGTTAATCCATTTTGGGCAGGAACCCCTTTTTGTGTTTTAAACATTATGTTATAATTTAGCTATTACAAAATAGATCTACAAGCTCATAGCTACGAGCTTGTAGGTCTGCTAGCCTATTTTTGAAAAAACTGAAAATATTTATTTCAGCAAACTGGAGGATTTAGAAGATTTCTTTTTATTTCGAGGTCAGGCCTAAATGGGTAGTCAAAGCTTTTGTTAATACTTTTCATTGGTTACATACCCAGACAGACTTAACTATTTTCCTATTATGAGCAAAGATTCTAACGCTTTTCAATATAAAACAAATCAGATCTACAAGCTCACTGTGAGACTATAAAGCGGGTAGTTTTTCTACTTTCCTGTGACAGTGTCACACGATGAAGTAAGAAATAGGGAACAAATGAATGCAACCTTTGGCAATACGGAATTACAGATATAGTATAAATATTACTTTATAGTTTACTTCAAGATATCTGACAATGTACAACCAATGTGACAAACTGAAATACTGAGACTGAAATCATTTAAATTACATTTGTATTATTGAAGCAGCAGTTTTCTTAGTGTTCTAGGTCCTACCTGAGCGCACACTGTACGCCTGTGTCATCTCCGTACGAATTATACAACATGTCCATCTCATCAGGCAACAAGTCTGGGAAGATGGAGTTCTTCTGAAGGCTCTGGGTGTTGTAAGCATTGCTCAAGAACGTCACTGCATTAAGAAGAGCAATGTTAGAGCAGTCCATAACAAATGCCCAATAGGCCTACATTTACAAACTAGTACAAACTACTAGCCTATCCGTGCATGTCAGGAACGATGAAAGTCGTTCCATTTATACTGGCTATGACGGGTTAGTAAGCCGTCCAAATTTCCACATTTATAGGACATCTTTGTCATATTAATTCTGATTTAGCTTAAACCAAGACAAAATATAACCAAGAAAGAAAGAAATGGATGAAATTCAAACATTGATGTCTTATGAACTGAGGAAATGGGTTCACTCAATTATTTTGGTAAATATGGTCCATTAAGACCAGAGAGGCTTTTGCCACGAGTTAACAAAATGTGCATCTCATTGATATACCTTTGTGCCTTCTGTCGTCTTTGAAACCCAAGGTGGTTAATCCAGGTAACAGCTTATTTGACAATGAACTCAGGTCAACAGGGTGGGTCTCCTCTTCTGCAAAATATGGCAGGAAAAATACAGTTGTTCCAAAACACTGTTATAGGTATTTATTATAGCCCTTTATATAGTATGTAGTGGAGTTCCTAGAGCATGCACTGCTTGACAAACTGGAAAAAGGAAATGCCAAACCTTCTGCTTCAGGATCAAGCTGATTTACAACAGTATACAGCAGAGAACCATGGTCTTTTCCTTTACGAAGGTAACCCATCTGGAAACACAGGATGAAATTAAGTAGTTATTCCCGACCCCTCAATTCACCCAGCAGGGTGAATTCGGGCCTACTTGTTAGAATGTAGTATGAGTAGCATATACTGTAAATAAACTAATGAAGTGAAATTAATTTGTACAGATTGAAATCAACTACGTTGTGCTTATCATATGTATACATTCTTTAGGTATACTGCATTTAAGACTGCGTTTCTTTTCCTGTGATGTGTAAAGTGAACAACCTTGGAGCTGGGCATGCATCGGTTGATTCGATCTCGGGCTTCATCTGCTGCGTGTTCCACCAGAGCCAGAACGTGCTCCTCCGCTGTGCTGTCTGTAAGACTGCAGGCATTTCCCTCTGGTTCATACAGGTAGCTAAAACAGAGAAACATCATTGGACCATAATATTTTACAACGTAAGCCCTATTTTATACTTTGTCGTACAATGGTGTCACTGTCACACAGCAAACCTAACCTACCTACATTTCAGGAAAATGTAGATATTATCAGGCACGATTGTCGTCTAGTGTGAGCGATTCAAAGATCCAATCTTAAGCCTCCGGATTTGCTCATGGGACGATCATTTTCAACCATGTTTGATATTTACCGGTGTACTGTATATAGATGATCACTATTGCTCTGAGGAGTCTGGGAGTTGCACACCACCGAGGCAATGGCGGTCAAGGAAACAGATGTGAAGTGAATGAGTGGACATTTGGCACAGCGACCGGTCCAAACAACCTCTGGTGCATTGGACAGCTGAGTCTTGTATTTATGTGGCAAGAACTCTGTTTATATAGTGTATTCTCAGAAATATCACCACTGCAATAACCATTCATTGTTTACTTCTGCATGTGATCACATGAGATGAAATAACACGTTGCTAGCCCCATCCTGTAGTGTGATGGCCCATTATTTTAAAATCTTATTAGAATCTTTCATTCCCTTTCATTTTATCAGATTATATAATCCTGTAGTGTGTAATGCTACAAGATTTCCAAATCTTTTGAGATTTAGTTTTGTTTTGTAATCTGAGCCTAGCTTTCTTTCTTGGCACTCCTTTCAATTGACTGATTACCCTGTTGGTGGTTGACTAGAGTTAATACCGTTTACTCCAACTTTAAGTCGCTTTGGATGAGTGTGTGCTAATAAATGCATACCCGGTATTGCATTACCTGATGACTTCCTTCAAGTCTTTGACTGGCTGCTTTTTGGACTTCTTGGCCGACTCCACAGGGATGGGGATGATCTCCGGAGGAGGGATTTCCGCAGCAATGTCCTCATCTCCCAAAATGCCTGCTGCCGCCTGCTGAGAGAAATCCATGGCCTGCATAAAAGACATGCTGCGCTTCAGAGCTATCAGCCGCTCCTGCAAACAGAGCAGAGATAAGACAGCCACAGGCCACACTTTCACTTCATCTGCATAACCGGCAACAGAGTGACTGGATGGCCGGTGGAATGGAAAGGATGAGGACGGCGGAGTCGATGACTATGATGAGAATGATGATACTCAACTGGAGAATGTTTAGTTAGCCCATTATTAATTATAGCAGTCTGTATCTGTGCGCACACGCGTTTGGTGTGCGCAATTGTTCAGCGTGTGTATGTTGCTAGATCAAGGACGGGGGTCACATGACTTGGTCAAGTCTATTGTGGGGGTCGCCAGCCGAAAAGGTTGAGGACCACTGTTTCAATACAAAGCAAAGAACTTGCCACTGACATACAGATTTTCACTGAGAGAGAGTAGTGAAAACATTGCTAAATATGAATATGTATCACACAGCTTTTTCTAAAGAAAATGTGCTCTCTTTAAGTATAGGGTTCACGAGATTTGGAGGAGGAATGCCTCAGAGTTCGCCGTCCCCACCCTTGAACATGTGCCTGGTGCACCAGAGGATTCAAATCCTCCTCTGTGGTGGGCATGGACTTTTATCCTTGGGCCACCTGGATGACCCCCTCAGTTTTTTTTCCGCATGCCGATACACGTCATTTTATGCAATACATACGTCAAATTCCGTTATCTAGGATTAAAGAAATGTTCCTCTCATCTTATATGACCACATTACTTTGCTCATCATTTTGAAGCCGGTGTGGAGAAGTTTCTTGGCTGCCTTGTAGTAGACGGTCTCTGGTCGGTTGTATACCATGGCATTGTCGCACATAAGCTTAAAGTCGGCCTGGAGGAAGAAAAGCATCTGTCAGCATTTTGAAGAGTTGGGACGAAGAACCATTTAAGTCCATACTAATTATCCATGATTTTATAAATCAGGACAGATGGGACTTTTGGGAGGGGGTCAGGATAAATGATGGACTTAAACTGTTCTTCGTCTCAAGTCATCACTGGTTCAAATGTAGAGGGTGGAAGCAGTTTTCATGCACTTCTCCAGCTGAAAATGCAATGATCCAACATGACGCACCGACCTTGAGGTGGCGATACAATTTAACCCATTTGGAATGTCAAAATGAATTTTATAATGTGTTCAAAATCAAATGGATTAAACTTATTAACTAATTTAATTAAAATGCGTTAACATTTCAGGTATCATGATGAATAGTTTAGTAAAGAATTGTAACTGAATCAAGACATGGTCAGAGTGCCTATTATTTTTCCTTTTATATTCTGAACAATGAAAAGCACTTTGATATGCATTCTAATTATGAAAGGGGCAACACAAAGTGTATTATTAATGCTCTCTAGTCTACATCACTATGACAGGCATTACAAAAACATTTTCATTACCCTAAGTTCCAATCGCTAGTCGCTACAACTGTTCATTCTAACCTTGAATTCTGTAATAGTGTTGTACTCATTGGTAGTAATCTTGTCATTTATGGTACTGAAATCCATTGGGTGTTTGATGATCATGGAGTATCCAGGAGCAATGGCATCTGTCACTGGGAATGCAAAAAATCCATGTGCGTCTTTCCTGAGAAGACCAAAGAAAATGTTTCAGTACAGCAGCAGCTCTTTTTTTATCCCATGATTTTTGTAACCCATTTTTTCACCCAGTGTCAATTGTCTACACTCCGTGGCCAACCAGGGAAGAGCAACGGACTGACCACATGCTTACTTCAATACATGGGAGTCCAAGGAGCTTCTTTTCACCTGACTGGGGGGAGTTTCCTCGATTGGATGTAGTGTGTGGAAAGAACAATGTTATTCCAACCAGTTCCTTTCCCCTCCATCAGATGCCCCCGCTGACCAGGCAGAGGCAGTTTAGAGATCAGGATTACTGCATGTTTTTTGTGAGGATACTTAATGTGTTTCTTCGCACACTCCATTTAGAATTTAGTAATGATGAGGAGCCTTTTAGAGGGGGAAGTTTCTTTTCTGTTCCTCACTCATATTATGGTCACACCAAAACGGTAAGGGAATTAATCTAAGTAAAAGATATTACCGACCGTGATTGTAATTGGTCATTCATTGTGCATGCAGAGCATGTCTGCATGTGCATGTAAGACCAGTAATAAAAATCATTTTAATAATCAGATGGATTAGACGGTTTACCTTTAAGATCATGCCATGCAAAATGTGAACCTGGCTATAGTTAAAATTTTGACTCCAGTATTACAAGATGTCCCAAATCAGATTAATTGTATGAAGATCATGCTTGGCAGCAATGTTTGTACACTCACCGCTGTAGCTGGCGCAGGAAGTGTTCTAGGAGCTGCTGCCGAGGAGTGCACTCATTCTCTACATTAAGACAGACACCAAAACATATTGGTGCAAAGTCAGTTAGCACAGAAACATTAACCACTTTCAACATGGCATCCCTATTTTGGGGATGTCATAGGCAAAAAATATTCTACAATAGCAAAAAATAATATCAAAGCCAATTTACAAGCTCACAATGTGATGCAAGCTTGTAGATCAGCTATTTTGACACGATTGTGTGACAAAATATAAGTGGTTACGTTCGGGATACATTCATACATCACATTTTGCACCAGTAGAAGGGCTATCTCAGAGTACTTTTTACAGTACCTGGGCATACATTATTATTTTTCCCACAGCAGTCAATAGCAGCAGGACACAAGTAGATCACAACATGATCCACACACATGGCCGTACCTTGTTGTGTTCTGCATGCACGGACAGGTCTGTCTCCCTGCTGTTCCACCTCCACCTTCACATTAGGGTGAAAGTCCTCTATTTCAGCCTCCATGATCTCAAACTTAATCTCTTTCTTCCTCTTCTTCTCCTCGGGCTGGTGGAGAGATGGAAGATGGAAATCCACAAATGTTCAAATGAGTTAATCGTTTTATCCCACATTACTAGATTTTAGCGTTTTATATATATGCCTACATGCTCACAGTGCTTGTACATTTTCTATTTAAATATTTTTGAAAAATCTTGAAAGCGATTTTGAATTTCAATTTCAATGGAGCACTACTGATTTAGAAGGTTATGGGGTCAAAATGATCACCATGACCTTACTGGGAGAGGTTCTTGCTTGCTCACCTCTATTGTTGCAATACTAATGGCCTTAGGCTTAGGGAGTGTGACTGTGAAAGGTTCAACAGGCCCACTGCCACTGGTAGCGGCAACGACGGCCGCTTCAGACTCGTTCTGCTCTCGCTCTCTCTTCTTCCTCTTCTCCTCCTGGGAGATGAAGAAGTGTTGAAGATGAAGAAGTGTTTTATAACACAGTACACACACTAGCTGGAGCTCTAAATCAATGTCATGTTGATTACGCTGCCACCTCCTGGTACGTATGCTGTATTATCACAAACTACATGGGTTATATCCAATCCACATACACATCTTGAGCTTGCACACAACATGTAAATGGTCAAAACAGAACCACCTTTATATAAAGATGTTAATCACTTCCAATTTGTTAAAAGTATGGTACAAAAATACGGTACTCAATTATTTCCTTTTCTGGAGGTTTATTAATAAGTGATATATTAGAGGGCCACAATGGAATAAGCTCTTTGGCTTTATGTTTCAAATAATTCATTAATTCGCAACTGTGAGCTTACCTTCCTCCGTCTTCTCTCATCATCGTCAATGTGTTTGTCTTTGTCCTTTTCAGACTTTTTCTTCTTCTTCTTCTTCTTGTCTTTGTGGCGCTCACGCTCGTGGTCTGACCTGTCGTCATAGTAACTGGAGTCGTGTCCGGAACCAGAGAGCTCCGTCACCTCGCTTCCTCCCACTTTGAGGACAAGTTTTAATGGTTTCTCCGAAGGCTTGTCTTCATAGTCTGTGAACGTAGTAAGTAAAAAAGAAAAACATTTGTTGCACTGGGCAGATATGACAATCAAAATAATGTACAGCCATATTGTAATATACCGGTAGGTCATAATAACATATTTACTAATGTCATAATAAGAACAATAGTGTACATAACTGATTTACAAGCTCATAACGTGTCACATCATGAAACGTTATGAGCTTGTAGATCTGCCATTTCCAGTATTTTTTCGAAAATGTAATTATTATAATTGCAATTATAATGATGTGATTATTGGAACAGCAGGCATACTTTATTTAATAGCCTACTGTGTGGGAGGTGAGTGTTATGGGTGTGGATTGTGGAATCGGGATGTAGGTGCAGTTGTTACATCTTAACGAATTGAATAATACACAGAACCACAATGGAAACATCTAATATCCTTTTAACAATCATTGCAAACCGTACTTCTATACAAACTGTTAATAAAGCATTCAAACAATCAAACCTAATTTATAACATAATATGAAATTAAGTGTATGGCAGAGTGGCTGATAATATATCATGTGAGACCAATTATAGCCTAGCAGTGATGATAATTACAGTATTACAGAATCAGTATCTTGTCTGATTAAAGCATGCGGTGTTGTTTGACCATCATTAGCCCCAGTATGTTCCCTCAGCACTACGCGTACTGCTGAGGGAACATATTGGGGCTAGAGTCTCTAGTCTAGAGTAGACCATCATAAGAATTCATTAGGAAAGCAACACACGCACGCGCACAGCGTGTACACAGTCTCTGATTGCACCGTAGAATACGAAATTAAACTGCCTACAATTAGGCATAAATATAATTAATTTGTGCTTATATAGTAAATCAAACTATTTCTTCAGAACTGCTGCATGATATCAATCAACCTAGCCTTGAATCAAGAAGACTATCGTCATAGATGTATTTGATCGAGTCTGGATAGTCTTGATCCATGGCTAATATCAACACAAGAAATGTGTTTTCAGTGAGCTCGTCAAAAACAAAGAAGATCACTTTTGCAGGTAGATCTGTCCTCCTCACGCGATGCATATGAAACTAAGCATTAGCTGCCTGCCAGCCTGCCATGGGTAACGAATAGCGACAAAAACTAAAAACATAGAACCAAGAGCGCGTCGTTGTCCGCGTGCACGTGTAGCTACTGTACCATCAACTGTTCTCCACTCCGGTTTGTGTTTCTTGTGTTTCTTCCCCATTATCTCTCCACGATAACAATCAACAAATACGTCTACTATTGTTTACTACAAGCGATGTAACAACAGCACCGCCATTAGCCGGAAACGATGATGAGTGACCCTTTAACAATAGTGTTCTTTTAACTCATCTTGTTTCTATTTTCAGTGCTCAGATCTGATCCGGGCTAGATCCCGCCTACCGTATCTGGTCATTTCTATTTTCCACGTACAGCTTTACATGCACGCACACGAACCGTTTCCGTATCCGCTCTAGACTGGATATGGAAACTGCAAAGCCAAATTATCCCATCCCTGTCGGGCCAGTGTTGCCAAGTCTGCTTATTATATAAACTGAATTGGGATAGCTTCGTAACGTTGTAGTGATGAATAAGGCTGGGATCGAGGGCGAGGCCGGGTCTCGAACTATTTCACGTCAAGGGCCAAGGCCCCCAAATTATGTATTTGTCTGCAGAATCAGATTGTACTCATTGTAGACACACACCCCAACATGTTTTTGTTTTTGGACCAATGTTTTGTGTTTTAAAAATGTTTAAAAAACATCAGTGTACTCAGCATTGACATCAAAAAGTACTTACAGTAACAAAAGTAAAGGTACTATTGTGTGTATATATATATTTACTCTACAAGCAAGCTCACGGCGTGTGAACCATTGTGAGCTGGTACATTTACTTTATTCAAATAGCCAAAGTTTAAAATGAAGTGGTTAATGTATGGTTTGAAATAAAATATAAATATACATCTACAAAGTATGAAACTATAAAGTTTTCAAATAATTGTAGTGCGCGTATTGGAAGTTGAAGTCGAACTTGAAGTATAAAGTATTGGAAATTGGACATACTTTAGTAAAGCAAAAGTACCTCAAACTTGTACTCAAGTACAGTACTTAAGTAAATGTACTTAGTTATTTGCCACCACTGCAAAAATATCAAATTTCCACATTTTTTGGCTGTTTTGGGCTTTAGTTGTTTTCGTAGACCTGATAGCTTGTTTCTGTTGCAAAATCTGGCAACACTGGACCAGATTCTAGAATTATGTTGTTCCGGGTTGAATGAACAGCGCGCTGTATTCGATTGACCGACAGTGTGAACGTCAATAAGTAAACATCAATAACGTCGACATCGTTCATACGGTTATATGAACCTTATT
This sequence comes from Protomyctophum bolini, assembly GCF_963924005.1. Taxonomy (NCBI): domain Eukaryota; kingdom Metazoa; phylum Chordata; class Actinopteri; order Myctophiformes; family Myctophidae; genus Protomyctophum; species Protomyctophum bolini. Next base: position 18,691,793 of record NC_137868.1, on the reverse strand, counting down.
CAACCCTAGGTTGGTCTGACTTTTAAAGTTACTAGATAGATAATAGTGATGACATTAATGTAATTGTAACCTTTGGGAGCATCTGTATGGGTTAGCAATAGCTACACGAACTAATAGCACGTAATGACAACAAATCACATTTTAAACTGTCTCATTTCATCTCTTCGTCTTTGCTTGTGTGTTCGTTTGTGTTTTCGTTGTTGTCTATTTTAAATTGTACTGTACATACTGCTTTATGTAATAGCTTGTAGATTAGAATACCACATTGGTAAGAACATTGACTTTACTTTATTGTATTATCCTCGAAATGTTTTTAACCTCTAAGTTCATCGTTGTGTATGGTCGTTACTCGGGCAATATGCACTGCATAGGCAGATGAAGGCTGGCTACGTAAGGCTAGGGTCCCCCTGCCTTGCTGCTCCCTGGATCTCCTCTCTCAACCGCATAAACAGAAACACTAGGGCTGTATTTTGCGTCTTAAGTACCAGGTCTTATTACCTAACTTGAGTAAATGAAAGACCTGGAGGCGTGATCAATGCTCTTTGGACACTCAGAATAGCCAAATGGCATTGATCACGCCTCCAGGTCTTTAGTTTACTCAAGTTAGGTAATAAGACCTGGTACTTAAGACACGCAAAATACAGCCCCTAGAGGTCTTAACTTTGAATGACTATTCCTTGTTGACTTGTTGTCCAGGGATGGATTCTGACAGCATGGAGGTTGGCCACAAGCCGCATTTCGGTGATGACAGCATCCATGTGGAAGTCCATGTTAAATCACACAGGTGAGTAACGGACTCATTTAATCAACATGGCTCATTGTTATGTTAGTCCTCGGAAATATAGCAGGTACACACCCACAGTCCCACACATAGCACTCACTCACTCACTCACTCACTCACTCAGATTTGTATTCAATTATTATTAAATTATTATTTGTATTAACAGTACTATTTTACACATTGATTGTGTCTCATTTCATTACACTGTCAGCACCGTCCAACGGTCTGAGGTGAAGATGAACGTTCTGACTCTACTGAACCGCCACAGCACAGTTTTTGGAAATCACAAATGGACTGAGTTTGATGATGATTTCCTGAAGGATCATGTTCAATCTGTGGCCATAGTTGATGTAGACAAGAGGGTAAGATGAGCCTGTTCGTTTTAATGTAATGACAAATATGTTTGTAAATTAGTAGTACACTTTGGTCATATTCCTAAAGGAAATAAGGCAGATTTTTTTAAATCACCTTTTTTGTATGGGTTTTACAATCAACAGAACAGATTATAGTACAGTCTTTTTGGACAACATCAACAGAGGTGCTCAGTTAATCGAACTGTGCTAAGTCGAGTTCAATTCAATTCTTCTAACAAGAAAATATTGATGGAAAAGTGATACCCTTTTAACGTAGCTTTTGGGGACTGAATTATGAAACTGCTCAAATAATTCCTGTCATTTGTCAGTCATCCCATTCTTCCAGCCTATTACCAGCAAATCGTTGCTGTCGGGTGGAAACCTTTTATATCCAAAACCATTTTTGAGTGGTGCAATCACTCCATTACACAGCTATGTGTGTCCCTGGGTCTGTCTGTCAGTCCGTCCAAGCACAGAAATAGCTTGGTTGGTAACTCTGTCATTTCTCGACCGTTTCGGACGTGGGGCGGCTTGCCGGAACCAGGCCAGCCCCCTGGCCGCACGCATTCCTGGGGGTCTGGATGTTCCAGGTACCCCCGGGGACCCCCACACGGTAACTATGACATTTCTCGACGGTTTCGGACACGGTGCGGCTCACCAGAACCGGCACCCTGGCGGCGTTCTTGTGGGTCTGGAACTTCCATGGACCCCCCGGGGACCCCCACACGGAGTTGCACCACTCACTTCACACTGGTGTGATTTTATTTATAGAGTAAGTGGAGACAGACAGGGAACGAGGAGAGAGAGACGGGGAGTGACATACAGCAGTTCATCAGGATCGGTACTGCAATGTACTGTCAGGCGGCTGCATTGGGAGTCTAGGTGCCCGGACCGCTAGGCCGGCCCAGACCATATATCGGCTATTTTCAACAGTAGAGCCTTAATTTACGGAAAAACATAAAACGCTGAAATATGGAGATATAATGAGGTTTCTGCTCAACAGCAACAAAATGTGAGTGCAGTGCCCTACCTAATATTCATGACTATCTTGTCCTCTATTTAGCAGCCTATTGATCTGAAGAGATCCACTCTCTGTATTCATATCTTTACACTGAACGAGGATGGCCCCACTCAGCTTAACCTTCAGGATGACGAGGACCTCTCTGCAGCCAATCACTGGCTCCTGCCAGCTGGTGAGATATGGATTTTTTTTTGTCAAATATGTTTTTATTGAACAGATTATAAATTGTTACAAACATTATGATATGAAATACATTTTTTTCCTTTTATGAAACAAAATGAAAGAAAAAATAAACAAGAGAAAAAAGAGAAAGAAATCCCTTAACCCTCCCACCCATACTGCATGCTCAGTGACACTGCATACTATATAATAAGATGATAGAAAGCTCATGGAAAACATCTGAAAAGAAAATGGCGTACGAGATACGGATTTTAAATTATGTTTTTTATTCAGTTCAAACACTAATACACTACAGCAGCAGGTGTGACACTACAGTAGTTTAGGTCAAATTACAGAAGTAATTTCACATTGTCACATTTCCAGTGTTGTGCAAGTTCTTCAAATATTACTTATTTAAAAAGGTAATGTTAGTTCAGGTATTAATTGTTATCAAATGTGATTAGTTACGTTACTAGTACTACAGTACATGTAATATCTACAGTATATTATTAGCCCACCCTTGTCAGCCTTGACCAGCAGAGTCTCCGTAGACATTAGCATCTTTCCGCCGGTCATCAAATTATTGGCTCAGGAATGCGACAAAACAAAAAAATCTCCACAAATTCAAGGATTCATGTGGTGTGTAATTGATAGGAAATGCATAATTATTTTGGTGAACTACTCCTTTAAGTCACAATAATGAAATGACTACACGTGTTTCTTTTTTTTTTTACAGCTGAATTTCATGGCATTTGGGAGAGTCTGGTATATGAGGATGGCATCAAAACACAGGTAATTTTTTTTTGATGAGGTGAAGGTGAAATTACATTATTATTCGTTTTAACTTCAAAGGCCTAACTTGGAAAATGTTTTTCTTTAGCTCCTGGATTATGTCGCAACGACAATTTTCTTCTCAGACAAAAATGTAGACAGCACGTTGATTTCGTGGAACCGCGTAGTTCTGCTTCATGGTAATTAACTGTGAACAGGAATGTTCTTTTGACTGATGACTTCATTGTGAGCATGGCATGTGAATATGACACGTATATTAATAATAATGAAAACCAGTGTAATTAAAGCTGTTTGTATGCGCCCACATCCAGGCCCCCCAGGCACAGGTAAAACGTCTTTGTGCAAAGCCCTTGCCCAGAAGCTGTCAATCAGGCTATCATCTCGGTAAGAGATCCCTCATTCAGCAGAACCCACTTCCTGTTGTAACTGCACCCCAACTCCTTTCATTTCACCATGTTCTCCTTTCCTCCCCTAGGTACTCCTATGGGCAGTTTGTGGAGATCAACAGTCACAGTCTCTTCTCCAAGTGGTTCTCAGAGGTACTATACAACTACAGTATAGCCTTCTTTTTCCTCCACGTCAATTGATTGTGTTCATGATGTTGGAGCAGGTATTTAATCATTAAACTGTAATGTTTCTTTGTTACAGAGCGGTAAACTTGTCACCAAAATGTTCCAGCAGATCCAGCAACTGATAGACGACCAGGAAGCCCTTGTGTTTGTGCTTATTGACGAGGTAAAATTGGCTGTGTTATTCTTGTCCAGACTTCAAGACAACTGACATTCAGAAAAACCTTCAAGTGTACTTTTGCTAGTCTACTGTATGCAAGTTGCAACTGGTCGAGTTATTACAGTTGTAACGGCAGCTATAGCTGGATGGGCAGACAGAGCCCACCTGGGTAGCAGTAAAAGGTCCCAGGTTCAATTCCCAGCCCCAACAATGTGTTGAGGTGTACCTGAGCAAGACCCTCCTCCCTGGGCAGTTCTCAGCTGAGCTTAACTGTACAACAAATCTCTTTGCCGAGAATAGTCAATCTACATGCTCACAAGTAATGTGTCGCAATTGGTTGTGAGGTTGTGGATCTGCTATTCTCGCTGAATGTTCAGCCCAGAATAGGAACACTAGGATTCATGTGGTTAATGTAAGCTACCCATGAGTGAAAGCACTCCATTGTTTTGTACGCTGGTTAGGTGGAGAGTCTGACTGCGTCGAGGAGCGCCAGCCAGGCCGGTACGGAGCCTTCCGACGCCATCCGAGTGGTCAACTCTGTTCTCACACAGCTCGACCAGATCAAACGGTCAGAACTTGTATAGCCTATAAGTAAAAGTTCTCTCTTCAGGCGCCGTCATGTGACTCAACCAGTTAATGAGCCACAACTTTACATGTGGTCCCTCCTCTCCTGTCTTTTTTTTTTTTTTTTTGCATTTTGTTTTGTCAAATATGTTTTTATTGAACAGATAAATTATTACAAACATTATAATATGAAATACTTTTTTTTTATGAAACAAAATGAAAGAAAAAATAAAGACAAAAAGATAAAGAAATCCCTTAACCCTCCCACCCCTACTGCTCAGTGACATTGCATACTATATAATAAGATGATAGAAAGCTCATGGAAAACATCTGAAAAGAAAATGGCGTACAGTCAACCCTTTTTACAGTCTATGAGTCAACCATATCAATGGTATCCTGTCTATTAATCGTTTCTACTCAGGTAATGGACAAGGGGCAGCCAAATCTTATCAAACTGTCTCTCCTGTCTTTTCATCGCATGCCTATCCTCCTAATGGGGTATAAATTGTCATCAAACATTTCTGTCATTACTGTTGTTTTCCAGCTGGTTAAGCTGCTCATTTATGGAAACGCATAACTCTGCATGCCTCTTCTCCCGTGCCTCCCCTGCCTTTCTCTCTCATAACAAAACATGAAAAGTGAGCTTATTGCACGCTCAATGATGACAACACAAATCTCAAGTGTTGTTAAGAAACTGGCAGCCACAAGTTTACTGTTCATAAGATCACTCTTATTGTTTTGTATAAATCATTAAACACTTGAATCAGTAGACTTAATTCGCACCGCATACCACTTTCTTTATGTTTCATACTTTCATTATTACATTTTCTATGCTGCTGTTAGGCATTCCAATGTGGTGATCCTGACCACGTCCAATGTGACGGACAAGATTGACCTGGCGTTTGTGGACAGAGCTGACATAAAACAGTACATCGGCCCGCCGTCTGAGAAGGGCATCTATAACATCTACCTCTCCTGCCTGGAGGAGCTGATGAGGGTGAGCAAACACCCAATAACCAAACGTACTCAAATGTTTTACTTAAGTAAAAGTATCTACTACGATGTAGAAATACTGTGTTACAAGTAAAAGTGTACTTGCAATCTAAGTACTCATTATGCAGAGCATGTCTTCAAGTTGTAAAATGTCTACAATTATTTTGAAATGAGCAGATCTACACGCTCACAATGCGTCGCATCGTGACGCATTGTGCACGGTGCACCTGTTATTTTCAAATGACAGAAATGTATATAGGGCTGAAGCGGGTAATGTATGTTTTGTAATAATAATCCAAATCTACAAGTAACTAGTAACTATACGTTTTCAGATAAATGTAGTGGAGTAAAAGTACAGTATTTGCCTCTGAGATATAGTGGAGTAGTAGTAAAAGTACTGGAAATTGGAAATATTCAAGTAAAGCACCAATAACTAAACATTGTACTTAAGTACAGTACTTAAGTTGTACTTAGTTACTTTCCACCACTGCCAATAATGTTTGTTCTGTAATGTTGAATGTTATCCTGGATTGTTGGTGTTATGTTTGGCTGTCCCTCCACCGATGAAACCTCATTTTGATTGTGACATCGAAATCAGTGAAATTATTTTGAAAGAAATGCAGCACTACAGCACGTTATCTTGTAAGAACTATATGTTAGTAGTTCGCTCTAGTATTATCCAAACTAGGCACTTTGGGGGCAAAGAAGCTTGCCTTAACCCATTAAAACCAGGAAAGAATCAGTCGTTTTGGCTATTCAAATATAGCAGACTATTTTTGAATTTTTTTGAAAGATCATGAAAGTGTGTGTGAGAACTAGTGATTTTAGAAGGTATTTGTAGAATCTTCATAGAACCTTCAGGTTCCTTAATGGGCTAAAATCATTGTCTTTAATCCGTTCCAGTTGACCCAGACGTGCACTTACTTAATTTGTTTGTATACAGTGCCTGATCATCTACCCGCGGCAGCAGCTGTTTACCTTGTATGAGCTGGAGACCATGGAGACCATGGGCTTTGCAGAGAGCACTTTGTCAGAACACAGTCTGGCTCTTAGAAACCTCGCAATGTGAGTACAGCCTCCAATCATCAATTACTTAACCCATTTAGGACTGGGGCCTAGTGCCCTGCCCATAAATTAGTCCAACCTCCCGTTAGTCCGACCTACGTGGCCGGTTAAGGCTGAGGTTACCGGTTAAGACTCGTCATCCTGCTAAATACCTAACCGACACTGACTTCGCTGATGACATCACGCTTATCAGTCAATCATTGGAATACGCTCAGGCTCGCCTTCAGTCTCTTGAGCAGGCCTCCAACTGTGTTGGTCTTTATTTCAACAAGACGAAAACTGAATACGTAAATATATGCAAATCCAACAATAACCACATTATAAAAACACCACTCCTCTGAAACAGGTTGATGACTACAAGTATTTGGGTTCATATATATCTTCTTCCGAAAAGGTCAAACTAGGAAAGGTATGACCTTGTCAGTCTGCAATGACATGCATAAGATCTGGTCATCCCAGCTTAGTAAGATGTTCAAAGTAAAAAATATTTAGGACGACCATTGAGCCGATTCTACTCTATAGCTCTGAGACATGGACACTTTCAAAGAAATTAGAGAAACGGTTGGATGGCACTTACACCCGCCTTCTAATGAGAGCACAAAATCTGTCTTGGAAGAGCCACCCATCGACTAATCTAATATATGGCAACCTTCCCCGTGGTTCTTCACTAATCCGATCCAGAAGAACACAGTTTGCCGGCCACTGCTACAGAGCTGACAATGAGGTTATATCTTCCCTTCTCTGGAATCCTTCCTCAAAGCAGACCAGAGGTAGAAAACTGTCGTTCCCTGATGTCATCGCTAGGGACACATGCATCAGTAAGCAGGAACTGGGGATGGCAATGAAGGACCGGAAAGTCTGACAATGGCATTGTGAAATCCATGATCTCGACCACGGTCAAAAAATGATGAAGACTGAGGTTATAGTTATTGTTGTGATTATGGTAGTGTTAGTAATCGGTTGGACTAACGGGAGGCAGATTTTAAAAATCCTGACCTAATAATAAAAATGAAAAAAAGTTAATTCTGCTATATATTGTGTATAGCAACAAGAACGCCCAAAAAGGTTTCCCGTCTTAAATGGGAGGGCAACAATGCCGTTTTCTATCCTGTATCTATGTCTTAAATTATTATTTATTTAAAAAGAAAAAAGGCTTTAAAAGCGCGACTCAATTGTATTCAAATTGTTTTTGAAAGGTCTTGTATATGTTTGGAGGTGAGGTATTCCCAATCTGATAATATGGTTATATATACTGTATAGATATACTGTATGGCCCTCATTTATCAATTCAGTGTAAAATATGCCTCAAATTCGAGTGTAGGTTTCGTAGTACACCCACGATGCCACGGCATTTATAAAGTGATCGCAAACAGCTGATCCTTCCTTAATTTCGTTCCGACGTTAATAAATGTGACGGCTGAAATCTATCTGGCACGCCCTATGAAATCAAGCCTCACCCTCGTTTTTGCGACATGAACAGCATGCAATACGACCCTGAAACCATGGTTACAGGGGGAAAAAAAATTCACTCGTTTGCCTTGCTGCCCCCTCTCTCATACACACACAAACACAGACGCACGCACGCACACGCAACTTATCGCAACTATCTTAAATAAATAAACCTGCATGAATTAAATAAAGATGTCTGTTTCTCCTCTCGCTTCGCTTCCCTTGCTGCCCGCCTCACCCCCCGCACGCACGCACGCACATATCGCAATTTGCAAGCAACTGTCACTGTGTGTTGTTAGTTGTATATTAAATTATTAAAGTATTTTTAATTTAATATACAACAAGATATATTAGTGAACGAAAACCTGAACCTGTGAACCATGAATTAAATAACAAATAGGCACACACACGCTGCTGTTTTGCATATGCTCCTCCTGTCCGTCTGTCTCTCTCTATCACTGTGGTCCGTCCGTGACACCGTGACCAACTGACCATGCACGTTCGACAGTCTATTTAGATTGCCTCGCAGTCGCTAGTCGCTGCAGTGGCTGTCAATATATGAATGTGCAGCCAAAACCGTAGCCTATATGGCTGCATGCAGCAGGCACTGGTGGTGGTGGGCTGGCTGGGACAGCCTACCTATCTCTGATGCGGTTCCCACTTGCGCTGGCACGGTAAATTTGGCATTCGAGCAACACGTCAGGTTTATTAAACGAGGAGGAGATTGCACATACCGTAACTCCAGAAAGACATCGGCCTGCTGTAGATTAGGCTACAGTAGCCTATAGGCTACCCACGTTAATTGGGACTCTCCGTCATGGAAATATTTCAGCACAGACAGCCCAAATCCTCGCATGTATGCGCTCATGCAAAACACTGTTTAAATGGCTTAAGCATCTAACTTGCAACATTGTTTTTAATTGCGCGATTTTATCTCCTACTAATTTCATATGACATAAAGACACATCGTTGATGTATTCGTTAACTTCTTTTTTACATGTAGCCCATATGCATACCTATACAGTTATATATAAATAACATTTTAGGAGTGAATAGCCTACATATATGTTTAGATGCCTGTGGCAGCCTCTCAGCTGGTCAAACAATGCTGCTCCGCTGTTCTACGACAGAAAAACAGGTGAGGACAAAGCGTACGACAGCTCCCGACCAGACGTGAGTTTTTGTCCTACTCAAGTTCAATTTCAAGCTTTGGCGGAAATGGTAAATGCAGAAAATTTCGGTAATTTCGGCGTGCACCCATATTTTGGCGTACGCACGGTTGATAAATGAGGGCCTATAAGTGTATATATTTACCCTGGTCCTGTGTCTAATCTAAGGTGCTAATCTTCAACGTCAACACTTGTTTTATTTGATTTATTCCCCAGAAAAAGTAAAGGCTTGAGTGGAAGAGCACTGAGGAAGCTCCCGTTTCTGGCCCACGCACTGTTTCTAAAGGTCAGCTTTTGGTCCCATTGTACTGTATGTTTTACAAAAAAAGGTTTGGCAGGTGAACTTTATTTTAACATTCACAATATTAAGATATATAAAAGAAAACTCAATTTCTTTTCATTGGTTTGTTTGTAGACACCGACAGTAAGTCTCGAAAGCTTCCTGGAAGCTATGGATAAAGCGGTGGACAAGCAGAAAGAGGAGAAGGCTAATCTGGTTAACTAGTATGTGACTGGTCCACACCCGGCCAGAAGGAAGAGGTTTTTGTCTTGTAAATCCACATCTGTGTTGGTCTGATGTGCAGGAAAATGCCATCATTATCAATCTTTTTTTCTAAAGCTTCATTATCCAATTATAATGCACTTGGCTGCACTGTGACTGCAGTACTACAGTTCTCACAGTCGGGGGAGTGCCATAAGGCATCCCGTGGCACTGAGTGGGGAATAGAATTCATTCATGTAATGTCACGTATAACAGCTGTTTCAACTGGTTTCCGGCAGCACACACATTTTACCTTGTTCATGAAGTCACAATCCAATGTTCAGTACTAAATAAAGTTTTCTGTATCCACATTAATCTCATGACCGTTTGACAGTATGGCACAGTTCACATTTGGGTCATAGCCCACTGGTTGATCTATTCAATGGTGCTATGACCTTCTAAAACCCCATGTCAGGAGACTGCTATTATTAATCCATTAACCTTAGGCCCTCATTTATCAATCGAGTGTAAAATCTGCCACAGATTCGAGTGCAGGTTTCGTAGTACACCCACGTCGCCACGGCATTTATAAAGTGATCGCAAACAGCTGATCCTTCCTTAAGGAGGATCTTAGGTCTAGTCGGCCTAAAGGCCTACCTCTTGGACATCAATAGATGGATGTCTTCATGTCCCAAACTATCTTGCAACTCAACTCAAAGGAAATTGTCCTCTTTGGCCCTCCAAAACGACATCGACATTTTTAAAGACAGCCTGGCCATAGCTAGACTGGCCACGAATAAAATATAAAAATACATCAGACTGGCCATGAATGTTACCCCAGTGGCCTAAACTTTGGGGTATTCAACTTTTCATTGACTCCGACCTTAGTTTTAATGTCCAAATTACCGGTAATTTAAACATCTTTCTTTCAGCTAAGAAACATATCTAACGGTTCCGAATTTAGAATAGGTAATCCATGCTTTCATCACATCACCCTTAGATTATTGTAATGCACTACACTGGCCCAACTCAGACATACATTTCCCTGCTGACTAACACCAGGAAAAGGTTACGGGACCACATTACCCCAGTCCTGGTTACTCTTCATTGGCTTGCTGTTGCTTTTAGAATCGTTTTATTTGTCAGCCACAATTTTTGTAACCCATTTTTTTCACCCAGTGTTAATTGTCGAATCAATGTAATCCTGGCACTACACTCCCTCTGCCAACCTGGGGAGAGCAACGGACTGACCTCATGTTTCCTTCAATGCATGAGGAGTCCAAGCTGCTACTTTTCACCTGACAGGGGAGTTTCCCTGGTTGGACGTAGAGAGAAACGTCCAACCAGGGAAACGTATTTGTTAAGACAACCATTCTTGCAAAGCACCCATTCCCCCCTCTTTTCTTGCTGGATTTTTGTATCAATTATAGCTGATCTCTAAGTTGTTAATTTTCTATTTTGCATCCTTTGCATTGTGTTTTGTTTCCCTTGCTTAGTTTTAATGTGTACATTTTCTGTGAGGCATTTTGGTTATTATAACTTATAACTACAACTACACACATTTTCTCAGAGGCTATATTGAGGGAAAGGTTTGCTGATATTTTAACCACATTAACCACGGTGTCCCTATTTTGGGTTAAAAAAAAATATATATAATTTATTTTTCAAAAATGAAATAATCAACTTTTCACTTGTTAATCTGATATAATCATAACATTGAACATTCTACTCCATTCCTGTGCATAATCTAATCTAATTATGTTATTATCACACCCATGCCTTGTTACTAAAGGTTTTTTGTAACACCCATGCATCCAAAAGCACCAAAGGAGGCATAGACCACAGAAGAGAGGTAGGGGGTGCTCTCTGAAGTTGCCCCTATTGCTTAAAGTATGCAACTGCTAAACGCATTATACACATAAATACATTCTAATATAAGACACAACACAAGACAGTATCACATGATAGACAGAGATAGAAAGAACAAGTAATTCTAAATATTCCTCATAAACCTAGACCTTTGTGTGTATAGTCTCAAGTGCAGGTGAGACATAATTTAGCAGCCTAATCAGACAGAATAAAAATAGGTGGTACTTGAGCAGCAAAGCACCACTGAAACACACATAGTAAAGTAAGTGTGGATGACTGTGTTGTCAAGACAGTCTGGCAACAGACGGTGCTCAGTGCTTGAAGGTAGCCTTGTAAGTGAGGCACAAAGGAAAGTGAATCAATAAAGATACTCAGTGCATGTCAAATATAAAAAATACACATATTGTAGCCTATATGTGCAATAATGTAAGACTATCATCATTATGCTAGGCCTATTTCATATTGATTGATTGATTGATTGAAATATTTATTAACAGTTTGTAGAATTTCAGTACATTTCAAGCACAAACTCAATACAAAGACTGTTAACTGTGAGTGGACGACCCAATTAAGCATTACACTTGTTTACAACAGGGTCCACATTGTTCAATTCATCAAAACATTTAGAGACATACAAATAGACACTTCTATGTAGTTAAGGAATAGAATGGGAATTCATCATATAGGAAGCAAAAAGGGAAAAGATACATACCGGTATACATTTAGGGGAAGGGGGGGGGGGGGGATTCAGATTTTACAGAGGCCAATTTCGAATTGCAGCCATCCGTAGGTGCCCTTTGAGAGCGGTTTTAAAGGAGTCAAGGGATTCACATGTCTTAATGACTGTTGGTAGGGCGTTCCACATTTTGGTGGCATAGGAGCGAAAATAATTTAGTCCCTTGTTTGTGCCGAATCTGGGTTGTACATGGTTTGTTGCACTCCCTCTGGTGTTGTGGGTGTGGACTTTGTTTACATTAAGGAAGTATTTAGACAGGTACATGGGTATCTTGGTGGTGTATCGAATCTTGTGGACCAGACCCATTGCAAGATGCTGTACTCTGTCGTCAACCCTAAGCCATCCCAGCCTGTCAAAGTGGGCAGGGGTGAGGTGGGTTCGGGGGGTGAGGCCAAGTAGGAGCCTGACCAGTTTGTTTTGGGAGGTCTGGAGCCTTGTTTTAAGGGCCTTTGAGGTGCTGTGGTACCAAGAGGTGGATGCATAGTCAAAGAAACCTTGTACGAGGGCTCCTGTTAAGGTCTTCAAGGTGTTTTTGTTGACCAGTGAGGAGATCCTGTAAAGGAATCTTGTTCTTTGATTGACTTTTTTTGATTACGTTGGTGGCCATTTTATCACCGGAAAGATTGGCCTCCAGGATGGAACCTAGGTAGGTAATTTCATCTTTTCGTGTGATAATATTGTCACCCACTCTAACCAAGAAGCCATCTGCCTTGCTGAGATTACTATTTGATCCGAAGAGAATGGATTCAGTTTTTCCCAGGTGTAAGGATAGTTTGTTATCAGCGAGCCAGGTGCAGATTCTGTCCGAGACTGTACTGTAAGTAATAGGTGTAGGCATTTCTTTCTCAGTCTTTCAAGGGGATCACTATATTAGAGAGTCTTGAGTTGCAATCAATTCAACATTAAATCCAGGAATAGAAAATATATAAAACTAGAAAAGTGTGCTCCTCTGAGTGCAGATCTCCCCCAGGCCAGGTTGACGACCAGGGCCTACGCAGGCGTCGTTGTGTGCAGTCCTCAGGACACAAAGAAGCTGCAGGGAATATTAGTGAAGCTAAGAGAAGGTTTTTAGTCTGTATCAAGTCTGAATCAAGTTTGGTATCGATACTTTAAAGAAAATATCTATATATTGTTTTGTTTGTTTTTGTGATCTTCCAGTGGTTATACCTGTAGAAGGCCATGTCGTTTTTGGCAAGAGAAATATTGCTTTTCATGGCATATGCATGGCCATGGTCTGACTAGGCTATAATGTTTGAAGTAGTGTTCGACCGATCGGCCACTGATATATCGCTGGCCGATATCTGCTTTTACTTTTTTTAAATTAAATAGTAACAACAGATGGTTATGTCCACCTGTCAGCTTTAGCCTACATTGTTTATTGTTCAATTTCTATTGTCATCTAAATTTGATTGATTTCTGGATATTTCTTTCTGTCAGATTTGTGTTCACAGTCCACTGCACGACTCATTTGTATATAATATTGTATAAAACAACATAGTCTTATTTTCTGTGTGTTTGCTGTATATCCTCCAGGGTTCAGGTTCTACTTTCTCTTTGATATATTTTACTATCTTGAAAAACATGTTAAAATAGTTGAATTGGCGACCTACATTGACACGTTGTGAGCTTGTAGATCGGCTATTCAAACTATTTTAAAATGTTTTTCAAAATAGTGATTACGTTTAGGGATAAGCCGTGGTGGTGCAAGATGTTCCCAATGCCTTTAGGTGACCACTTGGTGGACCATGGAAGCAGTCACTCCGTTCATTGTTCTCACAACATGTGGAATTTATTTTCTATATAACTTTACGATTGTACCTGCTTATAGAGGAAAGTTCCCCCATTAGGAAAATGTCACTACAATCTGTAGCAATGGTGGAAAACCAAGATGCAGTCTTATGTAGTTTCTTATGACCCCTCAGGCCCTCAGTGTCTTATAAAGGCATGATGATATTTCTGGTATATTTGGTTTCTTAAAACAACAAACGGCTTGAATGTGACTTCGTCCTTTGAAGTGCTCTGATATCGTATCAGATCTATTGAGCAGACTTTACACGGGCAGACCAGTATTTCCATAACACAAGCATGTTCTGCATTCTGCGAACGCTGTGCTGCTTTCAGCTGCACGGCTCAAACAGACAATGAGGCCTTTGTTTGTTGTTGGCCAACAGTCCCCCCCCCCCCCCCCCCCCCTTTATTCACTGCACTTCAAAGGTAGATTCTGTAGTGCAATGTTGGGCAGGCAGGCGATTCCTTAATAATGTAAAAGGAAATTAAGTTTGGCTCGACCTATTAACTTACCTTTTTCCACTCTGTCTCTAAAAGGTTGATTGTGACTGAAGGTTAAGTAAAATATCTGTGGTCATTGGTAAACCAACACATTTTTCGTTCATTCAAATGACTTAATTTTTTATTTTAATTTTCACCTTAAATGATCCATTTCCTGCTCAGAATCTGCTAAATCAGTTTTGAACAATATTCTGAGATTGTACATGACAGGCCATGGTACTGATTGAATTAGCTTTCAATTCATTTTCCAATTAGCTTTGCTTTCATTGACTTTTGACCCTCAATTCTCATGTACTACATACCATGAAAAGTAGATAAGTTACATGAAAATGATGAAACACAATGTCTGCACCTGTCTAATCAAGATGTCTAGGCATAGTGGGAGTGGGTTATGGTTACTGCTAAGCTCTACTACAATTAAACGCATGTTTGGAGGTTTTGTAAACAAAACGAAAAAGTTCTCTAACTCTCCATCTGTGTAACATATTTCTGAGGTTTGGGTTTTGAATTATCTTTTTAATCCCATAATATCTAGACACATAATGACTGCTTTTCCCACTTCTTTCTCTTTCTCTGAGATGGTTGTATAAAAGTTTGGCTTTCCCCTGATTTAATCAATGGTTTCAAAGTCAAAACAAAATACAGGGGGGGCGAGAGAAAAGAGCATGATAACTAAAACCATAATTACACTTGTCTGGAGGCTTTTTCTTTTGACTGTAGTCTGTCCAAGGAGCAGGCAGCTGCTGCAGTGCAATCAAGACAGTGGAGGGAGGGGAAGAAGTCAAAAGCCTTTTTGTTACACAGGGTTTATATCACTGTCCTTGAGCCGTTTGAAAATGTCAGAAAACTCCAAACAAAACAAACAGCTCTGTGTTTATCCTCCTCAGCCGTACTTCAGGTAGGCCTACATGGCCCAAAGCAATGGAAGATCACTACAGGTGCCAGTAATGATTCACATAAGGACAGGGGGGGAAACACACTCGAGACTAATTTGTAGAGTCAAACAACTGCTTCGTCGACTTGTCACTCACCAAAAATGATGTATGAGACTGAAATTTGGAGCCTAAATTACGTCTGTTTTCGACTACAAAACCATGCTGTGCCCCGTGAAACGTGTTCCACACAGGTTTCTGGATTGATTTCAGGGCTTGCTCAGGAGGTTTGCGTGGTGAGCTTGTAGATTCGATGTTTTCGTTATTATTATTATTATTATAAAAATGCCTACCCCTTCAGGACTTGGTTTCTGGTTATAATGTACAGTAAACGTAAACAAAAAAAGCATATGCTTTGTAAAGCTAGTGTCATGAAAAAGAAAGGTGATAAGTACCAACAGCATGTCTCAGAGGAGTTCATGTCCCAACTGTGACTAGGGTTCATATGAATATTGGTATGAAAGATGAACTTTTTTGGATCTGTATGCGATAACTCAGGTTCTGGAAAGGTGTCAGCTTTCTGGAAGCTTCTGGATTAACCTTCGTAGTCGAAAAGAGTCATTAGATTAATGATTCCTTCTGATGAAAGTATGTGGCATGTTTAGGGCGGTGGTTCTCAAAATGGGTTCCGGGGACCCCCAGGGGTCCATGAGGGGTTCCAAGGGGTCCCTATTTTGGGCATTTGTTTTCATCAAAATGTGTAAGATAGCTATAGAAGACGTTTTACGGTGGGGTCTGGACGGGCCTGGGGCCTGATCAGTTAGGGCCCAGTTAGAACCGGGCCCTGATTTTCAGGCCCATTGAGAACTCTACCCCCACCATCACCCCTCCTTGAGGACTGCCTCCCCACTCTCTCTCTGCTATTCACAAAAAAAGTTAACTCCTCCCTTTCCTCTGGATATGTTCCTCCCATTGCCTTAATCACAAAGCTTGCCTCCATCACACCGATACACTCAAAAGTATGACCTGCTCTTAACCCTGAATCCCCCAACATTTAGGGGTTGTGGTTATCAATGTCACAACGAACACACATAACAAAGATGTTAGGAGGATTAGACATTTAGGGGCTACGATTGTGGTTAAAAAGAAAATATATTTTTTAACGAATAATTCCTTTTTGACGTCCCACTAGACGTGTTCGTGCGTGCGTGTGTGTGTGTGGAACAAATGATAAGTCACTTTTGATTCATCAAGGTTGTGTTATTGTGTTAAGCCTGAGAGGTTGTGGTGCAGATTCACCTAAGGGTTATTGATGTTTTCGAGGTGTGCAGAGGGATGTTATGCTGTGATGTATGTGCAAGCAGACACATTCTGCTTATGTTGCTGTCATCAAAGATTGTGGAATGTAAATATGTTATGTTTGTGGTGAATGCGATATTTGAGTGAGTGCGTGAGTAAGGTGTGACAGTTTTATTACTGCTTTCTCTACATTCCTGTAGTCCACAATCTCCTGGTATCGCTGTATATGTTTGCGGACCTCTCTCTCTTGTATAGGCTGCCACGTCATCAGAGATCAGGCCTGTCACTGTAGTGTCGTTTCTACCCGTGCAGGGATATTCTGCCACAAGAATCACTTCTCGGAGCTAAAACGTAGATATGAGGAGAATATAGGAGGGGTGGACTCTGATTTCATCGGTCGCTCGCTCGCATCGCTGGCAGTATAGATGAGGTGTGACACTATGTAATGTCTATTCAACTTTTCAGATTGATCACAGGTTTAAAAAGACCCTAACATTTTGCCGATCACAAAAACAAATTCTAAATAATGTAAAACACAAATCTAAAATCCACTATCATTTAAAAGTCTGCACATATGGGATTGGTGATTTTCTGTAGCTCTCAGTTCTGCATGATTCGTGTCCAGGTCGTCTCCATTTCTAGTTTGACGTCCAGAGATCTCTTTCCTGAGGGGGATAGCCAAGCCAGATCCTGAAGTTGAACAGCTTCCTGGCGAAGTCGGCATAGGTGGGTGCGCCTCTCTGCTAGGGTGCACAATGTGAGGGTGCGGAGAGCTCCAAGTACCTCCGGCCAAGAATGATTCTGCAAGCCCATTTCTGGACTCTTTCCAGACTTTTAGTCTCGCTGGCAGTCAAGGAACTGTGCCAGACTGGGACTGCATATTCCAGCACTGGGAGCACGTAGCCTGTGTAGGCTAGATTAAAACCAATTCAGGGTCTTGGACCCCAAATGTATTCAGGCAACATAGGACAAAGAGCTTTCTATTGGCTGAGGTTAACATATGGTCTACCTGGCTGTCCCATTTCAAGTTAGCTTGAATGGTGACCCCCATGCAGAACCTTTACTGAGTCACACACTTCTAGTATGTTTTGGTCAATGGAAAGTGTTGGGAGTGCCGGTTTCTGTCTCATGCCAGTGACATGTATAACTTAATTTGCATTTTCTCGGATTCAGTTTAATTTTGTGCTCGTTTACCCAGATGTCCAGACCATTCAGGGTCTGTTGGAGGGTGCAGGGAACCTTGGGCTTCCATGACTGGGCCATGGTCATATCATCCACATATTTCCAGTGGTGTGTTTTGTAACTGACTAGATTGTGTGTTGTGGAATGGTTCTGTCGGCTGCCAAACCGGTCTAGGTTTGGCGTGAAGAATCCAGTTCCCACGTTTAGGAATACTGGGTAGAGAGAGACCGTCCAGAGGTTGCCGGATTTGCGCCCAGGGCGACTGTGGTTTGAGGCGAGTGTTTTGGTATTCCATGGGAATAGGGTGAGGGTTGCTGACTGCTCACACATTCGAAACAGAGACAGAACACTCGTTCTGTCTCTGTTTCGAATGTGTGTCTGAGGCCTATACGACTCTTTCTACAAGTCGGCTAGAGAACATGTTATTGTTATTGTAGTTCATCAAATTGAGTTGTGTGGTTTATGACTAACCTACCGTGGGTTGAATTCCCATAAGTGGCTAATTATTTTGGTGTTATGCTCAAGCAGGTAATACAGAGAATCTTTGTTCATCTTGTTCTGCTTCAACAAGCTTTTGAAGGCCAACTAATCACTTCAACATCAACAAATACAAAAAGCATGCCTTCATTTGTGAAGGACATTTTGTTTAATAGTATTGTTTTAATGACTTTATTTAACTCTTTAACTATAGCTTACTGTAAGTGGACACCAATGATAGAAAATATAGTACATTTACTATAAGTACTACTAGTAGGCCTACTGTACAATTTTGAGATGATTTTACCTAGGCTACTTTACGATAGTCCACTACAACAACAACAAGAGTAGTATTGTACTTATTCAACTACAATTATTTGGCAGCTTTCGTGTGTGTGTGTGTGTGTGTGTGTGTGTGTGTGTGTGTGTGTGTGTGTGTGTGTGTGTGTGTGTGTGTGTGTGTGTGTGTGTGTGTGTGTGTGTGTGTGTGTGTGAGTGAGTGTGTGTGTGCGCGTGCGCGTGTGCGTGTGCTGTGTGTGAAGCAGCTAACCAGCAACACCTAAAGTAGGCCTAATTAAAATCCCACACCCTTTCCCTTTTACCGCCTTTTATGATGATTTCCTGTTTTTGGCTATATAGAAGTGTATATTTGTCTCTAAATGTTCTGATGAATTGAAAATGGTGGACCCTGTTGTAAACAAGTGTAATGCTTTATGGTGTCGTCCACAGTTAGCAGTTTTTGTATTGAGTTGTGCAATTCTGCAAACTGTTAATAAATACATCAATCAATCAGCATCACCTTTACCAGCTGCACCATCAAAGTGGCGGCGATGGCTCAGGGGTACAGTGGCTGGATGGCAACCGCAAGGTTGCCAGGTCGAACCTGGGCTCCCCCAGAGTTAGTGTCGAAGTGTCCTTGAGCAAGACACCGAACCCCTAATTGCTCCTGGTGTGCTGGTTGGTGCCTTGCATGGTTTCCGCTGCCATCGGTGTGTGAATGTGTGTGTGAATGGGTGTGTAATGCACAATCTATGTAAAGTGCCTTGGGTAAATGCACCATTTTACCAAAGTGGACACATTAATCTATACTAATTGCAATTTGTTCATATAATTGTGAAATGGGCCATTCTGCATAATGAATATTGGGTACTTTTTGGTTCTGTAAGTTTATCAAATGCAATATGTTTGTACTTTTATTGAAGTAAAAAAAAAAGAATGCAGGACTTTTAATGTAAATGATTGATTTTAAATTGTGGTATTTCAAATGTTATGCAATACCACATGTATTCTTCTACCACTACAACTTGACACCCTTGTACTTGTATCCTGTCACCCCTCCACATTTTGGAAATTAGTCCCAACAGGGGGCGCAGTTTTACACTCTCACGCTGTCATTGCGAATGCTTTCTTAGAGTCCAATAGATCCCATAACCCGGGTGGACGTTTGGTCGAGCTGTGATTGGCTATAGTTGGTTCTCAGGGCAGCCACTGGTTTCATCCAAACCACTTTCATTAAACCACTATTACTACTTCATCATAACTGGTGGAAAGCCTGGTGAGGCGAGGTTAATCATAACAGACATCTTCTCAACAAACATGCTACCCCATGTTATGCTGTTTACATGAAGTCTACAGGAGCAGTAGACTCCATGTTTCTTCAAAAATTGTTTCCTCAAAAATGTAAACGTCTGTGTGTGTATATATATAGGCCTATATGTATATATCAAATTCATTACCTTAATTTATATTAAAATGTTCTCTGATATTTTGCGAGGATACTACTAATAGGTTATAGTCCAGTGACCGAGCCAGATTTTGGTACAACGTAAGGTGATCGTACACATTTTGTATTTTTGTATTCCTACATATGTCTCTAGTTCATATTTGTATGATACATCTTCCAATTCAGTAGCTTAATGCCAGTTATATTTGGCCATACCATTAACAACAACACCAACAGCCAGGAATCTTGGTGTTGTCCTGGACAGTCAGCTCTCGTTCAAAACTCACATCACAGCTGTCACCCGATCCTGTAGGTTCACACTCTATAACATACGACGAATTAGACCGTTCCTCACCCAGGAATCAGCCCAGCTCCTAATCCAGACAACAGTCTTGTCAAAACTTGACTATTGTAACTCCCTCCTTACTGGCCTACCAGCATGTGCACTTAAGCCTCTCCAGCTGATCCAAAATGCTGCAGCTCGCTTGGTCTTCAACCAGCCAAAATTCTCACATGTCTCCCCCCTGCTCCGCTCCCTCCACTGGCTCCCGGTCGCTGCCCGCACAGAATACAAAACCCTGATGCTGGCATTCAAAGCAACCAAAGGTATGGCTCCCCCATATCTTGCAAGTATGATCGAACCCTACAAACCCTCCCGCTCACTCAGATCAGCCAACGCAGGGAAGCTGGAAGTACCCTCACTAAAAACGCCGGGACAACGCTCCACACGTCCCAAACTCTTCTCCCTTCTGGCTCCAAAACTGTGGAATGCACTTCCCATTGCAGTCAGAACTGCAGCATCACTCCCAATCTTCCGCCGTAGTCTGAAAACCCACCTTTTCAGACTCCATCATGGCCCATAGCACTTACCCCACCCCCTTAGATAGCAATTCTAGTAGTCATAGCACGTCATAGTACATATGTGTAGCATAGTAGTATAGATGTATAGCTTATATGTATAGTTTCATTATAGATATTCCACTGTTACTTTCTTAGCTACGCATGTTTCATGATAAATGTCTTTATGTGATGTATTCCCATGCTTTTGTTCTTGCTTAATGTAAGTCGCTCTGGATTAAGAGCGTCTGCTAAATGCCTAAATTGTAAATTGTAAATTGTAACAACCTATATAGGCTAAGTAAAAAAATATCTAAATTTCAGTATGCTATAAATTGCATGTGATGTGTCAAACTAGGGGGGTTTCACCGTTTCATGATACTGAACACGAAAAACAACCCTTGGGCTAAAAACAGCCATAGCCGTCATCAAAAATGTGATGAGGTCATCGCATTTGGGCAAGTGGCTATGGCAGAATTTAGTTTGACATGTCACATTCTACTTAAATGAAATTTATGTTATGGTCACATTATACATGATTGGCGGAAGGCCCTTCTCTATCCTGATTGGATGAAGGCTGGGCCACCTAGCCAAAAAACGAAACCTAAGGTTTTTTGACCCCAGGGGTTAACTAGGGACAGGGAGGAACTCCTTATATGGTCAGCACAGTGTGCTGACCATATAAGGAGTTCCCTACACTCTAGTAGGGAGGGAGGATTATCACAACAAAACCAAAAATGTGATATTTGAATCAAGTGAAAGCACTGAATAGGCCTTTAAGGCCTTTAAGCTATACTGAATTGGGAAATATATCATGCAAAAATATTAACAACTATAGAGACATGTCATAATCTAGGAATACAAAAATACAAACATTTAACGGTCACCACCTTACGTGGTAACGGTGGTACCAATTAGTGAAAATAATCAGAGTTGGCCATGGAGTTGGCCCCTGCACTAATAAGCCAATCACATCGCGAGCGTCCCGATCGTCGTCCTCTCGGGCTATGGGATGAACAGTGAGCGTACAGAGCGCTGATCAGTCCTCAGTTGGATTGAAGACACTAGTGTGCGGCTGGAAGAAGAAGCGGCTGTTCGCGTCTCCGTCGCTCAGTCTTTTTTTTACCTGCATCCTTATACCTCGTCCCCCCCCACCCCTGCCCCTGCCCGTGCCCTGCGACCTGTGTGGAGAAAATTGTTATTCTAATGACCGGTGGAATTGAACGCGTGCCTTTGGATGAACTTGGACACTATTTGTTCTTACTGAACGGACACAATGTGACAATGTTGAGCCAACAGTGACTGTTCTGACGGGTTGCCGAAGTGCCTATCGATCGATCCAGGGGAGAGCAACGTAAAGAATGGGGAAACTTCAGTCTAAGCACGGTAAGAAAGAAACAGCTGAGTTTAAACATTCAGAATAGCAATAATACTGAATAGGATATAGGGCGTTTAAGTTACCGTAATTAAATGTAATTATTTCCCCCCCGTTTGTGTTTTCCATGTGTGCGTTAATTCCTGTGCGTCTAGCGTGCAAGCGCAGAGAAAACCCTGAAGGTGAGTCAATCAACCTATAATCCTATATGAACAGTTTATTATATAAGACGACCGATCCCGTATAAGTTTTAACCATACCATAAAAATGCGTTGTATCGAGATATATGATATCCATGCATCACTGCATTTTGACTTGTTTTTCCCTCCAGGAGACAGTTTTGTCGTGAACGCGTTCCTCCGGAGAGGGATGGAGGAATGCGAGAGGTACAGCGCATCCGATCATAAACTGAAGAACATGCAGGTACCAATCTCACACACATAAACCTTGGTCCTCATTGGTAGCTCATTGGTAGCCTACTTGGTCCTTTCTGACCTTCCCGGATGGGCCTAAAGTTAATTTAAACAAAAAAATAAATAATGATAAATAGGCTACTTGTTCAAGTTGTTCATATTCATAGTAGGCCTATATCATTAATTAGTAGCGCGGGTTTTTACTGTAGCCTATACCTCATCATAGCTGATGTTTGCTGAAAAGTCATATCTGCATTTATAGCCTACTGTAGGCTACACAGCCTCATGAATGTGTGCTGTGAAAAAAGTGTCTACCTAAAGTGCTTTTATTGTAAAAGTGCTTTTAAGCAGGCCTAGATAATTCCCCACAGCAGCACACATTCATCATGAGAAGAAATGCATTATGGACAAAACAATGTTACATCACTGCCTGGAAATACAAATGAGATACAGATTTTAATTGGAATTATATGTAGCTTTGAATCAGGGACATTGTGGTGGACATGGTTCTGTTTCTTAATGGTAAACCACCATGTGGCCGGTTATATTTCTGATGGTCCCTGAGTGTTCTTGTAGTGCTTTCTGGTAGGATTCATGTGTGTTATGTGTGTACAGGCTTTGTATCATATGTGTTGTTTACACATGTATAAGCAAGTGTTGCCAATACCAACAGCTTCATTGTGCATCATCTGTCAAATGTATACCCGGTGGGTGTTTTCCCTTAGTGGTTTTCAAACTTTTTCATATCAAGGTCCATTATTTCGGCATTTGAGACAGATTCAGCCTGTCAGACCCAAAACTTAGAATATGTTGTTATGGTTTGATAAGATTTCACAATTCCATGCTGTTTTGATGTGGTACCATATAGGAGAGATAACAGGCAAACGTTGATCAAAATGACAATTCTTCTACTCTTGGTTTCATTTTACACTCTCAAGAATTAAAGATGCACCGTATAATAGTCCATTTGGTTACCATCTCATTTAGCTGGGGGGACCACCTGGAACCTCCTCAAGGACCACTAGTGGTCCCCGGAAAACTGGTTGAGAACCACTGCCTCAATCGGACATGGAGTCTGTCAGGCATTTCAAAGTTGGCTGGAGGAATCCGTGTCAATGCCTCTTATCCCCGAAAGACGAGATGAGAGTTCTTCTCCACTAGACTTACTGAGACAACTCTTACTCTAGCTGTCTTTTAGCAAAGCAATGTGCAAAGACATGCTGCTCTCTCTGTGTGAAGTCGTGGGGATTCTTGTTGTAGAGTCTGTCATTTCTGGCACGACAGAGCAGTGGTTATTCCCCTGCCTGCCTGCGCGTTGGTTAGGTTGTGACAGCAAGGAGCCCCGTGGTGAGGTTTGGCAAAGCAGAGCACTTGGACAGACGCACACACTCAAACCACACACACACACACACACACACACACACACACACACGTAAAGTAACTTAGCAGCAGTACTCAAGTATTGTACAATGTTATGGTATTTTGAACCTTACTGGAGTATTTTCAATTCCACTACACGCCTCAGAGGCAAATATGCTTTTACTCCACTACACTACAATTATTTGAAAACTTTAGTTACTAGTTACTTTGTAAGTTTTGATTATTATTACAAAACATACACTACCCACTTCAGGCCTATATACATTTCAGGCATTGAAAATGCGATGCATTGGGAGCTTGTAGATCTGCAATTTTCAAAAAAATTATGCATTTGAAAACTTGTGAAATGGGTACATTTTGATACCAATATTTTAGTACTTTTACTGTGTTAGTATTGATACATTGAACAAATGTGAGTACTTTTTCTACCACTGCGCGTGCGCGCACACACACGCGCGCACACACACACACACACACACACACACACGGACAGACAGAGGCTATGTTACATGCAGAGTCGAGGCTGGACGGAAAGGTAGTCAATGCTCACACTGAGGGATATAAAGTTTGCTTCTTGCGGCTGTTGGCAGCGTTACTGAGAGCCACGTCTAATTTTCAACGCGTCCTGTTCTGTCGCCGCTCCCAGCGGGCAGCCCCGCTGTGGCATAACATTACATCACTTCAATTAACGCGTCACGTCGAGGGGTGCGAGGGCTCCGAGCACTCAGACAGAAATTATGAGAAGTTCACACCGAGCGAGGCGCTGACTGACACCCTGTGAGGTGGGTGGCTCTAATGGCCGAGGAGTTATGGATTATATCAGTCTTATTATCCACCCACTTGTGGCAAATTAAAAGAGAACTTTCCTCTACTTAAGAGGAATTCTAGTTTGCCAAGGCCAGCCCTCACCCCCCATTGAATATAAACTGTTGAAAGCATGGAACCTATTAGTAGTAGGTGTGTCCCACACTGACCATGTTCTATCAAAGTCCTGGCCTTGATTTATTTCAGGCTATAAGGATGGAGATTTCAGAATGCCCATCAACGCCCAGAACGCCCAGTATTTTGGTGAGCCCATTCCTCTCACCACCTTTAGGATAACGTGCACTCAATACAGTATATCTAAATTACTGCACTCATTCATTTTCGTCATCTTGTCGATAACACACACATTAAATGCCATTAACAATAAAGAGAATTTAATGTTTGTGTTGGCACCTTTTGTTTTACATCACCTAATCAACATGAGTTAGACTTTAATATATTAGCGCCCCTCACTCCACACGGGTGTGATGTAAATGGAGCTATACCAGTGGTCAGGTCAGAACAGTTTCCAGTGGAATCTGTGGTTGGATCCATACAAGCGATACATTTAGGGAGTGGATGAAGATATACTATTCTACCACAGGTCGTTTCGAGGAAGCAATCTGATTGGTTGAAACAGCCTTCTAGCCGGTGGTTAAACCAGCACTGTTCACCACCTAATCAAAACAAAGAATTCAGCCGCTCTGTTCTCCCAGAGCACTAGCAAACTCGGTGGCTAGGCTAGCTAGTTTCTTGGGACATTTGTGGTCGTTGTGACTACATCTGTCATTAAAAAAATATATTCTTTCAGCGATTTTCGTAGTTTTAAGGGTAACTGTGGTAGAATTGCAATATTACACTCGAGGGTGTGGGTTAACGTGATTATTGCCACTTCAGTGATGCTTGCGGAACTCGACTCCGTCTCGTTCCTGACCACATCCCTGTCGTGGCAATAATCACGTTAACCCACACCCTCTCGTGTAATATTGCTTAATTAATCAGTTATGTTAAGCATCATCGATATTCCAATGTACAGTAAAGTGTCCAATCAATGTTTGACAATTAACTCACTCATTATTTTGAATACAGTTGATGTTGTTGTAACCTGATCTGGAACATTCTCAATAAAACAATGGAACTAAAGAGGAAATACACTGCAACTCGATTACAGTACTCTGACTCACATGACAGCACTCTGTATGTCCTTAAAATACACCACCAATTATGCGTTGAGCAAAGCTGTCTCTGAGCTTCTCTTTCATTCTGAGCTGCTGTTTCATCCTGGGATTCTGGGATTCTAGGAAACCTGGCTTTCTTTTCCTCAGGAAGACTTTACCTTTGCTGCACTGTATGTTGACAAAAAAAATCACACCCGTATGAAGTGAGGGCCGCTAATATATTAAAGTCTAACTCATGTTGCTATGATTAGGTGATCTAATGGTGATGTAAAACAAACATGGACAAAACAAACATTAAACTTTCTTTATTGCTTCTTTATTGTTTGTTATAGGGACAAGATGACGTAAATTTCCCATCATTGTTAACTAAAAACAAACATTAAACCTGTATATAGGAGGGGCTAGTGCCCCTCAAAAAGAAAGACATTTCCACATTTGAAGCCACACATTGTCTCATGATTATTCCCTGGGATTAAATTGCACTACTCTCTCTCTCTCTCTCCCTCTCTCTCTCCCCCCCCTCTCTCTCTAGTACATACATACTGTATAATGTATATAACACACATAGTTTTGGCCCTGGCACAGCTCGGTTGACCTATGGGGACAGTTAAAATTGTTTATGATGATTTCATATAGAGAGGGAAGGGAAGATTGGCGGTCGAACATGTTGTTTAGCTCCCCACTACCCCCCCATCCTCCATTGTCAACTGGAGGGGGAGTGGGATTCCTGAGCTGTCTGGCTGTGACTTCAAAGGGCTGAGCTGGGAGTTATAAAAGAGCTCTGATATCAGTGGAGCCCTCTCCCCTCTCTCTCTCTCTATCCTGGGGGATGGGTGGGCTGAGGGATGGGGGGCTGCAGGAAGAGGGAACAGGCTAGGAATTCTGTCCACGCTCAACATCAGCCAGTTTTAATCCATAGGAAAATGTTGATGGCTGTTTTACGTTGCCAGAAAGTGGACAATCCGGTATAGGAGGCCTTGTTTAGCATGCAGACAATGTCAAACACATATATGCTATTATTTGATTCAGTATTGCATTGATCATTGCACGCCGTACCACGTCATTCGGCCAAAGATTTTTCAGGAGCATGCGCACGCACATGCATCGAGTATAAATCACACTCGTGTGAAGTGAGGGGTGCCTTTGAGGGGGGGGCACCCACTACAATACTACATCATAGTAAAAACTCCATAGAGTTGGCTGCCACATGGCGTCACAGAGGGGCACGCACAATGCCAGGCGTTGGAGGGGCTACTTAGTGCCCCTCAAAAACAACCCTTAAGTTCACACCTCAACAAAGTTGACAAAGACTGTGTGAAGGAATGGATGCATATCAGTGATCCTATAGTGCAGTTATCAAACATTTTCATGTCAAGGACCCCCAAATCGACATTTATTTGGAATTTGAAAACATATGTCAAATTATGCGGGTATAAGAGAAGATTTGTACGTCTCTAGCAGTGATTCTCAACCATTTCAATTGCAAGGACCCCCAGTGTGACCCCCATTTAATGGTATTTCTATCTCTGGGTGGGACCCCAATTTATATTGTAAAATCTATGTTCATTTAACTCAGAGAGCGTAGAAATGGAACCAAATAGTTCCATTTGTACACTCTCTGAGTTACAGACCCATAAGGGTCCATTTGGTTCCTAACTATCTATCATTTAGCTGGGGACCCCCTGGAACTCCCTCAAGGACCCCTGGGGGTCCCCGGACCCCACTTTGAGAACAAATGATATAGTCATAGTGTGTTAAGTGAGGTGACGTGTGACGCCATTAAAATATCGTGGTAAAATCACCAATTGATGATTATATTCCATGCATTCAGTTTATGCCCCTGCTTGGAGCATATACATGCTTTGAGGTTGGGGTTCAGTCAGTGTGTTAACTTATGGTTGTTTTTACAAACAACCCTATGTGGCATAATGTTTAAAGTACGGATATTGGATATTGAATATAGTCGGATATTGATTTAATATATTATTTGTATTACTTTCTTTCTTGGGCTGAGGCTCTCATTCTAACTAACGGCCAGGGAGCTGCTGGTTAGTGGATCAGTGCGTCATTAATGTGGGCCAAATTTCGAATGCAGAATACATTAAACATTTTAGCTGAATACTGATTGTCAAAAATCTGGAGATTGCAGCTGGCAGGTCGACTAGACAGTGTAAGCCTACACGGCCCTGTCAAGGTTTCCACTGGGAGCGGAGAAGAGAGGAGAGGAGAAAGAAAGAAAGAGGGAATGTGAGTCAGCAGGATGACTTGGCCCTGACCTGCAGAGCAGCCCACCAGATTTCTGACACCTCATCGCAGGTGTTCGAGACAACTAGTACCTGTCCAAGCATCTGGTGTTAACGTAGAAATATCACCCGAGGTGAGATCAAAGAAGAGTGACAGGCAAACGTGAGAGCTGGAATGAGGCGAGCCAGAATAATTGATATGCTCCTCCTTTCTGCTCGAGAGAATGAACTCCACTCAGTCAATGATGATGAATATGGAACGTACAGCTCTGCGGCGTGTCGCGACCCTGTACTTACTACTTACCCAGTGCTGTGTGTTCATCAGCGGGACAGCTCTGTAAAGGATCACTGGGCTTCACCTCTGGAGACAGCTACAGTCTCAACACGCATGCATACACACACACACACACACATACGCACTCACGTACGCACGTACATACACACACACACACACACACACACACACACACACACACACACACACACACACACACACACACGCGCGCGCACGCTCCGTAGTGCTTCAGTTTGGAGCTTCTAACAGACATGCTTGGATCCCCAAATAATGACAGGCTAATTCGCCCTTTCAACGCAGTCTTTGTTTCAAAACTTCCCAGATTTTAACCCTGTTAAGAGGGAGCACGTCAACACTCTGAAACCAGAAACAAAGACCATTATTACTCACTTTGAAATGTTGATAATATCACATTTGCTGGAAGGTTTGGTTAGGGCGATCGCTTTGTTCTGGAGGAGGCCGCAAGAGCTTAGAATTTAGAAACATAAATGTGTTTTTGACTTTCAGGGACTTGCTCACATCTCATTCCTTGATAATGAATTAGGTCTGAGAGCAAAGTTCCTAAGCAACTCGCTAAAGTAATTGTAAACTTTAAACTTTAATGTTTTTTTCCCCTTTTCTTTTTTCCTTTCAGCTTGTAATTTAGCCTATGAACTAGGTTGTCCCTTTGAATTAAAATCAGGTTTTTGGCAGTTTAACTAAAAAAAAAGGATGTTTTGTTTGGAGCCCTTTGGCTGTCAGGCATTTGCACAGATCTTATATTCAACATGTTAATTTTGAGTAAGCAGTATTTGGTTTGGAGTTGTTGCAAGGATATCTGGGTAATTTTAAGGCCGTGTTCCGAAAAGGGCCTTTCTTTCTGTACTGATACTCTACTGTGTACTGACATCCCAGTTTAATAATACTGAGGTTATTGTTTCAGTTTCATTCAGGCGACACAGAAAATGCCTCTATTCCCAGTTTGAATGTGTAATTAATAATATATAACACCTAAAAAGTTGTCGATTGCTTGAGGCCAAGTCGTTAGAACACGATTTCCCCACTGCTTACTTTTCACATCCACTTCTCCTGCGTTGCAAATGAGACGAAAACTCATCTCCCAACAAACCCCCTTTGAAGCGACTATCAGGAAGAGAACGGCGACGAGAAAGGTGCACTATTATATGTATAGTGTTGGGATTTTGAAGGGACTTGAAAGCATTGGGAGCGTTTGTTTTCTCTCTCTCTCTCTCTCTCTCTCTCTCTCTCTCTCTCTCTCTCTCTCTCACACCCTCTCTCTCTTCATTTCATTTCTTTTCTTTTTCTTTTCTTTTCCTTTTTTTGGGTCAGAATTGGCTTCACAAGAAGGGCGAGCTGTGAGCCTTCATCTCTGAATGAAAAGCATGTGGCGGTCGTCCAGAACAGCAGGGTCTTTCAGCGCGGCCCGACTCACATCTGTTCCTGGTTTGTACAGCGAAGTCCTGAAGGGGGGTGGGGGGGAGGTTGCTATGGTGGGAATGGAGTAGGGGGAAGCAGGGGTGTTGGTGAGGAGGAGGGTGTGTGTGTGTGTGTGTGCGTGTGTGTGTTTCTCTCAGGGAGATATTCGATGGCTTTTGAAGGCACAGAGGGAAGGATGAACAATAAGACTGAAAAATCGGGAGTTGCGGGTCCATTTTGACACTCTGTATTTAACGGCGTATCATTTCGTTACTTTTGCGTGTGTGCGCGCGCGCGTGTGTGTGTAAATATCATCACCTGGCAGGCTGAGAGACTCATCGTGTGTGTGTGTGTGTGTGTGTGTGTGTGTGTGTGTGTGTGTGTGCGTGTGCGCGTGCATGTTTTTTTCCATGAAGTACATCACATTATGTGGGACATTTCATGAAAAAAGACATCAGAACATTGCAGGCAGATTGAGTGTTTATTTATCTGGGGATATTTATACTGTCTGAGGCACTTTGAAGCTGTTTGCTCGCTTTCAACAACAACCCCCTACACAGTACACACACACACACACACACGCACGCGCGCACACACACACACACACACACACACCCTGGACAGTTTGGGAGGGGGCAGTAAGGACAGGAAGGAAGTCAAGCAGCCAGTCAGACATGGCTTCACAATCCCTTAAGCCCGAGTTATACTTAGTTGTGTGCGGGTGTCGACTGCGTCGGGCTTGTGTGTAGACCTTTTTTTTTTTTTTTTTTTTTAATTGACTGGTTATTTTCGGTGCGTGACACAGGCCTTTATAGAAATGCAGAAAAGGCTCCTTTTTGACACATGTCTAGCTCTATATGCATGTGATGATTTCCTCGTATCACAGGACCACACCGAGCTAAGGTACCTAAATGCAGTGGTGGAAAAAGTACTTAGAAGTACTCTGTTACAAGCAAAAGTCTGGAATTCCAAAGTAACAAAAGTAGTTTTCAAATGTATAAAAATAGCAGATCTACAAGCTCACAATTTGTTGCATCACGATGCACTGTGAGCTTGTAGATCGGCTATTTACAAATGGCCGAAAAGTATATAGGGTTGAAGGGGTTAATGTATGTTTTCTAATAATAATCAAAATATGCAAGTAACTACGGTATTAACTAAAGCTTTTAAATAATTTTAATGGCATAAAAGTACAATATTACGTCTGCGATGTAGTAGAGTACAAGTAAAGTACAAATGCCTCAAAATTGTACTGTATTGTACAGTACTTAAGTAAATGTACTTTCCACCACTGCCTACTGTACATATCATATGATTCACAGTGGTGATGTTGAAACATCCCATCATTTCTTTTGTATTGTGATAGATTAAAGTCAACTAAATTATGGCGACTCCTCATCCTCAGTTGGCTTGTTATATGAGCGGTATAGTCTCGTGTAGCCGGACAACTATTCCACAATCTCCAAATGCTATATAGAGTCTGGAACTACAGCTCCCAAGAGAATGCTATATAGAGTCTGGAACTACAGCTCCCAAGAGAATGCTATATAGAGTCTGGAACTACAGCTCCCAAGAGAATGCTATATAGAGTCTGGAACTACAGCTCCCAAGAGAATGCTATATAGAGTCTGGAACTACAGCTCCCAAGAGCCGAGCAACGGAAGCTGTCTCTGTTGCTCAGACCGGAAAGACATTCGACCAATCACGACGTGGCGCTCACGAAACTGTAGTCACATTGGAAACACAACCGAGACGGGGAGCATAGAGTCATACGAGCGGGAGATTCATTATGTGCGCGGCCGTGGATAGTTTAACACACAAATGTATCGTGGAATTAACAGCCACAAAACTAGCGAAAGAAGAAGTAACGCAGAACAAAGCAGTGAAAAAGAGATAATGCTTCGAGTAGGACTTGTTTTGGCCGCTGCACCAAGTGCGGGGATGCGTCACACCCGCTTTATCGCTTACTCATGAAAAGAGCTTCTGTTTCTCCAGACTGTATGACGGAAGCATTTACAAAATGCGAGAGGCAACAGTCTGGCAACACGAGACTACATACAGTACATGACAGGCCAAGTGATTGGTGGCGCACTGGCGCTGTTCACTAACTGTAAGGTCACCTGGACTTTAAAGCTGTCGGGCAGAAACCTCTTATCTGCATATTTAAATGTTTGTGTTTTTTCGTAAATGAACGCCCTACTAACTACAGCGTTGCACAAAAGCAGCGTTGAAACGCTTTGAATCCTGAAAAGTAATACGTTTTGGAGATAATGAGGTTTGACTTAATAACATCACGTAATGCGTAAAATGTCCCAGTGGTAAAGGATCTTCTGATGCTAGCTCTATGAAGTAATTGCGAGGTGGTGTTGACAGGTTGTAAGGTCCCCCCCCCCCCCCCCCCCCCCCCTCCTGCTAGAAATAATATGTGGCATGAGGCATAAATTCAGCATGGTGCTCTGGCTTAAAGAGTGCATTGTGTGTGTTTAGACATGAGGGATGACAGTCCGTCCACTCCCTTCATATTAGAGGCTTTCATCTGCAGACAGACGGAATGAAGTCCTGTCTCCCCCAGAACGCACGTCATCTCACCCTGCCCTCCCTTGAAGTCATTTATATGTTTCAGTTCAACATTAAGTTCAAACCACGCGTTTTAAAACCATGCTTCCAAAGGCGCCGGGGCTGCGCGACATGGCTAAAAGCGTGGGAAATGTATAGCCACATGTGAAATAATCACACGTCAAGAATCCCTCTTCTTCCCCCTTTGTGGTTCTATTCAAGCGAAGGGAAGAGAAAAAAAAGGTCCCAGATTCCAAGTCGGTGACAGCGAGTAACCCGGATGTGAGTGGTCTCTGGCAGGCTTCTGGAAGCCCCAGTATGAGTGGACTGGGCTGGGGGGAGAGCAGCATGCTGGAAGCCCCAGTATGAGTGGACTGGGCTGGGGGAGAGCAGCATGCTGGAAGCCCCAGTATGAGTGGACTGGGCTGGGGGAGAGCAGCATGCTGGAAGCCCCAGTATGAGTGGACTGGGCTGGGGGGAGAGCAGCATGCTGGAAGCCCCAGTATGAGTGGACTGGGCTGGGGGAGAGCAGCATGCTGGAAGCCCCAGTATGAGTGGACTGGGCTGGGGGGAGAGCACCATGCTGGAAGCCCCAGTATGAGTGGACTGGGCTGGGGGAGAGCAGCATGCTGGAAGCCCCAGTATGAGTGGACTGGGCTGGGGGGAGAGCAGCATGCTGGAAGCCCCAGTATGAGTGGACTGGGCTGGGAGAGAGCAGCATGCTGGAAGCCCCAGTATGAGTGGACTGGGCTGGGGGAGAGCAGCATGCTGGCAGCTGCTTCTCTGGAGCAGGGAGGGGGCAGCCCCAAGGATGGTTAATACTGATCTACTCTCTCACTCTCACTCTCTGTGTGTGTGTGTGTGTGTGTGTGTGTGTGTGTGTGTGTGTGTGTGTGTGTGTGTGTGTGTGTGTGTGTGTGTGTGTGTGTGTGTGTGTGTGTGTGTGTGTCTCTCTCTCTCTGTCTCTGTCTCTGTGCTGCTCTTTCCTCTGCCAGAGGAAAGTAAATACCTGGAGCTGGATCCCAGTGCTTAGCGCTGACATTTTTGGCTAAGTCTGTTGGATCCGACTCTGCGTTTGATGTCGTGCCTCTCCCGGCCAAGTAAAACACAGCCAGACTCAAAAGGTTATTACATTTTAGTGTGTAAAGGTATGTTTCCACATAAACCCCTGTTCCCTCTCAGAAAGCTTTAGTTCCCTTCCAAGCGGACTTCATTTCGCAAGCCTCTAGAGCAGCCTGGGGAATATTTTATTTTTTCAGCCACAAGTTGTTATTATTGGTTGTTATTATATGCTGTCACTGTAGCCATTATTAATTGATTACGTTTTCTGTTAATAAGACATTTGACATCGCCATGATGCGTTTGATTTGACGCAAGGTGTTGAGGACAGTGTTAAACTAACAGTAAGCCAATGTTACTGTATGTATACAGCAGACATACAGTAACATTGTTACATTGATTACTCTGAATTTGAAAGTTGACATGATTTCTTATTTATTCTAGTTTGTGTTTCTTAAAAAAAAAACAATGTGCAGAGAGAATGTGTCTCTTGCTTGCATGCTTAAGCCTAAGGTCATTTTTAGGAATCGGGTGAAATTTCATGCACGTTTTGGCGCTGACATTGTTTGTTATGCTGTGAATCAGGCCAGTGGAAACTGGAGAGTCTCCATATAGTGGTCAGTGTATGACTTTCTTTTTTTCTCACAATAGAGTTTAGAAGTCCCGCCTAGTTTGGTGACATACAGCTGATCCCAAATAATTATGTGGGTTACTAGAAAAAAAGGTGGTGATCCGAGCACTCAAAAAGATAAAAAATTAGGAGAGGGTGGATAAAAATCAATGTACTTTATTTAGAAAAGTTAAAAACAGCCAAAACCTTCGCTGTTTTTTTAAATGTTTTTTTATGTAGCATACATGAGTTTAAAGAAATCACACCCGTGTGACGTTTGTGTTTACATATTTTTGTGTTTACACAAACCCTGAAACTGCCCATTAATTTTCCCACGGCATTCAATGTTTGTGTTAAGACAATGTTTGTGTTTTACACAAACCCTCAAAGCTGGACATAGGAGGGGCTAGCACCCCTCAATTATTCTGTTCTGTGTTTGACTTGGACAATGTGGGGGTTTATTTGTTAGGCATAATTTCAAACACCAATTTTATACATTAATTGTATAAAATTATGTATAAAATAATGTATAAAATTGGTGTTTGAAATTATGCCTAACAAATAACCTACACGTGTAACCAACACCCCAAAAATTACTACTAATCTGGGGTATTCACAAGTAGTACATGTGCAATCTCCAACAACCATTGAACAGTGCTTCATACCCCCCCCCCCCCCCTCCACTGACTAACACTGTAGGTGTTTGCCAGTTTTGCCTCTTTACTGGTTAGTGCTACTACACGCAACAGTGGCTGATGCACCAGGGCCTTCTACGTTTTGATTTTGATTTAAATGCATCGTACTTATAGAGGGCAACTAAAAAAAGCCCAATGGTAACATTTTCATTGTCTTCAGTTGTTTTCCCGGACCAGAGAAAGTGGTGTAGTCAACATTTAAATCTCTATACACTATAAGTGTTGGAAGAACTGCATTGTTATATGCAATACAATACATCGGCCGTTAGGCTTGACTTAAAACAGAAGAGCGTTATGGCGCTGTGGCTCAGATGATGGGCTTTTGTGGTTTAGGGTTCAACGAGACTGGGCTGAGTGGCTGAGGAACAACACTCAGAAATGGGCAGAAGAAGAACCCAGGGAACTGTTTGGAAAAGAAATGCGCCAAGCATACAGGCTTGGTAATCCACTGTATAAATCAGTAATACGTTTGCTACAGGAAATACCATTAACATTTCAACTTAATTTAAACATCAAAAGCGTTCCCATAGACAGCATAAGCCAGCGGTATTTTCATTTCCGTTTCACTGTAGATTTGGTCACGTCAGTGTGTGTTGGTTTGTTGGTCAGGCACGTGACATCATCAGGGATGGAGATCCCTGATGTCATCAATATTGGCCAGCAACTCTACATCTGATCTCAAACCCTTAGATCTCCATATATGGAGCTGACCTGTTCTGACATTCCATATGTTGATCCTTCCCCATCCATCCTTCCTCTTCGATGTCTCCCTTTGACTGATACCTGTCCATTCAAACTCTAGACGGGCCTGCCCCAAAGTTATTAGTGCAGCTGCGCCCAGCAACCGGCAAAAACTAGTTATGAACAGGCCCGACAATTAAGATCTTACCCCCCATGCCAAAGCACCAGTGCTCGCCCAGCAGTCCCAGGCAGATATCTTGATCTGAACCCCCATTCCATGCATTTCCTTGTGTTTACCCTGCTTCTGTAAATCGCTCTGGATTAAGAGCATCTGCTGAATGCCACTATTGTAATTGTACTGTGTAACGTGTTTGGAAATAGACAATCTATAAGCTCACAAGTTCACACTGCGTCACAATAATTACACTGACGTACGACAACGTATACATCAGGCATGACACTGAGCAGCGTGTACATGTCAGTTGGATTTACAAGTCTTACAAGACTTTATCCATGACCATGACTGTAAAAGCTCCCATAGTCACTCTTTTTTTAATGCTTTAGAACAGGGGGCCTGGGACCCCTAGGTACTGGTAGGGGGTCCTAACTCCTAAATGGTACTTCAGGGAGCCAAAGGTCAAGTGTTAAGGGTTTAAATTAGCCAGATTATCTGACTGAAGCTCCACTCAGTGAGTGGGTGGAGTCTCTGTTCTGGACTCTGGAGCCAGGCTAGATTTAACCCATTTTGACCTGAGATCAGATTCTAAAAAGGTCTTCTACATCCTGACAGTTTTCTGAAAAAGCTATG
This sequence comes from Protomyctophum bolini, assembly GCF_963924005.1. Classification (NCBI taxonomy): domain Eukaryota; kingdom Metazoa; phylum Chordata; class Actinopteri; order Myctophiformes; family Myctophidae; genus Protomyctophum; species Protomyctophum bolini. Next base: position 18,655,440 of record NC_137868.1, on the reverse strand, counting down.
TTTCTGTCAGTTGTCAGTCAGTCGATTTTTCAAAAATAGCAGACCTACAAGTGATTGGCACGCTATGAGCTTGTAGATCTGCTATTTTTTAATAGCTAAACGCTAAAGTATAACATAATGCTAACACCAAAAGGGGTTCCCGCCCAAAATGGTTTTAAGTGTCTAAATGTCTGAAAATACTAATTAACATGAATCCAACATTGATCTAACAAGAAAATGACTAAGTCATAACTGCCAGGTGCAACAAGCTCTTGTAGCACCCGTTTTCGTTCGTTTCCAACGTTCCTTTGTCGGTTTGCGCACTGTGATTTGTCATGGCTTTCCTGTAGCTCCAGTTAGCACAATAACAGAGTATGGCCATCCATGACTACGTCGCTACTATGGTCGCCAAGAGGCAGCCAATCATGACTAGCTCGTGTTTAAACTTTAGACTAGAGTCATCTTTTATAGATCTGCTATTTTTGAAAAATCGAAGAACGACTGACATAGAAACATAGCTTTTTCAGAAAACTGTAATTTTTAGAATCTGATCTCAGGTCAGAATCATACAATAGGTAGGTGGGGGTCCCTGCTTCATCTCCGCCTCAGTTAATATAAGGGGTCCCTGCCCTGAACGATGTTGAAGACCCCTGCTTCAGAAAATGTCCTCCTTGGCTTGCTCCACATTCCTGAGTGTGACGTCCTGCTGGGCCCAGGGCCGGGGGTGAGCACAGTGACACCCAAAACCCCCTGGCCTCCTGTCTACTATAGCTAGGAAAGCCCATTGGAGCACAAGTAGATTGTTACTAGTGCTGGAAAAAGTATTCAATTGTTTTGCATAAGTAAAAATATCAATACTGCAATGTAGAACTACTCTGTTACAAGTAAAAGTCCGGAATTGGTACTTGTAATGCTTTTGCAGAATGCCCCGTTTTAAGTTTTCAAAGGTATAAAATTTGGAAAATTGTAGATTTACAAGCTCACAATGCGTTGCGTCGTGACGCATTGTGAGCTTTTAGATTGACTATTTTCAAATAGCCGAAATATAGGGCTGAAGTAGCCTATAGGTTTTCTAAGAATAGTGTAAATCTACAAAGTAGCCTAACTAGTAACTAAAGTTTTCACATAAATGTAGTGGAGTAAAAGTACAATATTTGCATCTGAAATGTAGTGGAATTAAAAGTAAAAGTACTGAAAATACTCAAAACCTCAAAATTGTACTAAATACTTAAGTAAATGTACTTAGTGACTTTACACCATTGATTGTTACTAGTCGTTTTTGATGGCAGTAGTGGGACTGAACAAGACATCACCATCATTGGTATATGCACTCTTAACCACTTGGCTATCATGATGTTTGCACCATTTTAGTATTTTATATTATATATTATTTTATATTATATTGGTTTGGGGGGGGGGATTTCCCTGACAATTCCACCACGGTACCTAGAAGTTCATTTGATAGGGGAGGTAACCTTGGAAAAGGTTTTTCCACAATAATCGTCTGTATATTTTCAACACTCAGTTCTGGACTCCAGAATGCTCTTCTAGCACAAGATATATATCAAACAGGCAAATCCCCAAGTCCCCGGCAGAGTTATCCCTCTTCCCTTCCTCTCCCCGCTACGAGTCGAGCCTCGCTCCACCCTCTTCTGGACCCCAAGCCTGCACATGTGTAGGTATCGCTATTATTCAGCTCATAAAACGCCACAGTCCCATCTGAAAGTGGTTAGCTGTTGAAAACATACGAGCGGCTTCAAAGCCTAGAGCCGGGCTCTCTCTGCAGACAGAGCCGGGGTCTGGCCCTCCCTCCGTCCTCACATCGCATTCCTCTCCGATGGGGAATGGCTGCGAACTCGCTTTTGTTACACAAAACCTGCTCTCCTCATCAAGACCTCAGAAAGCCAGCAGCAGATGAGGATTTTGTTTTGGGGATGGGGGGGGGGGGAGGGTTTTGGGGGGAGGATAATTTTTGGTGCAGGGATTCAGCTCGAGGAAAGCAAGATCGTTTCGTCATTTAACATGGTGTTTTTTTCGTGTGTGCAAGAACATCCTTCAGGCATTGCAGAGTGCCTGTTTTTTTTTTGTCGAACCGAGAATTGGGCTCTCACGTCCCGCAGTGACGCATTCATATGACCATACACCTTTTGTGTTGGCTGTATATGTGACAAAAAGGGAGGGGAGAAGATGAAAAAGTGCTGAAAGAGCCCACTGTTCTCGTTTCCTCTGAAGGAGGCCTTCTTCTCCTCCTCCCCCCACCTCTCTCTGAGCCCCGTCCACTTCAAACGCTGACCTAGCCCTGTGTGCAGCGTAACATGTTTACCTAAAGGCTCCTTTCAAATAAACACCAGTTCTCCTTGAGATGCCTGCCGCTGTTACTGAGAGCCTTTCAGCGAGGCGCTATCGGCTGAAAGCGAGGCTGCTGCCTGGCACAGAGCTGAGCGGGCTGTCCTCGCACAATGTGGATTTGATTAAAATTATACCTCCGTGCAGTGCAACGGTGGGTCTGCAACGGTGGTGTCCTTCCACAATTCATCGCAAGGGTAGAAACCTTTTTCAAATTGTCGCAATAGGACAAGGACATTTATTTTGCAAACAACATGTTAACCACTTTAACGATGTGTAGAGCTGCTCTTTTCAAAAATATTTAGAAAAACTGTGAACATTTTATATACACTTACAATTTTGGGAAGCCAGGGTAAAAGTGGTTAAAGTTTAAAAAAAATAAAAAATAAAAATCCAATCCAAATCCAACAATGACCAGTCACGGAGATAGGAAGGCCTCAAAGAAAGTGGATAAAATACTAATTGCCACAGTGTGGATATGACTTTTTGGGATACAAAGCCATGCATTTTGTAGACCGTTCCCCCTGAAATGTCTCGCATACACGGCAGCTCAGCAGGGGTCCTCCCCCTATAAGCAGAGAGGCCTCTCCTTCGGCTCGATATGGGTCTGACTGATCCTATCAACTCAAGAATGCCAGTGTATCGCAACATCTGAACTTTTTACCTCCGATCGTCATGCGCTCAGCCTTTTAGAGGCCCTTCTCCGTCGTGGTGACACACTTGCTTATCTCATCACTCGCTTGTTCCGTCATCATCACACATCGGCACCCCTGTGCCTCGCGAAGCACAAATCCCCCGCCTTTGAAAAATCTTTTATCAAACCTTGAAGTGTCACACTAAGTGCTTTCAAGTGGGCTTATTCCCTCGGACTTAACCTCTACCCCCAACACACACACACACACACACACACACACACACACACACACACTCACGCTGGCTGCAACATGGCATAACGGCTCCCGTACCTCGGTGTTGCCTTAAGATAAGATAAGGACTTTAGCAGAACCATTGCTAATGCAGTGTTAAGTAAGCAGTCTGGAAGAACTCTGCTTGTGTTTTAGTGCGTACTGCGTTCCCTCTCGAAGCCCCGGTTTCCAGTAATTATGGCTGTGAAAGCAAGCAAGCTCTGTGTGCACTCTGCTACAAAAAAAAGAAACGCTCAGCCAGAGAGAGAGAGAGAGAGAGAGAGAGAGAGGAGCTGAGTGGAGCTGCCCTCTGCACCGTCGCCTTTTGATCTCTGCTTGTGCCATGGATGAATTACGTTCCAGAATTTCACACTGGGGAACAGTGTTTCAGCCACACACACACACACACACACACACACACACACACACACACACACACACACACAGCTTGCCTGTCAGGTCACTAAGGTGCACACATGGCAGTCTTGAGTCGGACGGGAAAGGAAAAACAGCAGAAGTCACAGGCTCAGACAGATCAGCGCCTTTCATCTTTAGCCCTCTTGTCAGTTTATGCTTCGTCATTGATGAAAGCGTGTTTTTTTTCCCCCTCCGTTGCTTACTTGCTCAATTCTTTCACACTTGTAGAAACCTGGGTGTTAATTTAACTCGTCCAGTTGACGGACAAATGGGAGTCGAAAGAAGTTGAGCGAGTTCTGAAAAGCTTGTCGTGAATTGGTATCAGTAAAAAAAATATTCAGTCCTGTATTAAAGATTGTATTTGAGTAAAAGTGCTAACATATATTATTGGCATAAAAATATTGCCAATTTATTATTTATTGTGCAGAATGCACAATATTCAAATTCATAAGTTTTAAAAACGGGCAAATTCAAAAGTTCCAAAGTGCCGAAATCCTTCAAATATAGCCCATCTACAAGCTCATTGAGCGTATACTGTAACAGTATAAGTGGTTAATGTATGTTTTGTATTAATCTAAATCTCCAAAGTAACTATGTATCAAATTATTGTAGTGGAGTAAAGTGTACAATATGTGAGATGTAGTGAAGTGTAGTGTGAAGTATTGGAAAATGGACTACTCAGGCAAAGAAAAAAGCATGTCAAAATTTTAGTGCTGTACTTGAGTAAATGTACTTGGTTACTTTCCACCACTGTTTGGTGTTCATATTAGCATCCATAATTGGCCTTTGTGACGCAGGTTTGCATCCAAGTCTGTATCTGATCCATTCGTCTTCTTCACGTCGTCTCCTCCTCCTCCTGCTGCTCTCATGTTTCTCGTGGGGAGGTTGTGTAACGTGTTGCCAGTAATGGCCTGTTGGCGTGGGTCCACTTCACATAACGCAGCCTTCGCTCCGTGTCGTGCTCTGAGAAGCCCGGAGTCTCCCCCACTTCCTGTGCCCGGCGGGAGGGTATTTTTAGGAATCCTCAGGAAAGCACTCGGGTGTTGACCCTATGATGACCCCCCCTCGCCCCGCCCGGTTCCAGTAGTGTGAGGAACTTCACAGCTTGGAATTAAGCCTGTTCTTCACACCGGTGTCAAGAATTCTGGTGGTCTCTGAGGTTGGCAGGCTGTCCCTACAGCTTGGATCAGACAGTTGCAGCAGACGAGAGAGAGAGAGAGAGAGAGAGAGAGAGAGAGAGAGAGAAAGACTTGATTTGTACGTCGTTGGGTGCCAGAGATGCTACACGTCGCAAGCTTGTAGATCTGCTATTTGTGCCGTGTGACACCGGATAGCTGTTAGGCTAGAGTCTATAGCCTAACAGCTATCCGGTGTCTAGCCGCTAGACTATAGGGTAAATCAGGCTGAAGAGAGATGGAAGAGATATGTGAGTTGAGAGACGGTGAACTGATGAGTTGGAATGCTGTAGGACTGCAGGGAATAACTGATCGATTTAATTGATAAAAATTAATAATTGATACTTTGCTGCCATAGAATGCAGCCACTTTCAATTTCATACTGAAAGTTCCCTCTTTAATCTTACTGTTTTTTTGGTTTTGTTTTTATCGTATCGTGTGGTCTAAGATTTTCCAAGTCATATAGCACGATGAATCTGTTTAAGCAAATCTGAATGAGAGCAATGATTGATGGCTGCATTTTGTGTGTTGCATGATAAATTAGGAGTGCATTAGTGTCATGTACAATAACACCCATGCTGTCTTGTTTAAACAGTAACCTACGGGTGCAAGTCGGGAACAATGTAACTATGCAATTCGGGAATACATGCCCACCTGTACTCCTTTACCTGATGTAGTTTGATGACATGTTGGGCGTCTTGGGCTTATCTCGCATTTTCTCACACACTTGGATTGGTGTATCGATTCGGTACAGCGAAAAGCTCAGTCAGTCCACAAAGTCGACAGGTTGGGTGGTGGCCAATCAGGGAAGCCGGTCTCCACACCTCCCAAACACACAGAGATTGGGGGCTTTAACGTATGCCATGCCTTACCCGCAAGTATTAAACATTATCCGTGAATTACCCATTTAGGAGCTTCCACTATGCATAAACGTTATCTTGCAACAACCCACTATTCATTTTGCCGACTCCTATATTTGCGGGTGGAGGTGTGTCTGTAGGCGTGTTGATGCGCTTTCCCTATATTTGCTATCTTATACACACAGGTTTAGGACAACGGAAAGTGCCTCTTCAAACCACCCGTAATGCGAATCCGTTTGATAAAAGAATGCGCTCCTGAGACCTGAGTTGGAGCTGCCTCGGCTTGATACATTCACAGCTCAGAGGTCTTGTTCTGTCTTAATTCCCCACTGATTGTAATTTCCCAATAATCAGCAGTGTCAATTCCTTGTGCTCATTGTGTTTAATTGTCTAGTCAAAGAAGTTATTAGATTTGTGCTAAGGCGCATTGTGCGCGATTCCCTCGTTCAGTTTTATCACCTCATCACCCCATTAGGAAGCAAATATGTAGGCTAATGGATTAAAATAATGTAAAATTCCCCATAATCAGTAACACGTAGCTGATAATTGTGTCATAACCAAATGAAAGGCAATCAAAGGCTAGATGGGTATCATTTCCAATGTGATTTTGCCATAGTTCAGTGCAAGTCTGTTTAATTAATCAGATTCTCCAAACTATCGAGAGGTTTCCTTCTGCAGCACCACTCTGTCCACCAGCAGTCAAGACTGCAGAGTGTTGCTGCATAGCTGAAGGACATTTTCTAGTATCTATATGCTTTCAGTGGCCTTGTGGTTAGAGTGTCGGTCCTGAGACTGGGAGGTCGGGGCTTCGATTCCCTGGCCCGGTCATACCAAAGACTATAAAAATGGGACCAAAAGGCCTCCCTGCTTGGCGTTCAGCATCAAAGTTTGGATTGGGCGTAAGAAGTCCCTACGACATACTAGCGTCATGTCCAGGGGCTGTACATCAAGCAAGACAGCTTCATAATGAAAGTCATTTGGTGTTCTCCTCAGTTTCAGGCCCATAATCAGTTGGCATGTTGTAGGGAATCTGACATTTTATGCAATATGGAGGAGAAATATTGCAAGATGCTGTTGTTTTTAATCATACAGCTATTCTGAAAGAGGTGTGCTGCGATGCATGCACTGTCTTTACCACAACAGATACCAGAAGCCAAGCCTACTCCCAAAAATGCATTTCCAATTTTCCATACATCCGTAACATTGGTTGGTATCATGCGGTAGAATCCATTAAGCCTTAAGGGATATAAACTCACTCTTGAGTTGAAATACTCCCCACTTTAATTCATTCTGTTTTAGCTGACACAGTTGATAAGACGGTGGCAAATTCAACTAACATGGATCCCGTGGTGCCGGGGTTTGTGGCTGAAGTGCACAACACAAGTGCCTGTGTGATCGTCAACTGTTACATTTGCACCGGGGCGTGCTGCAGATCATGTCGTGAACGCCTGCGGGGGAAAGGCAGGTGTAACATGTCTCTGTGTGTGTGTGTGTGTGTGTGTGTGTGTGTGTGTGTGTGTGGATTAGACTGCCCCGACGTCATGTATGCATGTACAACACATGCAGTCGGTGGCGGCACGCTTGCTAATCCTCCATCCTGGCGTCGGCACACAGCCCTCCTTCCCCCTGCATGATTTGTTTACATTTCTCAGTCACCCGCAGGAGTTGTAACCGGTTGCAGCTCTAACCAGCCTCCAACCACTGGCCCCTGCCTTTTCAAAGCCCTGACTCAGAGCCATTGTAGCTACAAACAAAAAAGACCAGTTAAAAGCTGCGCGCGGGTGTGGCAGTCGACACAGGTGGGGACAAGGAAAACCCACATGTCAGTACCCAAACAAAAGCAGGACAGACACACTCGCCACAGTTTAAAATAGACGCTCACGATAAGCGTTAACCGCGTGTATTGATACATTTGTCACTCTACCAGTAACTCAAGCCTTGAGAAGACAAAGAGGAAGGTGCTTAGGGATTAGTTTGTGTCATGGTGAAAGTAAAAACATTGCTCATAGACTCATAGTAGATGACAGACCTTTTTGAAAAGGGCACTGGAAACACATAAGCTGGTATGCTATCCAGGGGGTATTGTGCTGTTTCACTGTGTATTTAGCTTCCTGTTTTCATATCTACTACAAGTGTATCCAAAAGGCCAATTTCCGCATGTAGGTAATACGAGCTCTAATCTGTTCAAGAAAAACCTGGCCACCCAGGCCATTAATCATTGCAGACAGTCATTGACTGACTTTTGACAGACATAGTTATTCGAATGCATCCGTCTTGTCCCCGCTGGTGCCCAGAGAGACGCTTCCGAACCATTTGGGGACCTGCGTACACTTACAGGCCACCTGACCCAACAACCTGGCATTCTGAGCTCATCTATGTTGTTTAAAGGGACTGTGGAATGTGGAACAAATCCCCTCAGCTTTATATCGGCCCGGGCGCGCTCCCCCATTGGCCGGACTTAAGAGCTGGGGGCCTGTGCAGGAGCTTACAGAATTTCACATGCAGGCCAGAAACAGAGGAACATCCTGTTTGAGTCCAACTGCCCGTCCCACATTGGCTTTGATACGCCGTCGCCCTGGTGCTTGCTTTCCATGCTCTTATGTTTGCCAGGGTGTGTGCCTGCGCCTCCCCATCTGTGTTTTTTTGTGCGTGCGTGCGGTGTGTGTGCGTGCGTGCGTGCGTGTGTGTGTGTGTGCGCGCACTGTCGTGTGTCTTCGCTGTTTTGTCCTACCGGACACTTAAATTAGAAAGTTTTTTAACATACAGTATCCGTATATTATGAAACATACGTAATATATATTGTTTAAAATCGATTTCTGTTCAAAGAAGCCATTGTGGTGTACTTGACATTTTGGTGCAGTGTGCCAATAAATGTTGGAGTGCAGTAAAACATGACATTAGTCCTATAAAAGTCATCCAGGAGAGTATCGTGTTACATCACCAGCCTTGTGTTGTACTGTACATACAACCATGTAGTGTGTAGAATCTGTAGACACCAAACTCCAAGCTAGGCTTCCATACAATTGTACAACCCCAACTCACCCCCCAAAAAGTGCATTTCATCTGCTGGGCAAAAGTGATTAAAGCTACAGACTTTATATTAACAGATTAAAACCATTTTAGATTTTTATATACGTATATACACACAGCAACATAGATTGCATATTGCCGATGTTATTCTCCAAAATAGCAGATCTACTGTACAAGCTCACATTGCATCGCAAAACACCACACATTGTGAGCTTGTGCATTGGCTATTTTCATTGAGTGTCACCGTACAGCAAAATATAAATCATCTCTAGAAATCAGATTTGAATTTAATTTCAAACCACCTATCCGACGCTGGTTTAAATCGTTTTAGCAAAACGTGTGTTTTAGCTTGATAAAAAAGAAATCTTGAATTTGGGACACAATTTGGGATTTGGGCCGCTGTTGTGAACATCTGCCTCGCTCAGGTTCATAAACGTGCTTCTCGCCGCTCAGGAATGCAGCACATGGCGTTGACGTTCCTGCACGAGATGCAGTGACAGCTGAGATGGAGCCACTCGGTTCCATCAGAGTGGTATCAAAGGGCTGCTGCCTTAATGAAGGCAGGCTGATTACAGCAGCGCTGACAGATGCTGGGTGGTCAGCCTGGACCGTTCTAATCTCGGTGTGTGACGTGCAGCAGGTTACAATCAAAGGCAGCGGATGATTAGTTGATAGAGAGAGAGAGCATAGGGGATAGGGCTTAACGAGAGCAGGGAAGAGGGAAGGCCACTTCAGACTTGAGATGCAGCCCTCACATGGACAGGCGAGGCGCGCACACCCGCCTTGCCTCATAGCTGCCATTGGCTACGTTCAGACTGGCAGTCCCATTTTTGGCCTGTCCAGTGTCCACTAGATTGGACTGGTTTGATGAAGTCTGTACAGTAAAATAAAATAAACTAATCACATGGTAACTGATTTGTGCGAATCAGATTGGATCCACATTCCCTTCCTAGGTTGATTTGAAATGCGATTCAAATGGGATTTCTAAAATGTTCCGCTTACGCACAAGATTGGTATCGGTATCGGCCGAGCGCGAAAAAACAATCGGGATCAGTCGCAGAAAACCTGATCAGAGCACCTCTACTGAACGCACAAATAACCTGATCAGAGCACCTCTACTGAACGCACAAATAACCTGATCAGAGCACCTCTACTGAACGCACAAATAACCTGATCAGAGCACCTCTACTGAACGCACAAATAACCTGATCAGAGCACCTCTACTGAACGCACAAATAACCTGATCAGAGCACCTCTACTGAACGCACAAATAACCTGATCAGAGCACCTCTACTGAACGCACAAATAACCTGATCAGAGCACCTCTACTGAACGCACAAATAACCTGATCAGAGCACCTCTACTGAACGCACAAATCGGCACGCAGAATAACAGGTGTCAGTCCTAATGATCACATTTGAGAAACAAATGGGATTTGCCTGCAGTCCGTGTGAACAAAGCTTTTGCCTCACGCTTCATGTCCTGCCAAGAACGAGGCTATGCCTCATGTTTGACCTCGGCGGGGTCCAGAAGTACTTAAAGGCACAACAAGAGGGCCATGTGTGGACTCCATGGGCCCTCACCACACTACAAAGTGGCATCCTGCTCTTATCTCGCCGCCATTCCGCCAGAGATATATGTCATGGGCCATGGCACAGGGATAGACGGACAAACAAGGCCAATTAATGGACAACGCCAGATTCTCAGCTGTCCAGTGAGGGAGTGGGGCTGATACAGGCCAGATGATGATGATGATCAGCCAGGCTGTCAGACATTATCTTCACGAATGAGGATTAGTTTCAAATACCTGCATTGGTCGTGGTGCTTATTTATAGCTCCATGCTGTAGTATGACAATTTCATATACCAGGTGCAAGTTCACTGGAATGTTGTTTCACAGCTTGACCCGATCAGGAGGTTGGGTTAAAAATGTATGTATTTTTAATAGTTTTTTTTTCTTTTTTCTTTTATTTGGTGCTTAACTCGTCTGGGTGTTTTTCTGCATGTTATGTTGCCTGCAATGCGGTTTCTCTCGTGGAACTTAAACTTTTTCCTCTACTGTATGTAATGCTCAGCGCCTGGGCGTCCGGGCTTTGTTTGACAGGCTTTGTTTGACTATTCTATTTTGTTATGGAAAAGGTACTCACATTCTTTACTCAAGTGAAAGTATCAGTGCTGCATTATAGAACTACTCCGTTACAATTAAAAATGTACCTGAGTGAAAGTACAATAGTATTGGTACAAAATGTACTTGAAGGGCCTGGGCCATGGCTCAGCGGTCCAGGCACCTTGGCCGGTAGCCTGTCAGTGTGCTGCGGGTTCGACTCCCGATCCCGACGGCCTTTACTGCATGTCACCCCTACATCTCTCCCTCCATTTCCTGTCAGCCTACTTCCTTTCCCTCTATAAAAATATATTAAAAAGGAGAAAGCCACGAAAAAGAAAGTACTTGAAGTGCGAAAAGTAAAAAGTACTCATTGTGCAGAATGAAAATATTGTACTTAAGTACAGTACTTTAGTCGACTAAAATTAATTTTGGCTGGCCGTGATGGCGTTGAAATGCACTGACAAAGGTTTGGGCTTTGAACGATGCTGAATGTTATGATCCACTCAAATCCTCTGTCAGATATAGTGTATAGATTATGCATGGTATCACTGGTATTATGTTATTATCCACTCAAATCCTCTGTCAGATATAGTGTATAGATTAAGCATGGTCCTTCAGTTGTATCACTCGGTCTGTCCTGTTGACTGTAGTGTCGCGTGGCCAGACTGTTACCTCTCTGTTGACTGTAGTGTCCTGTTGACTGTAGTGTCCTGTTGACTGTAGTGTCGCGTAGCCAGACTGTTACCTCTCTCTGTTGACTGTAGTGTCACATGGCCAGACTGTTACCTCTCTGTTGACTGTATTGTCCTGTTGACTGTAGTGTCCTGTTGACTGTAGTGTCCTGTTGACTGTAGTGTCGCGTGGCCAGACTGTTACCTCTCTGTTGACTGTAGTGTCCTGTTGACTGTAGTGTCCTGTTGACTGTAGTGTCCTGTTGACTGTAGTGTCCTGTTGACTGTAGTGTCCTGTTGACTGTAGTGTCCTGTTGACTGTAGTGTCACATGGCCAGACTGTTACCTCTCTGTTGACTGTAGTGTCCTGTTGACTGTAGTGTCCTGTTGACTGTAGTGTCCTGTTGACTGTAGTGTCACATGGCCAGACTGTTACCTCTCTGTTGACTGTAGTGTCCTGTTTACTGTATTGTCCTGTTGACTGTAGTGTCCTGTTGACTGTAGTGTCACATGGCCAGACTGTTACCTCTCTGTTGACTGTAGTGTCCTGTTGACTGTAGTGTCCTGTTGACTGTAGTGTCGCGTGGCCAGACTGTTACCTCTCTGTTGACTGTAGTGTCCTGTTGACTGTAGTGTCCTGTTGACTGTAGTGTCCTGTTGACTGTAGTGTCCTGTTGACTGTAGTGTCACATGGCCAGACTGTTACCTCTCTGTTGACTGTAGTGTCCTGTTGACTGTAGTGTCCTGTTGACTGTAGTGTCACATGGCCAGACTGTTACCTCTCTGTTGACTGTAGTGTCCTGTTGACTGTAGTGTCCTGTTGACTGTAGTGTCACATGGCCAGACTGTTACCTCTCTGTTGACTGTAGTGTCCTGTTGACTGTAGTGTCCTGTTGACTGTAGTGTCCTGTTGACTGTAGTGTCACATGGCCAGACTGTTACCTCTCTGTTGACTGTAGTGTCCTGTTGACTGTAGTGTCCTGTTACTGTAGTGTTGCGTGGCCAGACTGTTACCTCTCTGTTGACTGTAGTGTCCTGTTGACTGTATTGTCCTGTTGACTGTAGTGTCCTGTTACTGTAGTGTTGCGTGGCCAGACTGTTACCTCTCGTAGTTTTCAAATGCTTCCGTCATGTAGGAGCAACGGAAGCTCTGTTCATGAGTAAAATATAAAGCAGCAGTGAAGCCTCTTCCCCACTTCCATTTTGTCTTTACAGTCGCGCAAATGTATCCTAATATAAATAGAAGTTTTCTAAACATATATAGCTTGCTCTAAAAAAATATATATCTTTTTGTGAACGGAAAGGATTGAAGAATAGATTACTCGGATTTGTGTAGTTCCAGACTATATAGCATTCGGAGATTGTGGAATAGTTGTCTGGCTACGTGAGACTAATTTATGTTAACTGTGATCATCCTGGTCATTGTCAGAGCTCAGCTGAGGACCCATCAGCCTGTGTAGGGACAGACAAGGTCTGCTGTTCCACCATCAGACTCCTACGTTGTTCTTAATGTTCGAACATTTCTCTCGCACTCCCGTTGACAACAGGGCTATATCTTCTGCCACCCCTTAGCCCTAAACTTATTTGTAATTTTTTACTATTTTTGAAAAAAACAATCTACAAGCTCACAACGTGTCGATGTAGATTAGCTAGTTGAACTATATTTAAATGTTTTTCAAAATAGTAAAAGGCAATAGGCAAATAGGTTTATGGATGAGGGGTGGCGCAAGATATAGCCCTGTGTCTCTGGATCCAGCTACAACCCCTTTCTCACATTCTCTTCCCTCTTTCTCTCTCATACCCTTTCTAACCCCTTCCTCGCTTCCTCTATATCCTTCTCTCTCTCTCTCTCTCTTTCTCTCTCCCCCCTCTTCCATTATAACAGCTCCCATCTGGTTTTGAGTCAAGGCCAGGTTGGTTGCTTCTGGAATGGAGGGGCTTTTTGTTATATATTTCTCAATGGCTCCACTGCCTCTCCAGTTTCATACCATGGTAATGACTACGCAGTTTGTTTACAAAGCACCGTTCCTTTCATTATATCGATACTGCTCCGATCCCTCGCTCTCGCCCTTGAGAGATCCCGCAATCATCTCCGATTAATAGGTCAGGCGAGCAAGAAGGGTCGGCGGTCACCGTGGCTTTCCTGTGGCGCCTTCTGAAGTGTCAGTCAGAGATGGACTTTGTGGTTTTGGAAACCTTGTACGGCCAAAGGAACGTACTACTGCTTCCAGACAATCAGTATTAGTACCCAAGGTATTCTCTGAGTCCTATTAAGGAAATGCCTCTGGGAAAAGAATCCTTTGCTCCCCTCCCTCCTCCCTTACTTACCTGATCTTCTGGGATCAGAGGAACATGATGGATTTAAACCTGCAGTATTTAGGCTTTGTCTAGACCCCCCCCCCCTCTTTTCAGATTCAATCTTTAGTATACTGACTGGCCAGTGGCCACAATGTTATTCACAAGTGATCAGATCAAATTTGTGCAGTCAGACACCATCGACCTATTTGTATTGGTTGCTGTGCTAATGATGTGACGATATAGATGTGAGTAATGGTTACCTGTGAGTTTGTATTGTAGATGTGCTATTTTCAGCGAGTGACATCGGCATATAAGTATAAATCATGCTCATACTGTTTAGACTTGATAAAAAACATTGTGATTACGATCTGGATAGGCAAAAAATGGCTGCGAATTGAAGATTGGTCTGCTTTTGCCTTTTGCACTCGTAAGTCACTGTCTTTTCTCAATGGCAAAACACTTCAAATGTAAATATTGACCTGACATTCTGCTCTTGAAACGTGTGGTAGACTATAGCAGGACATTTAAAAAGCAAATAGGGAAGCCAGAAGCAGATAGTGAAATATAGCAGTGCCTTCGTTCCAGGCAGCTGAGTTGTTGAAGCTAATTACATCTCTCTGTGAAAAGGAAGCTATCTGAAAGATTTCAGCCGACCACATTGCTGTAAAATTAGATGAGCCCAAATCCAAAGCTGTTGGCTTATTTGTTTTACTTTCTTTCCAGCGTGCGTCCCTATATATGTTCCCCTGGATACATAGTTAGTTGCTATATGTCAAACCCCATGGGTGGAGGTGGTGGTGCTGTGGGTATTGTGGGCTAGTGTCAACATTCATGCCTTTTGCATTTTTGTCGTTGTTGTCTTTTTGAAATCACTGGCGCATCATGCGGTTTTGAAGAATAGACTAAAAACAGCATTGCGTGTGCTTATATTTAGGAGGGCTGAGTTATGATGGCGAGGGAGGAGGGAGGTATTGGAGAACAAAGATATGCAGTGTTACACAGACGGGGGTGGTGGTGGTGGTGGGGTGTCTGATGTCACCTGGTAGGGAGCTACGAAAGCCTCCCCCCTTCGGTTATCCTATCCCACATAAAAGCCTGGCAGTAGGCAGGAGGGCTTTGGAGGAGCCTGGCAATGTTGCTTCAAGACACAGGAACAAACATCACACATCCCCCCCCCCCCCCTCTTCTCTCTGGCGCGCTCTCTCTCTCTCTCTCTCTCTCTCTCTCTCTCTCTCTCTCTCTCTCTCTCTCTCTCTCTCTCTGTGTCTCTCTCTTTCTGTCTCTCAATAACCCCTCCCCATCTCACTCTTTCCATCTTCGTTGGTCTTTCTCTCCCTCCCTACCTCAATTTATTTATTTCTGTGTCTCTGTGTCTTTTTCTCTATTTGTCTCTCACGTACCCCCTCTCCCTGTCTTCCCCTCATCATTGCTCCAGCTCTCTCTCTGTCTTTCTCTCCTGCCCTCCGTCTCTATCTTTCCACGTGTCTCTCTCTCTCTCTCTCTCTCTCTCTCTCTCTCTCTCTCTCTCTCTCTCAGAGACAGATCCTGTTTACAGAGTTGTGTGGGTCTGTGTTGCGTTAGAAGGGGAGATGTAATATCTCCTGTCTCTTCTTGTCATTGATGTGGAGGTGCTATATCGTCCCACATGGTTTTACCATCCTCCTTCCATACACACGCGCACCCACGCACACACACACACACACACACACACACACACACACACACACACACACACGTGCGTGCTTGTTTGGATGCATACTTTTGGATGTTAGGCCCCCCTTTAGGCCCATGCCCCAAAAACTATTTCAGAAAAAGGAAATAGCTCCCCAAAATATACACTCCAAAACACTGTTTCTAGACTGCAGAGCAGAGCCTGTGATCTGATAGTGAAGGAATTAGAGCGGCTCGATGCCAGATAGCAGTTAATTGCACATGTGGCAGGCAGATTTTTCGAGAGAGCCCCCCCAAACACTGTGGGCGATGGGGATGCAGAATGGAGATGCCATGTGTTTCAACGTTAAAAACTGCAGACTGTGGTGTTAGCCCGCCCGCTCTCTCATTAGAATCCCCCCACTAGATATATAATGACCGTGGAGGGAGGGCTGTATTTCTCTGAGGTCCAATGTGTCCAGGTTAACCGCTGAAGAATCTGAATCTGAATCAAACAGTATTGTCACATCACATTACAAGTACGATGGGTGGAAAAACGTGGTTGTGCAGGCTCATCATTGCAGTTAAAAACGATAGAGAGAAGAGCATAAAGTGCCAAAGGCCAACAGGCAGTTCTTCCGAAGGCTACAGGGTTCGTACAGGCTTTCTGAACTACGGTTCGGAGAGTCTGAGAATGCACAAGGTTTGAGAAAAAGTTTGGTGGCGTAAATTTGTTATATCAGATTCGCCTCCCTTTCTGAAGGTTGCAGACGAAATATTGGCCTTTAGACCATCTATAGTGTTATACAGTACGTTGTGATCTACAATACAATACGATACGATACAACTTTATTGTCAGCTTGCACTGAAATTTGTTTTGTGTCACCGTTCAAGATTCAGACAAGACATAGACATACATTACAAAATGATAGACATTACAGGACAGAAACAGACAAGAACAAGAACACATCCTCTGGTTTAATGAATTTGGTTTAAAAGCAGGACAGACTGATGTACAAAAGAGTTCTTTAGTCTGTTTTTCTTATATTTAGGGACTCTAAACTGATCTGATACTTTTGACAAAATGTGTGCCCCCGGCCCCCCACATGGTGTCTAGTTACGATTTCTTCTTGTTTCCTGGGTCAACCCTTGTAACCCTTTCTTACATTAGAATGCACACTGCTGTCTCATTATTATACACACAAACATGGTGTCAGAAGTGACTAGACCCGGACGTAGATTAAGTGGAAGAGTAAACAACATCACCATGGCCATACCTACTAGGCTACTGTCTGAACTTCACTTCATCTCCGCCTGTGGTCTAGCTTATTTTGGTCATTGACAACGTGCAGTCACGTTCGTACACCGGCGCTGCAAAAAAAAGGAAGCTCTAGCTTGTAGAGCTGCTATTTTTCACACGTGGCCCTCTGTACAGTGAATATAACTCCAGCTAAATCCTCCAGTTTTCTGAAATAAATATTTTTATCATCTTTCAAAAATAGCAGACCTACAAGCTCGTAGCGAGCCACTCGGTGGCGTGCTATGAGCTTGTAGATCTGCTATTTTTCAATAGCTAAATTATAACATAATATTTAAAACACCAAAAGGGGTTCCCGCCCAAAATGGGTTAAAGGACTGGGGAGTTGTTGTTGCTTATAGTGCAAATATATTGTCAATCTCGCATATCGCCAAAGCCTAGTCCATCATAGACCCACCTGACACAATAATGTTGTGGGTTCATGTTTTGGGTCCTCTGGACCAAGTAGTTCCAGAGGGGAAAAAACCTTGGGTCCAACTTATGTAGAAAATGTGTTATGGTAGGGTTATGGTATTTTCTATTATCTCCATTGTCTATCTATTATCTCCAACCTAGGTGTTTTCTTCGACCTGGATATTTCCTTCAACACCCAAATCACCAAAGTAGTCCAGTCATGTTACCATCAAATCAGAAATATCGCTAAAATTAAACCTTTTTTGTCATATGCAGACCTGGAAACCGTCATACATTCATTCATATCTTCACGACTGGATTATTGTAATTCACTAGACTCTGGTATGAGCAAAGAATATATATCTCGCCTCCAGATGGTGCAGAACTCTGCGGCTCGCCTTCTCACCAACACGAGAAAACGTGAACAAAACGTCAACGATTTTAGCTAGTCTTCACTGGCTCCCTGTATACAGAATTGATTTTAAGATTTTATTGATTACTTTTAAAGCTCTACATGGTCTAGTTCCCATTTATTTAAGAGATTTGCTGCAACCCCATAACCCTGTGCGCTCCCTTATGTCATCGGATAGGGCCCTCCTAGTTCCTCCTGCAACGCGTCTGGTCACTCGGGGTGACCAGGCCTTTGCGGCTCGGGCACCTTTGCTCTGGAACTCCCTGCCTTTGGCAGAATTAGCAGAATCAGTGCCTTCTTTTAAAACGCTTTTAAAAACACATCTGTATGCCAAGTGTTTTTCCTAAATATTGTTTTTAATTGTTTTATTGACCTGTTATTTTCTTCATGCTTTATTGTCTCTGATGTCTTGATGTTTTGTTGTTTTGATGTTTTTATGATTACTGTTTTATAACCTGTCTGTAAAGCACTTTGTAACTATATGTTTGGTGCTATACAAATAAACTTAATTCATTCATTGTATGGTTCGGATTGGGGGTAGGTGTAAGAAAGGGTTAAAAATAAACCCCATGCACATTAGTTGACCCAGGCAACAAGAATAAATCATAGCTATAGACACCATAAAGATCCTAAAAAAACAGACTGGTGGCGTCTCTACTAGTCGTCTTTGATGTTCCCAGAGCAGAGTGTGTGTGTGTGTGTGTGACAGTGTGTGTGTGAGAGAGAAAGAGAGAGAGAGAGAGTAGGAGTGCACGCTCTCTCTCTCTCTCTCTCTCTCTCTCTCTCTCTCTCTCTCTCTCTCTCTCTCTCTCTCTCTCTCTCTCTCTCTCTCTCTCTCTCTCTCTCTCTCTCTCTCTCTCTCTCTCTCTCTCTCTCTCTCTCTCTCTCTCTCTCTCTCTCTCTCTCTCACACACACACACACTATCGGTTGTTGGAAAAATAGTGGCGACAGCGGGATTCGAACGTGGGGATTTGCAGCTTAGAGTATATATTAATAGAGACGGCACCCGGAGGAAACCCTGAGGCGAAATGGACATAGTGGTTGAATTTGGTATTGCGGTTTGGAACCAAACACATGAACGTGCTGGTCCGTTGACTATCATTGCGCACGTTCATGATGACACGTGAACGCTGTTAGTCAACGGCAACGCGTTCATGTGTTTCGGTCCAATGCATCCCAGAATGCACTCTGTTCCTACCCGGAAGGAGGAGTGAAATCGCCTCATGTGCTTTTGAGCAACTTAATGCAAGTGGATGGGAGGAAAAATCCGGTGCCGTCTCTATTAATATATACTCTAAGATTTGCAGTCTAATGACCAGCTCCTACTACTAGTAGGAGGGGGCCAATCAGAGGCAGGCAGGGGTGGGTCTTGGCACAACCCTATCAGCGTTTTGAATGACGCACTTGTCACTGCACTGGTCGTCCCTTTTCAGAAGAAGGTTAATTTAGGGTCAGGTTAAGGTCAGAAGGTTAGAAGTGTAGTGGTGAGATTCAAGGTTAGGAGTTAGAAGTTGGGTTATGAATTTAGTTAGTGGAAATGTGTTGAATGTCCTCCCAAGTATAGGTCAATAGGTGTGTGTGTGTGTGTGTGTGTGTGTGTGGGGGGGGGGGGGGGATGTGTGTGTGTGTGTGTGTGTGTGTGTGTGTGTGTGTGTGTGACTGTATGCATGTGTGTTTTGTTGAGTCCTGATTAAAGACAGCTGCTTATTTGGGGCCCATGCAGGGAGAGGTACCAGTTGGCTCCACCTCTCTCTCTCTCTCTCCCCCTCTCTCTCTGTGTCTCCCAGATAGTGTTCTCCTCTGCACCTCAGTCCACATTACTGCGTTCCCATGTTCTGCATCCTTCTGATGGTCTCTCCTTATCTCCTCTCCTCCGTACTCCTCTCTTATCTCCTTCTGCCTGCTCCCTCTCTCATCTTCTGTCCTAATTATCTTTCCCTCTCTTCTCTCTCGACGTTGTGCCCACTCCCCTTTCTCCCACTTCCTTCCGTCCTTCCATCCATCCATCCATCCATCCTCCCCCTTCCCTTCTTTTTATCCTTTCACTCCACCACTCTCTCTCCTTACCATTGGCTATACTTTTATTTATTCTTTCCCCCTTGATGGACAACTTTGCAGTGGCTGTTTCGAGCTTTCACCCTGTAGCGCACACACGCATGCACGCACGTGTGCACAATAACACACACACACACACACACACACACACACACACACACACACACACACACACACACACACACACACACACACACACACACAGCTCTCCCCTCCCCATCAGTGGTTGAAGGTCAGGGCCACCAATTACAGGCCTGGGAAGGTATCATCCTGTGAAGTGAGCAGTAATCACCAAGCTTGCAGATTGTTAAACGGCACCACAAGTCCTTGCACTGTCATTACTCTGAGAGGAGAGGAGAGGAGACAGGACGGGAGGGGGGGAGCGATCCAAAGGCAGTGTAAAGGAGATGAGGGGAGAGGAGAGGGGAGGGGAATAGAGCGGGGGAGAGGAGTAAAGGATACGAGAGAGAGGGGATGGGAGAGGGAGGAAGTGAAGGGGAGTAAGGGAGAGGAGAGAGGGGATGGGAGAGGGAGGAAGTGAAGGGGAGTAAGGGAGAGGAGAGAGGGGATGGGAGAGGGAGGAAGTGAAGGGGAGTAAGGGAGAGGAGAGAGGGGATGGGAGAGGGAGGAAGTGAAGGGGAGTAAGGGAGAGGAGAGAGGGGATGGGAGAGGGAGGAAGTGAAGGGGAGTAAGGGAGAAGAGAGAGGGGATGGGAGAGGGAGGAAGTGAAGGGGAGATGAGGGGGAATAAAGGAGGGGAGAGGAGAGCCGTGGTGATGGGAGGGGAGAGACGGTGGGGGTGGGGGGGCTCGTTTACCTAAATGCATGCAGATGTGTGGATTCCAGTTAAGCCCTGGCTCTTTTGTTGAAAAGGTACACAGAGTTCTTTTATTATTTCTTTCGGTCTGGGCGTCTATCTGTTTTATATTTGTTTCACTTCAGCTTGCGAACACCTCCTTGATTCAATCTGCTGAGGTTTTATTTCAACGTGGGTTTTTTCCCTTTCTTTTTTCCCCCCTTTTTTTGCGGGGCTGCTAAGCCGAGCGGGAGTGACGTAAATGAGATGAATCATTTGTTGTTTGAATAGTTGTGGTCCTGCACTCGGATACATTTTCATTGTTTCCACGATGCAGATGTAATTAACGAACTTTAAAGAACTGAATTGTGTGTGTGTGTGTGTGTGTGTGTGTGTGTGTGTGTGTGTGTGTGTGTGTGTGTGGGATAGTCTATAAGTGTGTGCTTATGTACTGTATGTGCACGCATATGAGCCATAGGCTGTGTACATCTGTGGAACGGCTGTGAATTCATTGCGGTTGTGTTTTATGTAGGGGTATATAGATTATTCACATCTGACAGAAGAACTTCCATGCCCCACCCCTCCACCCTCTTTTGTTTTACAGCTTAGGAGTTGGGGGCCTAATCAGTCCCATCCTATATCCCATCTGGAATTTTCCAACAGGAAATTTGAGTCGATGCAAAAAATAAATAATAATGCATGTTACTAAGACAGCGCGAGACAGTTTGCATTCTTAAACGTAAAGGAAAAACACAACATACAAATGTCCACAATAAAACAGAATAACAGCTATTCAAACAGTGGAATCTCCAGAAAAGCAACCACATGCCTCCGTCATCACAGTGTTTATGATTCCCTTCGATTCATTAATGGTGATAAATGTGTATAATTTTAGATCTTTTTGTAGATTATTCAATGCCCGATAGGAACATGCTGCTTTACACAGTACCTAGATTTGTCAAAACCCAGGATTTCACAAAAGTATAGAATCCTTTGAAAATAGCAGATCTACTGTTTTGCGATGCATTGTGAGCTTGTAGATTGTCTATTTTCACATAGCCAACGTGTATAGTGAAAAGTACCTCTGAGATGTATCATGTAATAGAGTAGAAGTAAAAGTATTGAAAACTGGAAATACCCCAGTAAAGTAAAATATACCCCAACATTGTACCTAAGTAAAGAACTTGAGTAAATCAAATGTACTTGGTTACTTTCCACCACTGGCTCCATTTTGACTAAGTAAAAGTCAAATATTAATAAAGAAATTACAAAAAATGTATGCTACCAAGTTCAATATTCTGTACATAGCAACAGGAATCCCAAAAGGGGTTCCCGTCCTGAAGGGGTAAAACACCAAAAGGGGTTCCTGCCCAAAATCAGGGCCGGATTATCCATAGGCTGTTAGTGTGCACTGTGCAGCTGCCCTGGGGCACTTGGGCAATTTTTCAATTCACCACATTGATGTGCTTATCGCCTCACCTGGTGTACTGTATTTTGTTCTTACGGCCGGCCCAGGCAGAGTTGTGCTGTGCCAACTGCTGCTGAAAATATTACCTCTATACCAGAGCTGGTACAGAGGTAAACTACCAGAGATAACTACCAGAGCTGGTACAGAGGTAAACTACCAGAGATAACTACCAGAGCTGGTACAGAGGTAAACTACCAGAGATAACTACCATAGCTGGTACAGAGGTAAACTACCAGAGCTGGTACTGAGGTAAACTGGATTTTCACCCAGTGCTGTTGTAGATGCACATATACTGTACGTACGTGAAACACCTTGGGACACTTCGACACATAGACTAGGTGGGCCAGGGGGTCAAACAGGCGACATTTTGATTCCCAGATGGCCTCTCTCTCTCTCTCTCTCTCTCTCTCTCTCTCTACCCACTCTCCTACTTAACACCCGGCCCATACAATGGTGCATTTGTAGTGAAATGTAGAGATGCATCATGGTCATGGCACACTGACTGATTCAAGGCTTCATAAAATGGAGGAGGCTGCATTGCATACAATATGACACAGCCATCAATCACAGACAGAAAAGTAGCATCCAAGTTTAGTTTCTTGTCGTTGAAACTGAAGCAAGCAATCTTCACTTTGAGCTTCCTTAGTAATTGTTGAGCCATAAAGTTCATCAATCATCGTACACCTATACGTCAGAGAGCACCCTTTTAATGGATTTACCATTGGATGTGAAAATGCTAAAATCATTAAGCAATCTATCTCACGCTCCGGCCTCCACTGTCCGGCAAGGATGAGAAGGAACAGGTTTTGGAGAGATGTCTCCTACAGAAAGCCAAGATGATGTTGAGCATTTACTGTTCTTTACTTTTGATGGACAGTGAAGAAAATATGAGTGTGCAGATGTTTCAAACAGTTTGGCTGTGAGGGGGAGCCCTGCAGTCATCTCTCCCCTCCTCCCTCTCCAAATTCAAGGGTTTTTATTTGCATGGGAAACATACATTACATTGCCAATGCCAAAGCAAGTGTGAAAGAAAGACAGAAACAGAAAGACTAGAATACAGAAACGTGAAACAGAGTTGTGTTGGCAATCAAATAGACTATGTAGAAAATGTAGAAAAACTAAAATATGAAGACAAGAATTGTGCTTTTGCTGTTCAGACATAAAGATAAAGATACATGTAAGCAAAGATAACTTAATCTCTCTCTCTCTCTCTCCCCTCCCAGGAGTTTCGAAATGGTGAGCTGAAGGAAGGACAATTGATAGCCCATCACTGCCCCCTAGAGGGTAAGATGAAAAACACATTACATCTCTGGTTCGGTTTGATAAGATAAGAGCTTTATTGATCCCGCTGGGGGAATTCATGCGCCAAAGACAGTACAGCAGTTAAAAACTGATTATTGGGCAAGGACAAAAAGCGCTGTAGATACAGAATGATGGAGAGACATCAAAGTCAAGGCAACACCAACATTTAAAGAAAATTAAATACAAATAATTAAATAGGATAATATGCAACATAGTACATCAATGCACTATACTATACACCATTATACCTGGTCCCTCAGCAGTGCTTGCAGCATAGTGCAAGACAACAGTACAAAAGAACACACAGAAGCATACCATACTGCTTGTTTCTGGGCAGATGAGTGACCAACATGTGCCTCATCTTGCTGCGTTCATACTGGCACATACTAAAGATACAAAGTCAAACATACAAAGCTACACAGCATATTTGTAGCTTTGTATCTGAAGTTGAAGAAACCAACTCAATGTTTTTTGTAACTGTTGTAGCAGCTGGATGTGTCTTTGTGTCTTCATGTCGCTGGCGACCATCGAAAAGGATTGGTAGCCTGCATCTTTGTACAGTATCTGTCAGTGTGAACGCAGCATTATACATCTTCATAGCTACCGGTCTTGAGTCTATCGTTTGGGGAGGGGGGGAGGGGGGGTTTAATCATACCCTACCAAAACAAACCCCTGCTTCTCGATTAACCTACATGAGCAAGATTAAATCCCAATACCTGTACATGCTCCTGTTTCTGAAAGGCGGGTGATAGAACTACCTCATTCGGAACTTCTGATTGGCAGTCTCCTCCGAACATATTCTCAGAAGTATGTCTGGGAATCCCGTCCGAACGGACTTTCTTTCCTCTGACGTCTGAAAGAGCATATCGTCGTTGTCGGGCAGAAACCTCTTATCTCCATATTTTAACGTTAAAATGAATGTCCTACTTGATCATACTACAGCGTCACACAAAAGTAGCAGATCCACAAGCTCGAAAACGGGTTGATCTGCTACTTTTGCCGTTTCTGAATTTGAATCCTGAAAAGTAACCGTTTTGGAACATATGAGATTTCCGCCCCACAGAGACGATACATTGGCCTTTAGTTTCGTTACTGCTTCTAAATATGGGATTGGATCTATTTTCTGTGAATTGCCCAGCCCTTCGTAACCCAGGTGATGTTGTGTGTTGCCAGTGGTTCTTCCTCCAGAGAAGGCGGAGGGCTGTGAGAGCTACCTGCGGTATGTGAACTCCGAGGGCGCAGAGCTCCTTAGAGATTCCACCAAGCCTTCTGGGAAGAAACGCATAAGTCTGGATGTAAGTAGTACTAATCATAGATATATATATAAGAAAGGCTAGATGGCTCGCCCGCACTGCTGGCCAACGGAGAGCGACGTCGCCACATGGCGGCCATTTTGCTACAGGTAGCTCGCCCACTCATGACATTGTGTCTATAGGGCATGTACTTTTTAAATAACCATAACTTGCTCAATTTTTAACCGATCGGTTTGGTTTGTTATAAATGTCAGAGACGTCAGCATACTTTCATAAATAAATAACAATAAGCATCCTGAATCATAGCCACGTTGATAATGTTTGTAATAAACCAAGCTGTTTGTAAATCCGTCAAGATTTAGAAGAAGAGTATTTGTTTTTGAGCAGATAACCAGCTACCGATACCGTAAACATACCAGATGGCTGCCGGTGAATGACGCCGGAGACTCCGCCTTGCAGTCAGGGTTCCCCAATTAATTTTCCTCAAGGGCCATATTTTGACTAGGGTACCAGGCTGGGGGCCGCGTCGGCACGCGAGGTCGAGGTCTTGCCCTGAAAATAAATTTTCAGGGCAAGACCCCATTTGAAAAGGACCTCCAGTTTGACATGCAGAGGCAATTCTTCCGCGGGCCACAAGGGGCTGCGGCCCGCGGGCCGCTAATTTGGGAACCCTAGGGTAGTAATAATAATGGGATGTTTTTTGTCACTGTATTGTGTTTATATGCACATAAATTAAATTTGTCCGAACCGAACCTATGGCAACCAGGGCCTGCCCAGACAGGCTCATTAACCACTCAGCTGTGGCCGCTGTAGGGCTGTCACTGATCATGACATTTTTACTTGACGGGATGATTAGCCATCGTACAAATTGCATTTAATGATTTTAATTGTGTTTTTTGGCATTGAACATGGCACACTGGCATTTCATATTTTGATACTTTCAGAAATATTTTAAAAATAGCGGAAATAGACGATCTACAAGCTCACAACGTGTTGCATCGCAAAATATTTGAAAACATATGAGCATTTTTCAACATAGAAATGACACAAAATAATTGTGATTATCTCAATTAATTGCAATTAGGTAATTATGTAATAATTGTGACAGGCCACAAGGCACAGGCAAGTAAGAAAGCAAAACCTCCGCCATTCATTCCTGCCCACCCTCAAAGCAGAATCCTTACGGCTCCATTTTTACACTTTCAGAGTTAAATTAACTCTCCATTTTTTACTGTGCTCCACAGATTCATCTTTATGTATAGCCATAAACCATTACTATTACTGGTACTGAATTGCACCCCTGAGATGTATGCTTTCACTAGTATATTTGCTGTCAGAAGTAGGCTACTGCAAGAGCTTTAGTTCTCCCCTTGTTATAGCCATCAGAAGGCTTGAGGAAATACAAAACCACCACAAACAATAATCGATGCTAAGCCTGGAGTACTTATTTGCGCGCCAATGTCGCATGCAAAAATAGTAGATCTCCTAGTGGAGTTCCTAGAAATGGTTGAGAGTCACTGCTTTGATGTAGTGAGTGTAATAAATAGATAAAAAAGTTCCTGTATTCATCTAATGTGTTGGTTGTCCTCCTGTGTGTTCATGGTGTAATGTTGGCTTTGTAGTCACTGTGCCTCCTCTCTGTGCGAAGGGCACTTTCCTCACACCAACCCTGTTCTTGGCAGTGACGTGGTTCTGATTCTGTTTTTCTTGAATCCCGAGCCTGGTTTCGAGCGTGGCCTCGTTTCAGAGAACAGAACAGAACTACTCGGATCGGCTCTTTGATAATCATTCCCCCGGTTTTGCAAGCTGAGATGTTCTAGATCCATAAAGAGCTGTTTCTTTCTCAATCTCTGTCTCTGTCTCTCTCTCTCCCTCTTCCTGGGGTCTCCTCTATTGTAAGCGTTCTGCAATTCTCAAGGGTGTCAGTCCTCCATATCTTACATGCCTGCGAGCAGGGCCCGTGCTCCAAACGTTTATTTTTCCAATTACAGTCATGTTACAAGATACCTCTGAATCAAGGTTACTGCCAAAAAAAAGCTGTAACTGAGAATTGCGGTTAAAACCTCCTCCCCCCCCCCCCCCCCCCCGCTCTCTCTCTCTGAAAGAAGAAAGGCCAGGATGATCGGTAGGACATCTTAATCTACAGTATATACTTTTGAGCAAATCTAGTCACTAGAGCATCAGCGTTCTGAATCACCTGCTGTCATCTGAAAGGAAGGGCAAGCACTTAGTACCTGAGGGAAGTTTGTGGTGGTGGGTGTGACAGCCCACTCACCCTGTTACAATGGAAGTTAGTGGTGAGACAGAAGAGGTCCAGCCTCTCTACCATGTCAGTAATTTGTCAAAATGTGAACAAATAATATCACATTGCTGACGAGCAGAATAATACCATGTACCTCCATATTTCAACTTTGTATTTATTTCCCCCCGTAAATTATTGTTGTCTATGTCTTCTAGATCTGCTATTTGGGTTCATTTTGAAATGTTTGGAAAACGTTTTTTTTTTAAGTGAAAGTGGTCTGTCTGTCTGTCTGTCTGTGGGTTTTTAGAAATATTTGACCATTGGAAGGTATTTGCAAAAGCTTGTTGTGACTACATAATAACTACATTGGATCCGCTGGAACACAGGTTACTTTTCCATTTTCCAAAAGTTAACTGTTTTGGACATACAAGGTTCGCCGTGTTTTGCTGCCCTCTGCTGTCTTGAGCTTGACCTTACAAGACTTGTTCTCGGCAGCACATAGTGTGGTTGTGCACATTTTACTTGTAACAGAGACATACAGAACAATCTAATCAATAACAGACATTTATACAATATATATACAATTTACG
The DNA here is from genome assembly GCF_963924005.1 of Protomyctophum bolini. Lineage (NCBI taxonomy): Eukaryota > Metazoa > Chordata > Actinopteri > Myctophiformes > Myctophidae > Protomyctophum > Protomyctophum bolini. The sequence continues at coordinate 18,628,174 of NC_137868.1, read as the reverse complement.
ACGTACTACTAGATAACTAATTTAACAAAAAAACTACGTGGGTGCTGTAAATAGGACCTGCTACAACTCAACTAATTGACGGTAATACACGTTTGTTAAACACATTAACTGATGTGACCGTGTCCACACAGGACTTGGAATGCGATGTCTCCGTAGAGGATGACAACAGACAGGAGTGGATCTTCACCCTCTATGACTTTGACAACAGTGGCAAAGTCACGAAAGAGGTAATCGCTCAAGACAGATTCACACACACACACACACACACACACACACACACACACACACACACAAAGAAAAATAAATATACAGAATAAATATATCGTCTCTGTTGGGTGGAAACCTCATATGTCCAAAACTGTTATTTTTCTGGATTCACTGTTGCTATCAAAATAGCAAAAGCAGATCTAACAAGCTCAAAATGCATCGCAAACTGTTGATACTTTTGTGTGAAGCTGTAGTGTGATCAGGTAGGGGGGAGGCTAGAATATGGAGATAAGAGTTATATGCCCGACAGCAACGATATATTTTTAACTGAATGGGCTGCCAGATTGTGAAAGAGGTAATAGGTAATAGAGGTAATGTTCCTTACTATCAAGTGGCTCTCCAACTGGTGTGCCATGAGACAAGTACAGGTGTGCCTTGGGATTTTGTGACAACCACCTGTTTGCAACTGCATTACAAAAAGCTACAAATTATTTCTTAATTTTGCTACAGTACTTGGTGACAAATTCTATACCCTAAAGAATATATGCAACCACTTTGGGCATGTCATTATAAGCATTTTTTTTAAGTAAGCAAAGTTTGCAAAAGTAGAAAACATTGCTGATCTACAAGCTCATAACATTTGTTGCATCTTGTTGTGAGTTGTAGATCTGTTATTTTCACCATTTTTCATAATACAGGTGTACCTCAAGGTCTCACGCTCATCTCATGCCAAAATAGGCATTTTCTTCCTGAAGTCACATGGTTTTGTGACTTAGGCCAAAAGATATTGCCACTTTAAGTCATTAAAAAATATATATATATATTCACTGGGGCGTCCTGGTTAGTGCACAAATCCCATAATTGTGTCATCATGGGCGTCCTGGTTTGTGCACAAATCCCATAATTGTGTCATCATGGTTTTTTTCTTAGACGGTGTGGTGGGTTCTTCAGCCATTCTTCTCATTTTCCTCGCTTAGCCTCGTTTGACGTTCCACTGGTAATGATTTCCTCACGGTGTTATTTTGAGGGGTGCACACCGCTCAGAGCCCTGACGTCACATCATTTGGAGCGACGCCTACACGGAAGGGTTGACTCCAACTTTTAGACCAGTTCAGCCCATGCGTAAATCCAGGCTTTCATTTTCCGCGCAGACGAAATGAAAGCCTGGGTATCGAGGCTAATGGGGGTTTGAATCAGGAGAAAGAAGCTGAAATGGTCCTTGAAAGATGTTTTTGTTACAAAGTTTCAGTACAAAACACTGTTTTCCCTGCTTTTTCAGGACATGTCCAGTCTGATGCACACCATCTATGATGTGGTGGACGCCTCCGTCAATCACTCCTGTCACAAGAGCAAGACGCTCCGCGTCAAACTGACTGTCACCCCTGAGCCCAGGACCCGCCGGAGGGACACTGTTTCAGGTCAGAGACATTTCAAAGACTTCCTCCAGCATTTTTGGTGTTCCTCAACGGTTTGATGTTCTCGATCGATTCTAAGTTCAAGGTTCAAGGTTGTTGTCCAGCTCTTAAATTGCCACTTCACCCCTTGTGCAATCAGATCTCATGTTTAGGACACAAGAAACACTATTCCTGGCGTTTGGGTTTGTGTAATATGTGTTTGTAGATATTATAGTCATGACACCATCTTCATGACCAAAATTTGTCATGAATATGTGGTCTCATTTGCTTCCTGGGCTACAAGCATAGACTGTAAAACATATGGACAAAGCGTTCCGCGGGTCTAACATGAACTTAAAATGAAGCCTGTCAGTCCTTGCAATGGAAGTCGCCATCTTTCAAGATCCGTTTTGGCCCAGTTCAGGCCAGCTGGCCCATTGGCTGGCCCAGACAACGAGGCGGGACTTCCCCCCTTCTTCTTCGTTGGTTTTTATTTTGACTCGAGTGGGAGGGGGATCCCGTTCATAGACTGTAACGGTAGCCACGCCCCTCAGAACATGCGCGACTTTAGGGTCATTTTTTTTATAAATGGGACCATAATTTTCCAAAAAGAATATTATGACATTAGAAATGAGACTTTAAACTAGTGACTGGAAGCAAAAAGTATTCATGACCATGTTTATTAAGGTAATACAGTCTAGGTGAAGTTGGGCCCAAATACATGGACTTCTATGGGGCTATGGGTTTTTTTGAGCCCAATGACAGCGCCACAACAGGCCATTATATGAACTTTCATTTCCTTAGTGGCTTCACAAAATATCCGTCTGACTGCCCCCCTGGCTACAAGTCACACACCCCACGCAGTCTCTCCCCTCTCCACAAGGAGGGGCAGTTGTAGAAATTCAGCAATCCAGTCAAACCCTAGTCAAAAACACAAACTTCATTATTTTTCTGGCCATAGGGTGCAATACAAATACTATTAACATTGAGTGACTGCAGTTTCTTCCAGTGGTGAAATACTGTATTTTGGGGCTCTCAAGTGGCACAGGGCTCAAGTTCCTGCCCACCACAAATATTCTCTTCTGGGGGGTCCCTGGCATAAAACATTTTAAATGGGGGTCCGCGGCCAAATACATATCATTTTTGGGGGTCCTTGGCTCGAAAAAGGTTGAGAACTCAAATGAGTGTTCCAAGAAGCACAGCTGGCCATGTTCGGAGGGGGGGGGGGGGAAACCATACGTTGCTGTTCATGACGGTGTAGTGCAGTCAGCTGTTAGTGTCTAGATTCATACTTCTTGCTGATCAGACCTGGTCTCCTCCCTCTTAAGATTTCTTCATAGTGTGGACTTCCCAGTCTTATTATGAATCCAGATCCACTTTGTATAGGCCTGGCCTACAAGTTGCTTGTGGGTTGTACAGTGGGGATATCCGTGTGTTTGTTACAGTATGTGGGTCTGTCTAGTGTCTATTAAAAGGTATCTTTGCACATCTCTGTTCAGAGCGTGAGTTGGGACGCTGTCACCAGGAGGAGGGGCGCTCAGCGGACAAACGTCTCTCGTCTCATGTCAGGTTAGCAGCACACAAATAATGAGTACTTTTACTTTGCTACAACATTATGATGCCAATACTTTTGGACTTTAAATCAAGTACATTTTGAATTCCAGACCTTTTACTTTTTTAACAGAGTAATTCTACATTTCAATATTGATACTTTTACTTAAGTAAAACAATTGAGTACTTTCCCCCACCACTGCAGTTCAGTCAGTGTTAAATAATGCTTGTGATTGTGATGGACTCATCAGCAGGGGACAGAGCAGTGAGACGCCTGCAGCCGACGGCCAACATTACTGTGTTGACGAGAACACAGAGAGGAGGAATCATTATCTGGACCTGGCTGGTATAGAGAACTACACCTCCCGGTTTGATGGTGTGTACACGCACGCACGCACGCACGCACGCGAGCACACACACACACACACACATTTGAATTATTTTATTTGGTCCACACTTTAAAAGGAAAATGCATCAGGACACAAACAGTATGGGTGCAGTAATGTTACAATCACAAGCCTATGACACGTGTTTGGAATCATGATACAGCATGCAAGAATGTCACTCAGCAGCGTCTCTGATAGCCATATTCGTTCACACGGCGGTGCTCAGGACTAGGCTTAGTCTCATATGGTGGCATAGACAGTACAACAGGGACAGTACAACACCTCGCAAGTCCATCTTATGGATACTCCAAGCTGTCGAGAGTTCGAAACGCTCCCACAAACGCTCCCACGCTGTGGACATGTCCCAGGCTGGTCCATCAGAGAGAAAGCAGTCTCACACCGCCGCCCGGTGACAACACGCGGCGTCCGCTTGCCGTAGGGAAGTTGCCGACTCACCGGGTCTCTCCCGGTGACGCTGCACCCTCCACACCCCACAGCCGCTCTCATGGGCCTGGAAGTCCACACACCGCTGCCCCGATGGCGGACCGACACACCGCGGGGAAGTCACCGGGTCCACTGCCTCTCCTCCCGGCACCTGTTGTTCACGGGAGGGACCTAACAGGCAGCGTGGTCGCCGGTAGTAGACTACGTGGCTGGGTACATCTTGACGCGGTATCCTGACACACAGCCACCGCCACAGGAGTTGCAAAAGTTCCAAAAGCTGTACCCACTACATTAACGATCGTAGTTAGAACGGGTGCGGTTGTTAGATGTTAAAGAACAACTTGCAAAGTTGGCGTCCACCGGCGTTTCCACCGTGCCGCCATTGCTGCGCGTGCGCACACACACACACACACACACACACACACACACACACATTACATACATTACATTACATACAATTTATATAGCACTTTTCAAGGTACTCATAGTTAACTAGTTCAAAAGGTTACAAACTTAAAACTAAGGGAACAGTCTTACAGTCTTAACCACCACGAGCAGACACGCCATGTCAATTTAAGGCAAAAATTGCCGATCTAGAAGCTCAATGCGTTGTGAGCTTGTAGATCAAATTACATCAAGTCGTACTACAAAGTATAAATCATGCGTCTTTCTTATCATCCGTTGATAAATCACAGATCTGTGTTCTCACCTGTCTTCCAGGAACCACCTCTCCGCTGCCCACTCAGGAGGCCCAGGTTCGGACCTCGCAGTCCCAATCCCAGGCTCAGTCCCAGGCCCAAAACCATGCCCAGTCCCAGAGCCGCTCTCGCTCCCATGAGACCGAGCCCCATGTGGCCCACCAGCGCCGCTCGCAGGTCATCGCGGACAACTACAACTACAACCCGGCCGAGTCCCGAGGCAAGGGCATCCAGTTCCTCAAGTCCCCCAAGGGAACGCACAAAGGAGGCGCGGGGAATGGAGGAGGAGGCGGCAAATCGGGTAAATGTCACGGCTACTACCCGGCTCTGCAGTCGGCGGCGCTGCACGGGGCCAACTCTGGGGGCCAGGACGTGTACCACCTCCCCCACCAGGGCCAGGCCACCGGCCATCACCAACACCCACTGCAGTACAGCCACAGCAAACGCCTGAGGGCCAAAGCCAGAGAGGCCTCGTCGCCCTCCAAAGTCCCCATGTCCTCTCCCTCCCACCCCCACCCCCAGCAGCATCAGCAGGCCCCTCAGGGGGCCTCTGCCCTGTCGGGCATGGATAGAGAGCAGGTGGTCTCGGGTCCGCCCGGCGGGGGTAGCCCCGGGTTTGTGGTCCCCCTGGTCCAACGGCACGAGCATCATCACCACCACGAACACCACCACCACCACCATTACCACCACTACCACCAGACATGATACAGTACAGGACCAACCACCGCCGCAACACCAGTCTGAAGGACTTTACCTCAACACCCGTGGGAATGTTACCATGTCTGTCCAGGATCTATTCTTTTCATTATACCCACTCCTCCAGTAGTCCTATTCTGCCTAAGCTATCCTGATGTACACAGACATTAGACATGCTGGGGGGCAGGGGGGGTTGGCACGCAGTATGGCTGCCAATGGTATACGATATGCCTCGTATGGCTGGGTATACGATATATGCCTTTAGACAGTTTCTCTGTAGCTATCGGTGTCTTTATGAAAAGCATAGCATCACAGTTTGATCCGAATTTGTTTGTTGATGAGACTTTTTCTGCCGGACTGCTCGGCTCATTGCTCGTCCTCCGAAAGGGACACCGTTCGGGGACGATGAAGACCAGAGGCCGTTTGATGTTTTCCAACTTTTCTGTGCTGTCGGTTTGACGTGTTTGACCCTAGAAGCTATGTGATAAGAGTGGAGTGGAATTTGTTGTTCTGCGTGTGTGTATGTGTACGTGCGGATGTGTGTGTGTGTGTGTGTGTGTGTGTGTGTGTGTGTGTGTGTGACCTTTCTAAGCCGTGGATCTCAGGTGTAACGGTGCTGCTGCTCTCGGGACGTTGTTCACAAGGAGCCCCCTGCCCCGCTGTGTGGACTTGAGGGCGTCTCTCCTGTCTGAGGAGAAACAAAATCACCACTGCCAGTTTTTAATGCAAAAATATCTCGCTATTATGTATAAAAATCTATATGTAACACATTTTACTGTATAATTATACTGTGTATGCATATTTTCATCATGGATTCTAATTATGCATATATGTATTTTGTCTTTTATATATTGTAATAAACCATATAGATCATATTACTTGGTAATATTACTGGTAGTAACACGTTTTATTTTATTTTTGTTGAAACTTAAAATAGGACCTCAGAGAACAAGATTGATAGAGAGCCTGTATTCCGCATAATGGGGTACTACTGCCACCCTGTGGCAAGAAGTAGAATAGACCATAGGAATAGACTCACGTTGCAAGACGTCTACTGCCAACACAGGTGCAAATAATCATTTGAAGATCAAAAAACATCTCGGAGCGGAAATATGCCACGTGACCTCCTTGCACGTCCTTTTGAGCCCAGTCATTCATGTTATGCTAGAAAGTACAAGTTATAACTGCAAAGAAAGGTAGGCATTGCCTAGGCCTACTGCCTACAAGTCTGAAACTCACGTTTTTCGTACTAGTAGGCTTTATTTATTATTGTGAAGATTGTTAAGGTGTTTACTGGTTTCGCTTCCCACCATCATTACGCTATTGTTGTCTCGTGGTTAATTAGTTAGCGCACAGTCTATCTGAGGGCGGAGAGAGCTTTCCCTTCCCTGACCCTGCATGGCCATCATCGTGCTCTGACCGTCGAAAATATCAGAAAGCTCCTCACGTTGAGAGCTCGCCAGGTCAGTCTGCTGATATTTTATACCCGCCGTGGTCGTTGGGAACTTAGTTGGGACGAAGAAGTATGAATCGGGCTTGTAAGCAGAGGGCCAAATCAGCGCCCCAGCTGGGACGAACAAAACAATGCAGCTCTGACTGAAAGGCGAGGGGAGGGAGGAGATGGGATGGCCCCGGCTTAATGCAAATACCTCCCCCAGCCAGTCCCCCTGGCCCGCACTGACACGTTAACAGCTCTGCTGGCAATAAGTAAAGTAAAGCAACATAGCATCTCATTCTCCGTGCATTTTTTTGTATTGGTTTTCGTTGATCAGCTTGCAGCAACCAAAAGCAACGGGAGTTTACGGGACGGGGCGTGCAGGTGGTGACATGACAAGTTCAACAAGTGTCCCAGGACAGGAGGACGCATCGGGGTGTCACTGAAGGGCTGCAGGAAGCGCTGCACCTGTCCTGCCGAAGATTGCAAGAGCAGAAAGGTATGGTTTTCATTTGTGTCATTCATTTTACACATGGGTCGACCAGTGCAGTGGTCGATGCATTGCTTTTAAAACATGATGTAGCCTAAAGCTTCGCATCAATCCAATTTAATCAATAACACTTATGTAACACTGAAATAATACTTACTTGCCTCGAAATATAGGCATAGCCTATATATACTGCATTAATTTAAATCGAATTAGACATCCTTCTCCTGTTCTTATACCACCACGAGCACAACTTTCTCCAAAATATAATAAGATGCATTGGTTTCTACTAGTCACCTTTTTCGTGCAGCTTATTTAGTTGCAACTATAATAATAAGCCTGTCTTAGGAAAACGTGATTATCCTTAGCCCGTCGATACGCTGGCTTTCATTCAAGACATGCATGAGAAAGGCTTTGCAACACAATGGACCAGTGGGAGCCTGCCTGCTTGTATAGGCAGCATGGGCACAACAGAGTGCAATCTCACTTCAGTCACAGTGTTGATATTCTTCTTTGAGACATAATAAGCAAGTTCATACCCGGGACAAAACACAACTACTACAACAGCACACAACTAGAAATGTTACATTTTATTTTTTACCTGACAATAGGCTATTTGGTGAAAGTTATGTGGGGATATTATTATTGATACATTAGGTCTACAGGTGAAATGTATCTCCTTGCCCTTGCACCTTGTATGTTGTCTGCATCATGTTATCACACAAACTAATTTGAGAAAACAGCTACTGTAAAAGTTCAGCAGAATCTCCACAGAGAAACATCAAAGAGGACTCAACATGAGGCCTTTCTGTGAACAATTGTGCCATTCTACCCCTGCACCCCGACCCACAGCCACCCCATCACCCCCTTTTGCACAAATTTCCACTTGATTAAGCCCCAAGCTTTTAGAGTCGAATGTGGAGGGAAAATGGTTTGCTAATTCCTCCCAAGGCTCAAGTCTGACAACAAAAGAGAAAGGCTGCCTGTCGTCTCCATTTTCCCCTCTTAGTCAGACTCAACAAGGTGTCAAGAGCGTCCCTTTTTTAAAAACTACTGTATTCTTGGGGAAAACGTACTCGTACCGGTATGCAGATGGAGAAATACTGATAGAGTGAGCTGCGGCTGCAATGCAATCTTATATTTATTTTTGCTCTTGGGGTTGCTCTCTGGTTCTGTTCGTTGCTCCAAGTAGAGATTAACCTTTAACCTAGGGGCATGTCATAGACCTTGGGGTGCACACTGCACAGTGTGTTTGTCTTTGTAGAACCCATCCTAAACTTCATTAGATAAGCCTCTCTGGTTAGTTACAGCTTGATGACAGTCACATAGCTGTTATGGTCAATTAGTGAAATTGTTCAATACTTCATAGCTGAACTCATAACTAAGCAACAAACAGAAAAATGCTATCCTTTCATTATGTCATATTTGCCATAATGTCATAATACTATAGTAAGTAAGTAAGTAAGTAAGTAAGTCCATTTTATTTATAGAGCACCTTTCGAAACAATGTTACATTGTAAGTGCTGTACAACAAGGTAAAACAAAAACAATCATGTTAAAACAAGGGCATGAAACAAACAATAGAAGGTAAAACATTGAGATGCAAATAAATCAAGTAAAAATATAAGTGCTGACGAAATAAATACGTTTTTAACAATTTCTTAAAACCGTCGACAGACTCTGCATTCTTCAGCTCAAGGGGCAGGGATATATGCAAGCATGTATTGTTTGTGGAGGTATGTATAATAATAGATTTATTTTGCAACCGGTAAAGCTGTGTATCCGATTATCTGCATAATGGTTATGTTTCGTTTATGCATTGTAATATTTTTTAAAATAAGGTGTACGTTCAAATCTCTGTTTACATGCAAAGCTATGATGCTTGAAGTTTAACTCACTTACATGGATATTCTTAATAGCTCATCAACAAGCTCACATTCCTAAATGTAACCCCAGTAAAACTATGCGTAACCCTAAACTTATTTCAAACCTTATCCTCAGTAAAACAAATACAAGAACCGCTCGTCTGTGGAAAACAACTGGCGCAAATGTGTTTTGGGGTTAGCCTTCCTGTTACCCACTGAAAGTGGTAGGCCTACAAAATCAAAATAAATTGGATGCATGTTGCAGATGGCGATATTAAAAAAAAGATAATATTTCTGCCAAACCGTAGATAAATCGGCCGGCCTCTAGTATTCAGATATGTGGAACTACTTCAGTCTTGAAGGGGACACAAATGTTCTGGATTGCTGTGAGTGACTGCCATGGTTTACGGCAGGATTTCTTTCTTTTTTTCCCCCTTCTTGTTTTTACAATGGGGACAACTCTCACTCAAGGGTCCCATTTCTTACAGCCCTAAAGTCTCAGACCAACACTAGCACACATTAAATCCTCACTACGTTCTTTCAGGAGACGCAAGAAAAAACAAAACAACAACAAAAAAAACCAACTAGAGATTTTTCTTTCATGTATTTGTAAGCAATTAACACCATTAATGAGCGGACAAAGAGAAGAGGCGAAGCCAGAGCCAGTCTCTAGACCACTGTACACATTCCCTGCACTGTGGTTTGGTTGCCAGGAGATGTGAGCAAGTTGAAGGGGAAAGAATGAAAGAAATAGAGAGAGAGATGGCTCTTTCTCACTTCAATTCTCTCTCCATCCTCCCCTCCCTCTAACCCCTCCTCTTCCTCTTCCCTCTCAGCTTGCCTGTCTCTCTGCATACTAATAGACAGACTAAAAGCTGATTACAATCCAGGCCTGTCAAACTGATTATTAATATCCTATACTTTAGGGGGTCTTTACACGGGGGCCAATGTCTGGGAACTTAGTTTTGGATTGTTCGTAATGCTTTTGGTCTTAATGTGGCATTGTGATCGAGGGCCACTTTGATGAAATCGTAATTCCCCCAGTCCACACTACAGTTTTTGTGGTGCAAGTAATCCTCTCCTCTCTTGTTGCCAGTTAATTTATATTTGCATGCTGGAACCAGTTCTGACCACTAGGGGAAAGCATTTACCTACCTTCAACCTTGGCTTCTCATGCCCACTTGCTTATTTTCAGTGAGTGACACTGAGTTGACACACTCAACTATGAGATATTATGTACCTCTGCTGAAATGTTGAAGTAATGTGCCCCCCCCCCCCACCAAGACACAGCATCTTTCAAAAAGCTTGATAATATCCAGGAATCTATCCTCACTGCATCTGTAAACAGGAAATAACCATTATGTAGATAACAACTCTTGCAAACAGGCTAACAGCTTAGTTTATGTACAAAACAGTAGGCTCTCTTAATAACAAATAAACAAGTCTCAGACATATGCCAACCTAACTGGCCTATTTAAACGTATAATATTAGATTGTGACCTTTTATTTGGAGTTCAGATAGAAGCTCAGTTCCTAGAAGTGATCAAACACACTGAAGTGCACAGTTTGATCACAAGGACAAGCAACTATGCTAAACAATAAGTATACTTTATTTTAATTGTTCATTTGTAGCCGATGTTTTTTCATATGGAAGCCATGTTTAATTCTGTTGTACACATTTGAACCTTTTTTGGTCTGTTGCAACGTCGGTCCAGACTTCAAAATGATCTTTTTAAAGATAATGATAATTTATTTTTAGTTTTGTTTTTGCAAATAGTGAAAATAGCAGTGCAATAATATAGAGGGACCACTGCCAGATGATATATTTGTGGGTCCTTGGTATGGAAAAGTTTGGGAATCACTGGTTTATTTGATTCAGCGTTAACTTAACTGTCAGTCAGGACACTTTTATTGATTGTTTGTTTATTTGTTTATTTATTTATTTATTTGATGTGTGAAACTTAACTTTTACTGTAGCCTACATGAGCCAAGTGTATGTACCAGATAGCTGCATACCCAATGGCGACACCTTGAGTTAAAGGACAACTTTCGTTTTTTTCAACCAAGGTTCATGTTTTAGGTTGTTATTAGAGAAAGTAAAAGATTATTTCGTTTTAGCATTTTAGCTGTTTTTGACAGGGGGCAGGGGCATTTGAGCATGGGGCTATATGTATTTATTTTTACAAAATTCTATAGCGATTTTTTTTATTATTATTTACTATTGTCCTACTAGACCCCAGAAAATTACATCTGGCCACAAAAGATCACAAGATCTACTGAATGTGTCAAACTGACATATTGAGCCTATGACACAGTGGCTTCCCCCCAGTAGGCCTCCTTCACTTTCAGTAGATCATGTGATCTTCTGTGGCCACATGTCATTTCCTGGGGTCTAGTAGGTCTAGTGTGTGTGTGTGTGTGTGTGTGTGTGTGTGTGTGTGTGTGTGTGTGTGTGTGTGTGTGTGTGTATTTATAATTATTATTATATTATATACACACACACGCTCGTGGAGGTGAAGGTGGTTCGGTCTCTTCCTGATAGGACCCTAGTGTCCTCAGGAGACAGGGGTATAATTAGAGCCAAGGAAACAGGAAGCACCTCGCCCTCACTATCTATCTCCCTCCCTCCCTCTCTTTACCTCCTCCCATCTCTCTTATTTTAGCCACCCCACTTTGCCTCCTTCTACCCCCCCCCCCCCCCACTCTATCTCTCTCTCTCTCTCTCTCTCTCTGGACAGTGAGAGATGGGTGTGCAGATGTCTCAAACATCAGCCCCCCCCACCCCCTCTATCTCTCTCCCTCCCCCTCTCTCTCTCTCTCTCTCTCTCTCTCTCTCTCTCCCTCTCTCTCTCTCTCTCTCTCTCTCTCTCTCTCTCTCTCTCTCTCTCTCTCTCTCTCTCTCTCTCTTTCTGTGTAGGAGTGTGACCCATAATGAGTCCCATGGTACTTTAGAGTAGACTGTTTTGCATCCGTTGGCTTACTGGAAATAGGGGGGGGGGGGGGGGTCTGGAGTTGGGGGTCAGTAGTTGCAACATCCTGTTGAAGAACTAACTATTTTGTCGTATGAGGGTGCTGTGCAGCAAAAATAGCTGAGATATAAGTGATCTTATACCTGGCTACTTTGGCTTAGAAAGTAGAGATTAGAAAATCTCTTACTGTAAAACCTTTGAAGATTTTCACCTGTAATGAATGGGGACGCAAAGTTGAAAGTAAATCTGCCTTCTACTGTAGTTTGTTTGTTTTTCGAATACCCAATTATTGCTTTACCTCTTTTTTTTCTCATACAAATTAACTCCGGCCAGTGCGGCCACCCATATTCTGGCTTGTCATTGTCACTGCTGTTGTACCCTAATGGCTCACCTGCCAGTGAGGAGCCCCCAGCGGGAGAAAAAAACGCCTCCATCCTACTCTGCTAACCCGTCCCCCCCTGCTGACAGCTACTGGCCATGCCTTTACGTGTCACTAGCCTGGCGATCCCCTCCATGCCCGGTTTCCCTCCCCTTGAACACCTCCAATTGTGGAATGCATTGCGGTGGATTTGAACCTCCTACAGACTCCGGGGTGGTGAACCCAAGTGCAGACTAATGGATTCAGTCAATTACAAATAATAACATAAAATCAGTTTGTTGATTCGAATCGTTGATCTATATATATGAAATAATACTTTTTTTTTAATTTATCCTGAAAACGAGGTTCTCAATTATTCGATGAATTAAAAATGTAGTCAATACATAGGATCATCTCTGAGATGATAATCAAGCCCTACAGTGTTGACCTACATGCTTCATCCTTGCACTGTTCGTCACGTCGCTGCGTACTCCCTGTGGTTTAGACACGCCCGCACCCACAATGCTTCATGATGACACGCATGTTGTAATTACATTCAGTCTGACCTCCTCAGCCTTTGTCATCTGCAGTGAAGACAGCTAGGAGCCCAGCCCCTGTTATTACCAACCCCATGATGAAAGTGATAGACGCAGGACCCACCATTGGACTAGCAAGTGGGAAAATTATACCCACTTAGACAAACTACATATCGTTGCTGTCGGGAAGAAACCTTGTATCTCCATGTTTCCATATTTCAACGTTGTATGTTCTTTGTAAATGAATGCCCTGCTTGGGCATTAAGCACAGAACAAAGAATGTTTGCTTTCGTCATCTTTGTTGAAGAAGAGTCTGGGGAATTTAGTTTTAGTTTCTTTTATGACATCGTTAACTAGGCTAATAAGACTAAACAGTTTCAAATGACTAAATAGGCCTAAAGCTATCGAGTATCAGGCTATAAAGCTATTAGGCATAGTTTTTGTGAGGTTAGGGTTAAGGTTATGTATAGGCATAGTTTTTGTGAGGTTATACCCACTTGCGTGCCGTCCAAATGAACACATAGCAGAGCACTTCGCACTCCACAAGTAAGAGCCCCATCAGCGCCCATCAGCTCCCACACTCTGTGAAAAAACATTGAAACAGGTTATTTTTCTGAAAAGAAACATACAAGGACAGCAATGATCGACATTTGCTATATCTGCCCACGATGTCAACTTGCTTATGCAGTTTGTAACTTTAAATGCCCTGAAGCCGGGCGGGAACCCTTACCGTTGCTCGGCTACAATGGTGTTCACGTTTTGACTGCATACCCGTGACTCATTTGCAGTGCTCCCTCCTGGCAATGTTTAAGTCCCAGCGTGAGGGGATTTGAGTGAGGAGCCTCTAATTTGGGCTCCTTCCTCAACAGATTAAAGAGACAGACCAGGTGTATGTTTCAGACCGGCCATTAGGGCTTCATCTCAGACAGTGAAAACATGGCGTACTCACACACCCTGTCCCGTGTGCTATCCTCGCTGTTTTCTTCCTCACAGAATTCTACTTCTGTAGAACACTGTAGTACGAAGTAGGGCACTAATTGACACAATTACATAAAAAGTTAAGTTAATAAGGAGAGGTTTCTGACCAACACAACGCTATCTAAGAGGTAGTGCATGTTGGTGTGGTTTGAATTATTAGAGAGAAGTGTTTGGGGGGGATAATATCGGCTGTTCCTGTACTCCGGCTTGCAATGTTAAGGAAAGGGGTGGGGGAGACCAGAGAGAGAGAGAGAGAGAGAGAGAGAAAGAAAGAGAAATGAAAAAGAAAGGAAGAGAGAGAGAGAGAGAAAAGAGAAGGAGAGGAAGAGAGTGAAAGCCAGAAAGGGAGAAAGTCTGATGGAAAGCGATGGATACACCTGACTTATACTTGGTTGTGCATTGTGTCGTGCTCCGAAAATAGTCGATCTACAAGCTCACAACGCTTCGCATGGCGACACGTGGCGAGCTTGTAGATAATCTTTCCGATAACATTTTCCTTGTGTGACTCTGGTGCATAACTAAGAATAAGTCTGGCCATAGATAGACAGAATAGCAACAATGAGAGAAAGTCAATAGAGAGAGTAAGTAATACATAGAGAGGGAAATAAGGGAAATATGCAGTAGGACTCAGCCATTTTTTATTGATTGTTTGGAGAGGCTCCCATGTAGCTCGTACGTGTGGAATGCACACCTGGAAGTGTCTGGTAATCCACAGGACAATGCAGGCTGACATCTGGCGCCGTCAGAGGTACTCCAGGGCAGGTTGCATTCTGGCAGCCTCAGCATTGTCTCCACAGATTAGGGATTATCCGCTGTCAGGTCGATCAATCTATTGTGACAATTTTCTGAAATGGTGTTTGTGAAACAATGGGGTTAGATGACCTCTATACTGATGTTCTGACTGGGTCAATGCAAACTTGTGGCAAAGTGTGAAACTGACAATGGCCTGAAATCCATGCGTTTGTATTATTAATGCGCATGTCGTGCACCAGAAATACAGCAGCAATGGTGAAGCTTTCCGTGGTCCCCCAGGGGTCTACACTGTAGGAAACTGGAAAAAAAGGATATATTTATTTACGATCCATACAAATTGGTCCGCGACCCAAAGTTTGGTTCCGACCCACTAAATGGGAAACAGTGATCTACAGTCTAGGTCCCCTTCCCGCTCTATAGCCAACACCAAATATATTTGCCGAAAAACAGACTGCAAGCTTTACAACGTGTTGTATTGTGAGATGGTAGATCTGCTATTTTCAGATAATTTATGAAGTATAAAGGTAGTTACAAATACGTACATTGACAGTGTGAAGGTGAAGACATTTACACCACCAAGACTAGTACAATATATTAATGAATAGCATCAAGTCTGATACAACGTGGAAATGATCCTTGTCTACCTTTACCTAGAGTGAAATACACATGCATGCATTGCATAGGGACATTTTCATTACAATCATAGTTGTCATAGATAAATGTTCTAAAGTTAATGTAGAAAATTATGGTTTATGAAATACAAAGACAAAGTCAGCCAATTCCTAACAAGGCATAAACCATCAGAAATCAAAGGTGACGTAATTTGGGTTGGCGAGTACAACTAATGTACAGGATTAAGACTGAAATGATGAAATATGAAACAAGAACAAGTCCTGTCAAGAAAATTAACCCGTTAGCTACAGTAGGCAGCTCGGCATAGCATGAAGCACACACTATCTATTCCACCTGACAAACCACATTCAGAGTTAAACTTAAAACACATCTGTCTAGTTTGCCAACTGCCATCGCATGTGTAGGATTGTGGCCGACGACGAAATGCAGATGAAGTTGTCTATGAAATTACCGCGCTCCAACGATGCACCTTTGCTTACAACAAACACGCTGGATATTCCACGTGACAAACCTAGTGCAAAGGTAAAGCGAAGTAGGTCTAGACTGCGGTGTTGATGTTGTAGGGCCGATGAGACTGCTGCACTGCAACCCCCCCCAACACACACAGTGTACACACAGCAGGAGATGGGACCCAGATAAGACGCCAGGGTTACGCCCCTCCAAAGAATTGGGATGCCTGGAGGGGCTGGGAACGCTTTTTCTCTCTCTCTCTCTCTCTCTCTCTCTCTCTCTCTCTCTCTCTCCTCAGTGAGGGCTTAATATCGCAATACTCCTCTGTCAACAAAGCAGTGTGTCTGATGGAACATGTCAGTTTGATGGTGGTGGTGATGACGGGGTCTGCGGGTCCCGGGTTAGACAGCTGTCAGAGCAACAGAGAGCCCTGTTTTAGGGACTTCCCTATGCAGCACCCCTCCCTCTCTTCATGTGTTGTTTTAAGCTGAAACATCAAAGCAGGACAGGCGAATAAAGGTGAGTGGAGGTTTTTTCAGTTGAACACTTGAACAGATTTTGTCAGACAGAGCTAAGCTCGGCTTCACAGATGTGGGTTCGTGTGAAGGTGGACTAATTGGGTTGTTGAGATTCATTCCTGGCCTTTTGAGCCTTTTGAGTCCAAGGCCCCTCTGCGATGACCCGTTGTTTGCTTTTGAGAAGGAACGCGACACATTAATTGCAGCTGACGTGTTCTATGAGAGAGCAGTTGAAATGCAGGCATTGTATAGTAAAGCCCCTAGAAATGACATGTTATTAACGTTGTATAAGCATTGTATTTCAGATGGTTCACTGGGAGTTGGATGATCTGTGTGTTGACTATGAAATGGGGAACGTAGGAACCAGTGGTGGAAAGTAACTAAGTTAATTTACTTACATTTAAGTACTGTACTTGAGTACATTTTTTTGGTATTTCTTACTTTACTTGAGTATTTCCATTTTCCAGTACTTGTACTTCTACTCCACTACATCTCTCAAGTAGGAGCCTGACCAGTTTGTTTTGGGAGGTCTGGAGCCTTGACATTACAATACATCCAAGCGTGTCAGCTTGCAAACTCAATTCAGCGTTTTTGGGGAACTTAAAATGTGTTGATTTACTAATAAATGACATGACTGTAGTCGACTGTCCTGACTCAGCTGGTACTCATTGAGTACAATATGAGGAAGTAGATGACATTACAGTATAAACCAAGACCCACAAAAGTGTGTCAATTTAAAGTTGAGACCGCGCACGAGCCAACTATAGAGTTAAATAGTACTGTCAAACTTTCGGTACTTCAAACGCCACTGAGTAACTTCCATTGAAATTAATAACTGGGGGCGGGGTTGTCCGGTCTCTAGATTATATATAACTCTATGGTATAAAACGTGTTAGCTCTTTCATTCATTCTGCGGCTCACCCTGCCAAGCAAAACAAGGGATTGTTACACAATGGCATGCTCATCTTTTGTATTGTAAAATGTTTCTTTGCAGTTTGCACACATCACTTACCTTGATTATAATACACCACACCCAGGCTGCTACCTGGGAGAGTCGCTGGTGCTTTAGACCAGTGGTGTACTTTACTTGAGTATTTCCAGTTTCTTTGATACTTCTACTCCACTACATCTCAGAGGCAAATATTGCACTTTTTACTTGCACTACAATTATTTGTCAGCTTTAGTTACTGGTAGTTACTTTGCAGATGTAAATTATTAATACAAAACATGCATTTGCCATTAACCACTTATACAATATTATTCTTTGGCTATAAAAAAAAAAGAAGAAAAGAAGACAACAAAGCATCGCAACGTGTTACTTTGGTGCTGTACGTAGGCTACATTTTCATAGCAACGATGTACTTTTTATGTAATTATGTACTCAAGTAAAAGTTTGAATGCAATAATCTGAGTACTTCTTCTTCCACCACTGGTGCTCACACTGTAGGAGGAGCAGTTGTGGAGTATTGATAAAAGTATCAATACTGCAATATAGAAATACTCTGTTAGAAGTAAAAGTCCAGAATTCAAAATGTACTTGATTAAAAGTACAAAAGTATTGGTATCAAAATGTACTTAAAGTACAAAAAGTAAAAGTAGGCCTACTCATTATGCATCATGCATTATGCATCATGTCCCGTTTTCAAATGTATAAAAACCTTTTGAAAATGGCTGATCTAGACAGTAGATCGCATGTAGTAGATTTGCTATTTTCTAATGACCGAAATGAAGTGGTTAATGTAGGCTAAGCCTATGTTTTGTAATAATAATCAAAATCTACCAGTATTAAATGAGTATCTAAGATCTTCAAATAAATGTAGTGGAGTAAAAGTACAATACCGGTATTTGTTGCTGAGATTTCTTTTCACTTTTTACCTCCTTACATGATTTCCTGTTTTTATATAGAAGTGTATATTTGTACGTCTCTAAATGTTCTGATGGTGGACCCTGTTATAAACAAGTGTAATGCTTAATTAGTGTGTCGTCCATAGTAACAGCCTTTTGTATCGAGTTGTGCTTTCATGTGAAATGCACCCATTCTGCAAACTGTTAATACACATTTCAATCAATCAATCAATCATGTAGTGGAGTAGAAGTAAAAGTATTGGAAATTGGAATGACTCAAGTAAAGTACAAATACCTCAATACCTTGTACTTAAATACAGTAGATGTACTTCGTTACTTTCCGCCACTGCGGGAGTGGCCCCTGACTGTAACTGGACCTGGTGGCCTCCTCCAGCCACACCTGTGCTCGCTGCTCATGTGCCCAGAGAGAAGACAGTGTCCTTTGTGTTGGAGCTGCCTGGGACGTCCACACAACAGGAAGGGGGGGGGGGGGGGGGGGAGAGGTACATTACGGGGCTTTAAGTTGTGACAGACAGGTGTTCTCCCCGCCGTAAAGTAAGTACACAAGCAAGCACGGTGGAGGCTGTTCATCACAGGACAGCTGCTTTCTGCCACAGAGCGGCAAGATGGATGGGGGGGTGGGTGGGTGGTTGGCTTCTAACAGAGTCATCGCACACTCCTGCGTTTTTGAGGGGCGCTATAGCCCCTCCTATATACAGCTTTTGTCCACACACGTCTCATATTTGCCATTGGCAATGAAAGGCGAAATTAGGTCAAATGTCCGCCAAATATGATGTAAATTTAACCAATTTGTGGCAACACAAACATTAAATGCCATTGACAATGAAGGGAAAATTTAAGTCATATGTAGACGAGCAAATCGACTAACCAATCACATAAATTAAGTTGTTCATGAGATGATGTATGATGATGTATAATGATATGAGCGCCCCTCACTTCACACGGGTGTGATTTTTAAGATTTCTAGCTGCGTTCTTTCCCGAAAAACGTGTCCCGTCGATGATAGCCAATCAATCAATCAATCAGACTTTATTTTATTGTACAATTTATTGGACAATAAAATAAAGTCTGATTGATTGATTGATTTGATTGGCTAAGCACAAAATGTGATGTATGATGATAAGAGCGCCCCTCACTTCACATGACTGTGATTTCTTTTTGAGGGGCTCTAGTCCCTCCTACTGTATATACAGGTATAATGTGTATCTTGTCTAGACAAACATCAAAAACGCCATTGACAATGGACAGAGTTCAATGTTTGTTTTGTCTGTCACTGAGCAATGATGTTATGATATCGCGATGATGTAAGATCAGGGTTGGTAAAGTGGCCCTCACTTCACACGGGTGTGATTTTTATATTCCAAATAGTTTACATGCGTTTGTGCATTATATGTGCACATTATTCATTGGCTCTATATATTATGTTTGTGCACACTTGTGTGTCTTTGTATTGCGAGTGTGCATGGGAGGTGGATGAGGTACATAAAAGGCTGGGAAGTGAGGTGTGTGTGTGTGTGTGTGTGTGTGTGTGTGTGTGCGTGTGTGTGTGTGCGTGTGTGTGTGTGTGTGTGTGTGTGTGTGTGTGTGTGTGTTTGTATAGCTGCGTTTGGACAACAAGGTCGTCCATGTGAAGACGGCAGTGTCCACAGCCTATGACGGCTCTGTTGTGTCGGAGGAGGGGGATGTGGATGTGGATCTGACATAGAATACTATCTTTCATCTTAGTTTTTGCTGTGTCTTATTGATCCCGGCCATCTTGAAAGCCATTTGGGAGCCGAGACCCACTGATTGAGAAACTCACTGACCTGGAAGTCCCTGTGCTGCTGCTCTTTGATCCCAGAGCTTTGGACTTGGGTGGCTATGTGGGTGTGGGAGTGGGCAATGACCCAAGGCCGGCAGAGTGAGTGAGGAGCACTGCTTTCCCACTCCCACCCTGATGCTGATGTGATGTTCATGTTGTCAAGACCATGGGAGCTGGACAGAGCTGTGGTATAGCATTCCCCCTGAGTGGCGGTGTTGTGTGTTGAACTTATTTTCCAAGAGGAACTGCGCTGCGCTGTCCAGAACTTGAACCTTTAGTGAGTGAGTACCAGAAATAATTGTCTTTACATTGGCTACATAATGCCGCTACACTTCCTTTTGTGTAATTGCTATGATTATGTGCATACTTTGTGGTTTAGCCCACTACTGTATCCTGCCGTGTGTGATATGTGAATTGCCCAATTGTGTGTCTTTTAGCTCTCATACAATAGAGATCATTGATTCTGAGAGTGATGTAACTTAATCCTTAGGACGCGTTTCCTCAGCTGTTGTATTATATCACACTGCACTGAACTGTATTTTATTGCTTTTAAGTATGATACGGTTTGTTGATATAGTAATTATAGACAGAATTGCTTTGGGTTTATGTTATTTAACTCGCATTGCAATAATAATAATAATGTAGGCAGTAGAGCATCATATTGGTCGATTATCTCTAGTTGTTGTGAGCGAGAACAGTGGTGAAGTTGAAAGTTCACAACAATGGGAGTTGGGTGGCACTGTGATCTGACTGAGGTGAGATCAAGGTGTCACATTCCACAGTTTGGTGTGTGTGTGTGTGTGTGCGTGTGTGTGTGTGTGTGTGTGTGTGTGTGTGTGTGTGTGTGTGTGTGTGTGTGTGTGTGTGTGTGTGTGTGTGTGTGTGTGTTTTCTGGGGATGCTTTCTGGTGGCAGTCCAGGCTTTGTCAACAATGCTGCCCTAGGACAATAGACCACCCATTTAAGTTTAATTATATGGACGTCCTCTGTCACTAAGGTTATTGTTCCCATATCAAAGCTACACTTTTATAGCAGTTGTGATGTGTATTGTGTGAAGAGAGAGGATTGGAAAAATCCATGTGGATGGGAAAGTTGTGTGCATGCTTGTGTAATGTGTATCAAGTACATGTCTACTGTGCGCGTGCATGTGTGTGTGCGTGTGTGTGTGTGTGTGGGGGTGGGTGTGTGTGTGTGTGTGCTGTGTGTGTGTGCATGTGTGTGTGTGTGTGTGTGTGTGTGTGTGTGTGTGTGTGTGCTGTGTGTGCGCGTGCGTGCGTCCATGTGTCTTTATGTGTATGCATATTGTGCCCAGAGAATTGGAAAAATCTATGTGGAAGGCAAAGTTGTGTGCATGCTTGTGTGTGCGTGTGTGTGTGTGTGTGTGTGTGTGTGTGTCAGAGAAGTCCATCAAGACATCTTAATCCAAACAACCACTGTGCTCATCTCCTCTTTACATCTACTTACCGTCAGTTAGCCATGATAAATGATAGAGCTGCAGCTCCTGTGTCATCTGTCTAATTTGTTCCCCAGATAACCTTTATCAGATGGTATGCCATGCCCCCAAGGGACTGCCCTATCTGTTCCTCCACATCACATAAATATTGTTTACCAGAAGCCTGTGTAAATTGTGGCTATTTTAAACCAGAAGTCACTCATGATGAAAAAACAAACCAACCAAACAAAGTATAGAAACATTAAACACATTAACCCTGGCGACCCTGTTTTGGTTATGGCGTTGGAAAATTGCTAAAATAGATATATTAGCCGTGATGCGTTATTATACGCTGATACATTCGACTGCTAAGTCTTACTTAAGGTGTAGTGGCAGAAGAAAAACACATGTTAGCAGATTTGAACGGTGACAACATTTGTAGTCAACACTTAATATTTCTCCAGTGAAATTGTAAACAGTTACAACTGTTCCATTATACCAAACTGAGGTGTGAATTTTGTGTTGATCAGATCACAAAGTCTGGACCCAGTTTATTAGAATAGATACCCCACAATATATTCATCCTGCGATGATGTTTTTGATCTGTGAACCTCTCAGAACATCTTGTGACCCCCTTTGGGGTCTTAAACCTTTCTCCTTGAGAAGCACAGCGGCCTGACTCGTGTGCGTCATTGCTGGGTTTTTTTTTATACAGTATATTGATCTTGGTCCCATGATGTACTGTACTGTCGCAGTTCTTGTTTTCTTCCAGTGCAACAGGCCAAGCTGCTGGTCTAAATCAGCAGGAGAAGAAAAACAGACAGACCTCCTCTGGTAGCCACAGAGGAGCCTGAAGTCTGTCTGTCTGCTCACCACAACTACTGTAGGTCTCAGAGGAGGACATACAGACAGACAGGCAGGAGGAGGAGGAGAAGGGAGGAAAGACATAGTGAAAGAGTTGTTGCTCTGGGCTGATAACCTACAACCCTCTGATCATATCTGATCGGGAAGGGTTGCATTATGTATTGTTGGTGGTTTCTGCTATATTTTAACAGTAGACACACTGTTGACTTCCCATCCAGTCCGCTATGGGCTGGATGCATCCATTATCATTAATTTAAACATGTTAATCCTATTTTGGGCAAGGTCACCGCGTCGCGTTATGGAGCTTATTTTCTAAAGATTTCAGTATTTCTGCTTTATTTAAATCGCAACAATGACAGAGAGACTGGAAAGGCAGACAGAGAGCAGGGGAACGATCATCTGTCTGGGGGTCGAACCCGGGATACGCTGAAGAGGTAGTATGCTCCCTAAACATTTGGCTCAATAGCATTTTTTTCCTTTCTTACCCAGGGTAGTAGCTGAGCTCAAGTGCTCATTTTCAGCAACGCCCTGCACATAGAAACACACAGACAGACACACACATTAAAACCTGGGAGCTGACCAGTACAACCTCAGTCTTATATACTGTTGTTGGCCACTACGCAGCTCCACTGGAGCAGTTGGGGGTTCAGTGCCTTGCTCAAGGGCACTTTAGCGGTGTTGGGTGAGTGATGACCAATTTCTTCCCGAGTTCCCGAACCAGATTCTTCCTGCCTGTCCGGGGGAATCGAACCGGAACCGGCAACCTTTCGGCAACAAGGATCTACAGTACATCTACAAGCTTGTATTATTACAAAACACAATGTGTCGCATCGCGACACATTGTGTTTTGTAATAATAATCAAAGTGACTAGTAACTAAAGTTTTCAAATAAATGTAGTGGAGTAAAAGTACAATATTTGGATCCGAGTACAAGAAAGAAAAGTGGATACCAACAGGATATCAGATTCCTTGTCTGATTCGTCATCATTCTGTGATACTTCAGGGTGGAGGTTTGTTTGAATAGTGTCGCCATGATTCAGCCACAACAGTGAAGTAGTGTTAGTGCAACACTAGATATAATAACTGACCGTGAACAAGTGGTGGAAAGTAACTAAGTACATTTACTTAAGTACTGTAGTATAATTTTGAGGTATTTTACTTGAGTAATTCCAACTTCCAATACTTTTACTTTATACTCCACTACATCTCGGATCCAAATATTGTACTTTTACTCCTCCTTTTACACTACATTAATTTGAAAACTTCAGTTACTAGTTATGTCACGGGGCAGCCCGTGCCCTATACACACACACACACACACACACACACACACACACACACACACACACACACACACACACACACACACAGACTGTGGGTATAGTGGGGCAGACAGGTCCTATCATATAATGTCAATACTGTTGATCTATGCATTTACAGGATGTACAAATAAAATGATACACACAGGGAAAACATTCAGTTCATTAACCTGTGTTTATTGTAACCTCAGTGTTTGTATGGCCTCTCCAGTGCTGGCCCTTTAAGAGGGGGGGAAGGTG
Source organism: Protomyctophum bolini (assembly GCF_963924005.1). Taxonomy (NCBI): domain Eukaryota; kingdom Metazoa; phylum Chordata; class Actinopteri; order Myctophiformes; family Myctophidae; genus Protomyctophum; species Protomyctophum bolini. The sequence goes on along the minus strand of NC_137868.1, from coordinate 18,604,295 downwards.
CCAAGTACTGTTGAGGAGTAGGGGTGTTCCACAATTTCAATTATCAAAGTATGTATTAGCTGGGGAAATTAATGTAACCCCATATGATGATTAAGCTAAAATAGAACATCTGGGTATGGGGTTACTTATTCAGGTTCAGCTGATATCGGTGAGCTTGTAGATAAGCTGTGTATAATTAATTGCTTCTCTGTTGGTGGTAGGATCCTCTCCTATAAAGGGGAGACTGCAGGCAGAGCTAGTCAGTTTAGATATGCTTGGGCAGGCATCATGCTGACAGCCCAGTGAGAGAGCTGCTAGGGCCCAGGTCATGGGCATAGCCTAGTGCAGTTTGTTATTTTTCCTTTTTCCTACGTTGTGCGTTAAGTATTTTTGAGTTCTTTGTTTTGTATTTTTGGCCAGTATTATTTTTGCAGTTTGATATGTTTTGTGAATATCTCTGCACTGGAGCTGGAGTTTTGGATAAATAAAATCCACCAAAAAGCATCAACTGTTTTTGGAGCCTTGGCCCTCGGGCAACTTCACAAGTTACTTTGTAGATTTTGATTATTATCACAAAACATATATTAACCACTTCAGCCCTATATACAGTACATTTTGGCCATTTGAAAATATTTGTATACATTTGAAAACTTGAAACTGGGCATTCTGCATAGTGAGTACTTTCTACTTTTGGTACTTTAAGTACATTTTCAATTCTGGACTTTTACTTGTACTTGTAGTTCTATGTTGCAGTATTGATACTTTTACTTAAGTAAAACAATTGAGTACACTGTGTGTGTGTGTGTGTGTGTGTGTGTGTGTGTGTGTGTGTGTGTGTGTGTGTTTACTGTTTGTGTGATCATACATACAGTATAGCCCCTCGTGTTTTTCATGTCCACGGTGGGTCATTGTGCCGTCTGGCAACTAATGCCGTCTGAGACGAGTCCAGCAGAGCTTCTCTCTAAATATACCCCAACCTAATTACCCCTCCTCACTGCCTCCTCTGTTTACACAGGCCCTCCTTAATATGATCTTCACGTCCTCACACAAAGATCCCATTCTGTACTGTTGCATGCTCTCCCCGGCATGGATTTCCTATGTTTAGTTTTGTGCATCATTTTGAAGAGATAGGCAGGCCCCTTAATGTGTACCCTCTGACAAACTGTCAGCCGTGTTACATTCCAGCACTTAAACCATACCAAGCAAATACTTTAGAAGAACTGCTAAAAATGTAAACAGTGAGTGAATATTAAAGGAATAATGACCATTTTCTTTTCTCCCAATTCTCCATGTTTCGTCAGTGGTGGATATATATCTAATATGAAAAAGAACCACTGTTTCTATTGCATTTTAAGCTGGAAATGCTGATCTACAAGCTCAGTCTGGTTGTTTTAACACACCCCTCACCAACCTTAATCCGGTCGTTTTAACGCACCCCTCACCAACCTTAATCCGGTCGTTTCAACGCACCCCTCACCAACCTTAATCCGGTCGTTTCAACGCACCCCTCACCAACCTTAATCCGGTCGTTTCAACGCACCCCTCACCAACCTTAATCCGGTCGTTTCAACGCACCCCTCACCAACCTTAATCCGGTCGTTTCAACACACCCCTCACCAACCTTAATCCGGTCGTTTCAACGCACCCCTCACCAACCTTAATCCGGTCGTTTTAACACACCCCTCACCAACCTTAATCCAGTCGGACCAATGCTATATCTAACCAAAGTATGCCTCCCCTTTGATCCGATCTAGTGGAAATTGGCTACTCACATTAGCTTCGGATGGCTATCTGTTGTTAGCTTAGACACTGGACTGTGCCATCTTGATTGTGCACGCGTGTGTGCACGCACACGCATGCTTTCAGTCGCTTATTAGTCTCCAAATCCCCTCCCATGCAGGCGGAATTTCTGGTCAAAACAATGCTTATTGCACGGAGCCTGGCGGTCGCAGTAATGTCACCGGCCTATATGCTTCTCCTCGGATTGTGAAACAATAACAATCGATCCGACCCCACACACACCATTAGGCTGACACAACATCCGGTCGGGGTGTTTTGGATCTTCAAAATAAGGGTTGAACGGGGCGATATCCTGGCATGTTATTAATTAATCCTGGCGGATTAAGGGTTAAAACCGTGTTGTTTTTGTCGTCTCAAAGAGGTGGTGAGGAAGGATCCACCCACTGCACCGCCCCAACAACTTGCCAATATAGTCCCACCGTCGACACAGACCCGTCACCCATCTCAAGTGTGTCGATGTTCTTTTTCACGCAGAGCAGCAGAACAAATACATAATTCACCACGCCGGACAGCGCGACATTGAGGCATGAGGAGTCATGTGTGTCTCCTCTAAAGGCGATCTGTTTGGAGGCTGTCACATCTGTCTTCTTCAAACAGGAAGTGGGCACTGCGTCTGTCACTTTAGTTGTGTGTCAGGGGATAGTTCTGAGGACCCCCCCGCTCCCCTCCCACCCTCTCTGACTGTAGTTAAGGGGAGCCACCATTGTGGTGCTGGGTGACCTCAGCCACCACCAATCCTATGCTGATGTCTTCTTTTCTTTGCTTTACCCACCACCACCCCTCCTCTCCCACCCTTCCTTTTTCAAAAGCATGCAGAATAAGCTGAAACCTTAGTCCATTTGTATTATCAGGACAAAAAGAGACCATTGAGGGAAAGGGGGAGTGGGGGGTGAGGGTGATGGTGGGTGCCAGGGGTCAAGGGAGGGGGTGGGGGGTTTAGTCAGAGAGTCCCCTTCCACCCCTGCTGGGTCGAGTGGAGGGGTGTTATTGTGTATGTTGTGCAGGCAAGTGTGTGTGTGTCCGTCCGCGTGTGCATGTGACTGTGTGTGCGTGTGACTGTGTGTGCGTGACTGTGACTGTGTGTGTGTGTGCGTGCGTGCGTGCCCACATTGTGCGTGCCCACCACATTGTGCGCACGTGCCCACATTTGATGGATGTTGCATCTGTGCTGCTGTGCATTATCTCAGCTGGGAGAGGCGTCAGTAGTAAGCAGTGCAATGCAGTGTGGTGCAGGAGGGTGGGGGAGGTTTTGTTGATGGTGGAGGCTTGAAAGAGAGAGAGAGAGAGAGAGAGAGAGAGAGAGAGAGAGAGAGAGAGGTGGTGGTGGGAGGGGGGTGGAGCTGTGGCTCTGGCTCTCTCATGCTGCAACAGGAGTTTAGTCTAGTCAAGCCTCCCTGCCCTATACAGGACAGCACAGGGCCGAGACATAATACAGAGAGAGAGAACAGGGGACAGAAAAACCTGCCATGGCGCTGGACCTGTTGATACAGCAGCCCTGAGAGCAACCGTACAGCACCTCCAGTGCGGACTTTACAGTGGATGCTATCATGCTTTGGGGTTGGCGTTGTTTAGCATTTATTTACTAAACTTCTTGGGGGACTTTTCAGTTTCCTGACCATATCCTAAATGTTATCCTTGGGCAAAATGCACTCCAGAGCAAAGTCCAGGAGCTGTGACAACTACCTGAGCATTAAGGTACGTGCTGGAATGGAGTTATCTGACATCTCTGCCCTCTCATTATGGCTGGACCGGCCCCGGGGCGGTGTTTGACCCAAATCCTATATATGTACAGCCGCCGGCCTGTGATGTCTGTCTCTCCTGAGGTTTTGCTATATTTAGTCCTTTTTCATTCTCAAAGTTTTCTGTGCCATGTTTTATTTCTGTTGAATACACAGCTGAGGTTTTCTGGGAAGGTCCTGCAGCTTGTTTGTACAATAAGTGACATGTGCCTGTTATTATACATCCTGGGGAACTACAATAGGCTTTTTCTTTCCTTTATGTTGGAGATTCTAGACGACTGCTATTGGATTGTGTTGAACGGGTAATGTTTTATCTTACACATAAGGATAAGGGAGAGCGCTTGTCCTAACTCTTAACATTGCAAGTAAATCCAAAGTTGTTTTGTGTTGTGTTTGTGGAGCACTTTGAATTCACTTTGAATTCAGAATGCATGACAGAAAATAACAGAAGAAAACTTTAGAGGTGGTCCATGTCACGTTTTTCACTTTTCTAAATGGCATGGAATAACTTGTTAGACTATGAAGTGTTGCATGGCATGCAACATCATAAGTCTAACAAGTTATTCCATGCAATGCATGCTTGCATACTCTGTCTGTTTCTTCCAGGGATTCACCTGTTGTTGCACCCTGACGTGTTCATGCTAAAGCCGTGGCCATGGAAAATATGTTTTTGTCAATAATTAATATCTCCTTAAACCCTATATAATACTTTATTGACCGGGATCCATCAGGGCTCTGTACTAGGTCTGCTAGTATGTCCCCCTACACCAAATATCTTCACCATTGTACACATTGTGAGGTTGTAGATCAAATATTTTCACCGAATGTAAACTGTAGGTGCCACATTTGGTTAAAAAATAGGATTTACATTTGTCCTGTGTTCACCCAACAGTTTTCGCTAGATTGTTGCACTCTATTGTCCCTACTGTCATGCCTGATTTATACTCGGTTGTGCATGGTGTTGTGCCAAAAATAGCAGATCTACACTTTGTGATGTAGATCTGCAATCTTCATTGCACAATGCACGACTATCAGGCTTCACTCACAACAGGTCTGAGAGAGAGAGAGAGAGAGAGAGAGAGAGAGAGAGAGAGAGAGAGAGAGAGAGAGAGAGAGAGAGAGAGAGAGAGAGAGAGAGAGAGAGAGAGAGAGAGAGAGAGAGAGAGAGAGAGAGAGAGAGAGAGAGAGAGAGAGAGAGAGAGAGAGAGAGAGAGAGAGAGAGAGAGAGAGAGAGAGAGAGAGAGTGTGTGTGTGTGAGAGAGATGTTACTATTCTATACTATAGGGTCTGTGCGGTGTGACGTCTTCTGCTCAGGAACAATATGCTGTCCCAAGCTGTTTACATCCTGTTGTAGGACACAGTCATTAACTGTCCACTGATGGTCAACTCTCTGATAACAACTGTGGGGAAACTGGGCACAATGTACAGAAACTGCACCACAAACTCTGATGCTTACATTATCCACTTGAAACTTGGCAAACATATCGACGAACGTAGCAGATCTACAAGCTCACAACAACACTACGACGATATTTGGTGTCGAGGTAAAAAAAGAAGCAGACCACTTGTCTTACACCCTGCCTACAGTAACATATACCATAGGGTTTGAAAGCCTACAGCCTACAACTCATTAAGGCCGATTCTACAAATGCCTTCTAAATCAGTAGTTTGCAGACTTTCCAGACTTAAAAAATGTAATAAAAAAAAAGAAATAGCAGATGTACAAGCTTGAAGATCTAAGATTTTTTTAAAGCCAGCGCAAAGGTCTAAAATGACACAGATGCTTTCTGGGTTTAATGGATTAACAGTAACACAGGTGGTTAATTGTCAAGAACCTCACATCCCCTTGTAAACTCTATTCCCTATAGCCATTTGCACTCGCACAACTTCAGAAAACCCCTAATACCCAGACTTTTCCCAGCTCAGCCTGAGAATCAGCATAAATGTTTCCCTTCTTTTCATACCAAATTCTAGATGTGAGGGTCGTGTAGTGGCCCAAACTTATAAGTCTGACATCAAAATCGGTAGAGGGCGCAAATCCAGGGGTTCATGTACTTTTTATTTGCATTGTAATCCCCATAGGGGGATTTTAGATCGCCTCATATAAGAACTGTGTTTGAAAAATAAACATGTCATCCCGGCCGTTACACTCATATGGATATGAAGAATAAACTGACTGAGAGAAAACGCTATTGTTACTGTTACTGAATTAGTTACATTTTCTCTAGAAACAGACTGTATCATATATGAGTGACTGACTGTCGTAAACGATACAGAGACACCTCTCTGACAATAACGCAGAGACAGCTTGTTTATTTTTGGACCACAATGCTTATATGAAACGATTTTAAGATGACCCCATGTTATTATTGTTAATATATAGAAATTACTTCTGTGAACCAGGCAGAACCAGGGGATGACCGAGTGACGTCAGGACTTTGGCGCTCGATACTACACACACACATGAGAGAGGAGTATTATTTAAAAAAAATATGTATTTAAATCTCTAAAATGCAATGCTATTGCATTAATCCTTTTAATTTAGGCCTCTGCAATAAAGGATGGGAACAGTTAGTGCCTGTCTCTTGCTGTGCCACAGGCCTCTGTCAGAGCTGCTTGTGTTTGACACACAGTTGCTATGGGCTTGTAGAGTTAAAGTTTATCTGCTGAGATAACACTTACAACAAGTGTCTTTTTACAAATCCACTTCATTATTGTGTGTGTGTGTGTGTGTGTGTGTGTGTGTGTGTGTGTGTGTGTGTGTGTGTGTGTGTGTGTGTGTGTGTGTGTGTGTGTGTGTGTGTGTGTGTGTGTGTGTGTGTGTGTGTGCGTTTTAACAGATAATGAGGATGTTCTGGTTGTGAGTTTCCAGTACCAGGTCTTGATTTAGCAGAGGTGCCTCGACAGATTGCATTCTCTCCCACTTTAGACCCTCTCAGCTTGAGACCTCACACAATTGTTGGGTCAAAACAACAGTGACACAACCCCCCACCCCCGGTTCCTGTCTCTCCCTCTGTTTCAATACCATTTACAGTACAATGTAGACATTTCAAATAATGCGATTTATGAGTGGAACTACGGCATAAGCTTCAGTTAAAAGGGTTCAAAAGTGGTTCAGGGAGGTAGACCAGTTACAGTCTGGGAATATGAGTGTTCTCGGTTCAATTTCCAGGTGTTCTTGACATAATGCCGAAGGGGTGCTTGAACAAGACGCTGAACCCCTTAACACATTTTGTACATAATACGTCCTGAAACGTCATAAGGATTGGAACCGAGAGGTGCCTTAGACGTCTGTGGACGTCCTAGCGACGTCCAAACGACGCGGGGCGAGATGATAATATTCAGAATTATTCCTTCTTTTTTTTTTGGCATTTCGCTTTTCGCTTGCCGTATGCTAACGCTCTGTGCAAATATTAGCTTGTCATTGACTCCCATGTTAGCGCGGCGGAAAGAATGACTCGTATCTCCTGATCCAGGGCGCTCTCCGTGGTGATGAATGGATCGATATGCTGGCGCTGCGTTTCTGCTCCTCATCCGTCTCTCCCGCAAAATATGAACTCTTTTTGAAGCGTATATAAATATATTAAGATGATCGGAGATTTTGAGGTCACTTTGTCAGTCAACTTTTTTAAGAACGTATTTCCGGTTCATGGCTTTCAAAATAGAAGCGATCACTACTCTGGCGATTACTCTGGCGCAAGCAGCGCCTTTATTTTGATGCAGTTCCGGTACTAAATGTGTTAACGCTGCTCCTCATGAGCGAGTTGGTGCCTTGCATGACTGCCTCTGCCATTGTGTGACTTGGCGTATGTAATGGACAAATTGTAGTGCGAAAGATGCTGTATACATGATAATACATCAGTGATTATCAAAGTATCAGAGACCCAGGGGTCCCCTTGCAGCAAAAAATATGTTATGACAGTTAGGAGGAACCATAATGCCATATGGACCCTTACAGATACAAGTGTTTACATGTAAACTGAGTTATGGGGGTCCGTGGTAATATACATACCAAACTGGGGGTCCTTGAACTTAAAAGGTTTGAGAACCAGTGTTAGAAATGCAAACCATTTACCATAATGGACCAGGCAACCAATATGAAGTAGCACAAAGGTCAAAGGTCAAAGTCCTTTGAAATGACTGTGATCATAGAGGATTTAAAATAAATATCTGTTATGAAGTAAGTTGAGGAGAACACCTCAGGGTATGGGGTGGGCTGGAGAGGTACTAATTAGAGGGGAGAGAGGGTGAGGTGCCGGGTGGGGGGGGGGGGGGGGGGGGGGATTTGTGTTTGGTTTTGATGTGAGCTCCTATTTGAAGAGATGGGATCAGTTCATGAGTGAAAAAAGAGGGACGTACTCCACCATTCTCTCGTGAGGTAGGATTTCTATTGGCACACATCAAAAGGCAGAATCCCACAGCAGCTCGGACAGTGGAGTGAGGTCTCACCGGTTCCTTTGTGGGGCTCTTGGCACCTGGCAGAAGGGCAGGTCTGAGCAACCTGCAGGCTCTTTGTTGCACCTGTCCAGGAAAGCCCTTTTTATACCCTCTGTGTCCTGTTGTAATTCCATATACAGTACCTTTGAAGTATCCTTGGATCACTTTTGCATTTCAGTATATGCTGTAAGTAACTCGCAGGCCAAATGCCATTGTCTTGCCTTGTAATGCGTTTTTTATTATAGGTTCTCATTCTCAACAACATTCAACCTGGCATTCGGTGGCTAGTGAGCCGGCTAGGCTCACTAGCTATCTCACTAGCTCACTTTACTAATGTAAACAGTACAAAGATACAGTACGGCATTGAGGCTAAAAGTACAACACAAAGTCAAGGGGACTTGTGGTCCTGTGTGAGCTGACTGTATGGGGATCCACCAGTCAAGGGTTCTAGCACTGGTTATCAAACTCCCGTATTATTTTGGGGGATCCACAGATGATTATCTTACTGTGCATCATGGTTTTCTCACTCAACATTAAGTGCATATACAGGATATCTGCACATTTCTAAAGTTACAATTTAATGAACAAAGGGAGTCTACCAGCGAGCCTAAGCCTAATACGGCTTTCTCGTGCGTAACAGGAGCAGAGGACAACAGTTGCAGAAGAAAGGATAGACACTGGAGCAGAGCTGACAGTTTAGGCCTAAGCCTTTTTGAGGGGCGCTAGCCCCTCCTATATATACAGCTTTTGTCCCCACAGGTCTCAATATTTGCCATTGACAATGAAAGGAGAAATTAGGACAAATGTCCGCCAAAGTAAATTTAACCAACCAATCACATAAATTCAGTTGTTCATGAGATGTTGTAATGATAAGAGCGCCCTGATTCGCGCCCGATGTGTGGAGACCTTAAGAGACCATTTAGACGTATAAATCTAAGGTATAGAACTGCAAATCATAGAATGTGCATTCACTGTATCATATGATACAGTGATATCAGACATATGATATCTCTGAAAAGGCATATCGTGGAAACCAGTGTTGGGCAGTAGCTAGCTACAAGTAGCGAAGCTACATAGCTTACTACATTTATCAGTAGCTTGATGGTAGCTTCACTCCTTTTGAACCAAGTAGCGTTTTTTGTAGTGTAGCTATTTTTAGACCCAAGTAGTGACGTAGCTTTCAACAAAAGCTACAAAGTTACAAATTTACTGTTAAATAAAGTTTTGTGGGGGGAAAAAATCCCTGGAAAGAAATCCATGATTGGTTGGTTTAGATAAGAAGAGTCTGACACAAACAAACAGGCCACCCGCATTCTCTAGTCCAGGTGTTCCCAAACTTTTTTGGACCAGGTACCCCTTTTGGGGTAGATATTTTTCCAGGTACCCCCTCATCCTCGCAACACGGATAACAATATATTTACAACCACAAGCAGTGTTTCCTGCAGGAAAAAGCTTTGGCATGGTGCTGGGCACAGGCCGCAATTTTCATTAATTAATTAATTAATTAATTAATTAGATTAATACATTAAGATTAATTTGTATTATTGCTCTTGTATTGCTATTGGAGACACTGGGGGGACACTGGGCAGGCACTGAGGAGGCACTGGGTAGACACTGGGGAGGCACTCAGGGGCACACTGGGGAGGCACTGGGAAGGCACTCAGGGGGCACACTGGGGAGGCATTGGGGAGGCACTCGGGGGGACACTGGGGAGGCACTCGGGGGGACACTGTCTAAATGTATACGTCTAAATGTATACAGACGTCTAAATGTAGACGTCTAAATGTGTACGTCTTCTCTTATGGGGGTCCCTGGCATATCTTTTCAAATGGGGGTCCACAGGCTATGTAGTGTCAATTTGGGGGTCCTTGACATGAAAAAGTTTGGGAACCACTGCTTTAAACACTTTAGCACTTTATGAACATGAACAAAATAGATGGGTCCCCCCTGGAACTCCCTCAGGTACCCCTGGGGGTCCCCGGACCCCACTTTGGGAACCACTGCTCTAGTCTAAATCCCTGTCTCTCAGCTGGTGCGCAAATGGCTAGGCTGTGGCAATAATAATTATTTTAAAAAAGAACAAAAAATACCTAAAATCGTTCATTTTTTGGAACCATGAACTTTAGTTCAAAATGTTTAATTATGAACTGAATTAGTTCCTTTCAAAAAAATTAACTGTGAACTGAACTATAGTTAATACAAAAAAGAACTTTCCCAACACTGAACACATGAATCAGCCACACCGCAAGGTACATTAATACAAGTAAATGTGAAAAAGTTGACACCAAAAGCCAGACAGAGGGCTTGTTTCCAGTTTGTTTTTTAATAAACAACCAAACTCAGCATTTTTGCCTGCCTATTAGGCTATTTGTTCGGTGGAAACTTGATCATGAAGTTGATAAAAAATATTTAAAAAAAAAAGTAGTGTCCATGTAGCTAGCTACTTTTGCCATGTAGCTTATAGTGTAGCTTGCTATAATTATCTGGGGATAGCTTTGTTGTAGTTGAGCTATATTTAATAGAGAGTAACTGGTAGTGTAGCTTACTACATTTTCCAAGTAGCTTGCCCATCACTGGTGGAAACATTGTATTGTCTTGACGATATTTATCAATATCACCATATTGTCCACCCCTAGTGTGGGGCTCCATGAGTCCAGGGCTCTAGGTTAGTGAGCTGGCTGCGTGGGGCTCCATGAGTCCAGGGCTCTAGGTTAGTGAGCTGGCTGCGTGGGGCTCCATGCAGGGCTCTAGGTTAGTGAGCTGGCTGCGTGGGGCTCCATGCAGGGCTCTAGGTTAGTGAGCTGGCTGCGTGGGGCTCCAGGGCTCTAGGTTAGTGAGCTGGCTGCGTGGGGCTCCAGCTAGGGCTCTAGGTTAGTGAGCTGGCTGCGTGGGGCTCCAGGGCTCTAGGTTAGTGAGCTGGCTGCGTGGGGCTCCATGAGTCTAGGCAGGACTATAGGTTAGTCACTAACCTGCATGGAGCCCCACGCAGCCAGCTCACTAACCGTTAGTGAGCTGGCTGCGTGGGGCTCCATGCAGGGCTCTAGGTTAGTGAGCTGGCTGCGTGGGGCTCCATGAGTCTAGGCAGGACTATAGGTTAGTCACTAACCTGCGTGGGGCTCCATGCAGGGCTCTAGGTTAGTGAGCTGGCTGCGTGGGGCTCCATGCAGGGCTCTAGGTTAGTGAGCTAGCTGCGTGGGGCTCCATGCAGGGCTCTAGGTTAGTGAGCTAGCTGCGTGGGGCTCCATGCAGGGCTCTAGGTTAGTGAGCTGGCTGCGTGGGGCTCCATGCAGGGCTCTAGGTTAGTGAGCTGGCTGCGTGGGGCTCCAGGGCTCTCCTCCTGTTACAAACCCCTGGTGGCTTCATGCTTCACTGGACGCCTGGTGCGCAACTCCTTTTGTGTCCCTGACCCACTAAATGTGCCTGTGAGTGTGACTACCTCTTTCCCCTTCACCCTTGCTCTATTCTTTCTTTCTTTCTTTCTTTCTTTCTTTCTTTCTTTCTTTCTTTCTTTCTTTCTTTCTTTCTTTCTCCTTTTCCCTCCCCAACCCCCCCCCACCTCTTTATGTTATTTTTCCCACAATGCCCTCTGACACAGATCACAGATATGTCATTGGGTGACAGGAGAGATATCTGGTCTACAATCTTGTTTATTGGCGGATGACGTATTTGACTTGCTTAGTTATATACATCTAATAACTGATATAGTCCTTAGAAAGGGTCTCAAAACTTAGCAATTTTGCATCAAAACATTCATATTGTTCTTGCATTTACTTGCATGTACTCATCATGACACCAACAATGCACACAAAGAAAACTCTGGTGTTGAGAGTATTCGTTCGACTGCTTCTATGAGATAACTAAATTCTCATTTTACACCGGGACCTAAAGTTGTTGTGTTACTGATGATGGTAATTCCTCTGTAAATGTTCGCCCACAACCCTGCCAGGTCATCTTGGGAGTGACCCACCCCGTGGGTTCCAACCCACTGGTTGAGAAACGGTCATTTTTACTGTGCTTAGTTAGTATACTGGCATTGTTCAGCATGCATCTGGAACAGTTGTCGAAACAACCGGGGTTGCGGGGACAGCGGCATCCCACCTGGATCCTCTGCCTATTAATTACCATCCTGGCTCTTTACCTCCAGCCTGCCTGCCACAGCCAGACGGCTATAAATACCTACACCACCGGAGAGAAGGTCTACTACCGGAGCCCTGAGTCCTGGTTGAGGCTCTGAGGCTAGACACACACACACACGCACACACACACACGCACACGCACACGACCGCACGCAACATTCCTCCTCTCTGGCTTACAGCAGAGGGGAAGCAGTGGTGTTGTGGCTAAAGCTTGTTGTGGCTAACACCGGAAATGGCAGATCTAGACGCTCACAGCGCGTCTCACTACTGGTGCTTTGTGAGCTTGTAGATCTGTTATTTCTGGTTACGTGTCACCCGCGCACAACTAAGTACAGTATATAGCTCAGGCTTCGGCTCCATGGCTGTGCTGAGACATGCAGATGATGTCTCCCACTTGCCAGGTGAAGTGAGTTTCTGAATAGGCCCTTGGCAACGTGTGCGTGTGCGTGTGCGCGTGCGTGTGCGCGTGCACGTGCGCGTGCACATGTGTGTGTGTGGAGGGGGCCTATGAAGCGATGTATTGCCAGCATGCTGAATGTGTACACATTGTTCAAAGCCACCATTGTGCTGCCTGGTTTTAGCAGTGACTTTGTAAAGGTTGGGTTCTCCCTGGTCAGCCAGTCCGGTGCAACAGGTTGAATGAGCAGCCGATTTATAGTCGAGCTCAAACAAACACAAAAAAAAACCTCTCTGCTCTGCTGATTAATCGCTTTTCAAAGCGCCGCTTTTGTGGCCCAGCAGCCGTTCCTCTCCGCCTTGGGAACCCGAGGAACGACTCTCCAGGCCGCTCCGAAAACCCCGAAGCCCTCACGCTTTCCTCCCATTGTTAGCTTTCCCTCAATAAAAAAGCCAGTGTTATTCTTTTCCTCCCTGGCGCAACAGTGACTAATGCCCAGAGACATTTTTGTGTCTCTTGTCGAGAGAGAGAGAGAGAGAGAGAGAGAGAGAGGCTGCATGGCTGCTAATGGAAGTGGGCGTTTTTTTTTCTCCTTCGTTTCAGGGCACCAGCGGGTGTACAGTACACAGCGCTTAGAGAGGCGGAGGAGAGCACAATAGGGGCCTTGTGGTGGTGATGCCGTGGTGTGTGTGTGTGTGTGTGTGTGTGTGTGTGTGTGTGTGTACCGATGCACTCTTGAGTCTAGTCACTCTCCGCTAATTGATGGTGCTGAAGGACTGTGTAGATCACTGTTTCCCAAACATTGGGTCGGGATCCATGTGTGGGTCGCGGACCCACACATGGAGTATTTTTTGTTTTCCTATATTTTGTTATTCTATTATTTCAAATGATGTGCCAAAAATTCCCCCCATAATTCCATACAAAATCCATTAATTAAAGGGAAAATATACTTTCAGTAAGTAATCAGATCTACAAGCTCACAACGCAACGCGCCGATTAAATTTCCCTGTTGGGATTAATAAAGCATATCATCTCTCATCTCATCTCATACAATGACACTTAAATTCTGCACAATCCCAAACCGATTGTAATGCTTAATTAATACATGCTATTTCCGGTGCGCGGCTCCAGCGTTCAATTAACCCGAAAAAAATCTGGCTTTAAACGTAGAGTAAAAAGCCTGGGAGAGAGGCACCTCAGAGGCCTTAACAACAAACACTGACCTTCTGCTTTTTACGATCTGTCTACTGCTACGCTGTCCTGCAAATTCTAAAACTTGGCATTGCCAATCAACTGTAAGTTAACACCCTACCTCCCACGATCTAACCTCCCCCTCACATACACACACACACGCACAGTTATCTGTCCTGTTGTTCTGGACTTTCCCTGGCAGCCCTCTCTCTCTATCTGTGGAGGCAGATGCCTCCATTGCCCTGCTGTGTTCCACTCGGGAAGGACGGGAGACGGAGTGGGGGGTGGGGGTGACTGAACTCCATGTGAACACGATGACCACACCACCAGCAGGTCAACCTCATCCTCCGAGAGAACTGGAGTCCCAGACCACTGCCACTCACAACCCTGTCAGTAGCACGGCCACGCCGTGCATACATGCACCACAAATGGCAGATCTGTAAGCTCACAGCACCATCTCACAGCGACGTGCTGTGAGCTTGCAGATCTGGACATTTGTGGTGGGGCGCGGTGCCGGAGCACAACTAACTATAAATCAGGCCTAATGACCACTAAGGGTCAGACAGAGTGAGCGGTGACATGGTTGTTATTGGAGGGCTTGCCAAACTGGAGTCTAGTCTGGACTTTCCAGTTCTGCTGTTTGTGTACGCTGACAGTGACGTCACATTCCGGCCCCCCCCCAGGTGTTTCCCCTCGCTTTAATGGAAAGACCAATATGGCCGACACTTCCCGTGAAGTTCAGGCTTCCTGACTGTTTGACTCCGTGTCACTCGGTGCTCCTCTGCCGGTCTGTTGTGAGGTGTCACATACTGTAACACAAAAGGTACACAAAGTTTGGCAAAACGTAGCAGATTTGGGTAGCTAAAGCTACTAACAGGCCATCCATATCTTTTATTTACAGATAAGTTACAATGGAGGTTACATGCGCATGACATCATCACCATACCCAGAAGTTATTCAGGAACACCTACTAAGTCGCAAAAAAATACTTTCTGGCCTTGACAGCCCATACTGTACATCCAAACAGAAAGGTCCTATGGGATTGCGTTAACCCATTCTGACCTGAGATCAGATTCATACGAGGTTTCCACTGGGACACACACTGGTCTGATTAACCCATTCTGACCTGAGATCAGATTCTAAAAATGTCAGTCGTTCTTCGATTTTTCAAAAATAGCAGACCTACAAGCTCGTAGCGCGCCACTCGGTGGCGCGCTATGAGCTTGTAGATCTGCTATTTTTCAATAGCTAAAGCATAACATGATGCTAACACCAAAACGGGTTCCCGGTCAGAATGGGTTAAACAACATTAAACTCACTTTGCCACTCGATTTGCCACTCACTTTATGCATACGCATAACCTCTATATCAGTGGTTTTCAACCACTGGTCCGGGGACCACCAGTGGGCCTTGAGGGGGTTCCAGGTGGTCCCCAGCTAAATGATGGAGAGTTGGTAACCAAATGGACCCTTATGGACCCTTTAACTCTTGAGAGTGTAAAATGAAACCAAATGGACCCAGGAGGGTCCATTTTGTTTCAAGAGTTAAATTATTGTTAATAATCTGCATTACTTAATTTACAAGAAGTCTACACATTTAGAGAATGTAGAAGAAAAATGTTATTTTGATAAACGCTTGCCTGTTGTCTGTCCTGTTAAAACACCAATACAGCATGAAATTGAGAACAAAATGTTATTCTAGTAAATATTCTAGAAAAGTCTCATCAAATGGTGGTCCGTGGCTCAAATTGCAGAATAAATAATGGGCCTGGATATGAAAAGGGTTGAAAAGCACTGCTACAGCACTACTCTACTCTACTCTACTGCTACAGCACTACTCTACCCGACAGCACTTGCTTGTGATCTGTGATACAGATTTGTGTTTACGTGGTCATGCTTGTGTGAGTGCACCCTTGTTTGTGCAGTCAGTGGGAACCACAGCATGATGAAAACAAGTGTTCATCGTTGCGGGTTATAACGTATTTGTCTGATGTCATGTTTGCGTCACTATTTGGCCAGCTTCAGAGGTGAACAATAATGGTTCATTATACTGTGAATAATAGTGCATGCATGTGGACAAATACATGCAAACCGGTGGCCTCGAACAACCTTTCTTTGAAGCATGACTTCAAAGGTACTGGCTAGAAGAGTAGTGGTTAAGATGCTCGCCCTCCTGGACCACACATTTCGTTACTGGCCTGGGACCCAAGACCTTCCTACTGCAAGGCTGTCTAAAAGTTGCTGCCTGTTTGCAATACGGAATTTGCGTTGTGAAAAGTATGGCGATGTGTTATGTTGATGTGCCGGTATATTTGACATATTGATTCTTTACCCAGCTTCTGTCTCTTCTGTCCTCTTCCTCAGGACTCGGAGTCTCTGGACAACTGCATCCAGAGCACCTTGTCGGCCCTCTACCCCCCGTTCAGCGTCACCGCTGCCACGGTGCTCTGGCAGCTGTTCAGTGTGGTGGAGAGGCAGTACCGCGGGGACGGACTCCGCTGTCTCGTCGACTTCCTCCTCCCCGCTAAGAGAATCCTCCAGGTCATCCAGCAGGAGACGTGCGTAAGTAAGACGGCCAGGACTGGATGGATGACTCCTGTTGTGTTGCTTTGGTGTTAAGAGGGCAAAGCAGGCTAATCTTTCGTCCGTTAGCTGACCTCCGTGGTTTTCTGGAGAACACAGCGGAGCTGGCTAGATGTTCTGTTTGGCACTTAGATTTGGCTTCGGTCCCAGGTGAGATGAAAAGCAATGAAAAGGGCAGCGAGGGACAAAATGAAGGGAAGATAAAGTTGAAAGCTTCACAAAACCCCCATTTAGTTCCACCCAAACACGTCATATCTGGAATACTACACACTCCGATAGATACTGCGTTGGAGCAATTAGACAAAAATGTTGTGAGAAAAGACAGAGAGAGAATGTGAGTGCAGAGCTGATGAGTGGGAACTTTTTTGCCGAGTAGGCGAAGGGGAGCGACGGACTGGGACAGAGTTGATTGTTGTTCAGAAAACAAGCTGAGAGCCAGGCCATCCATGCTCTGAATAGACAAACAGAGAGAAACTGTGGTCGCTCTCAGCCTCTTTGGCCCAAACTGAAACTCAATATCGGCTCCCACAAGCTTTGATTGCTGTGGGTTAGGGCTCCATGTCCAAAGTCCTGAAACCTTATTCTGCTGTATTCATCTCTGCTGTGATTACACTGTGACGATAGCCATACAGCAATAGTTTCACCTAAGCCTAGCCCCTGAGAACGGCTTGGTGTGCAGTGCAGTCTTTGTACGGCTCGCAATATGAGAGGCTTCGCTGGAGGATCACGTTCTCAATCACTTTAGCAGGAAGTCGAAGGGAAAGAAATGGAAAGGAAAAAGGAATAATGGAAAAAAGGCAACCCTCAAGCACTGTTTTTTGTTGCTTTTAGTGTCTGTCTGACGTTGTACATAACAGTAGAGTCATGGGGAAGATTTGTGTTGTTGTTGCTAAGGGCTCAGGCCTGATCAGACAGGTTTTTATCTTCCTGTTAGAGTGATGGTTGACTGCAGTGATTCATCCACTGGGGGTGGGGTCCTGTGATAGCTCCTTGTGTCTCTATTAAAGTTAAACAGATGTTTCACTATAGGTGTACTGGTGGTGCAGCCTATTGGCTCAGAACCAGCCAGAACCTTATTGGTTTGCATCCAGAGAATGCAGTGGCTCTCAAAAGTGCAGTCCAGGGACTCTCATGGCTCCTTGAGGGGGTTCCAAATGGTGATAGTGTACAAATCAAATGGACCCGTAAGGGAGTACACTCTCAAATGTATTGGTGTTCTTCAAATTAAAGGAGCATTTTCAACCTTATGTTCATATAATTGGTCCTTGCTAATGCACAATTGTCATGTACTTTAGTCTACTAAACTCTAATTGGTGGGCTATGGACAGTTCAGAAACCTGCCTGTATACCAATGCCATCATCGTTGAGAATTCCAAGCTCAAAGAAACTATAGCCTTTCTCTGACTGGAAAGTTAGCATGCTGAAATAGAAACCATTCTTCTTGCATTAATAGAACATTTAAAAAATGATTGAAATTTTGAACTGACCAACCCTGATATCACTGGTTGGCACAGCCCTCCTCTGAGAGACAGAAAATGTGTCAAATGACCATTAATGAGGACCGGTTACAGTATATGAAGATAGAATGAAATAGAAGTGGTCCGAGCATCCATGTTGAGGGGAAAGCTTTAGCAGAAAAGATTTAATGTTGAGTAAAAAAAACTGAAAATACTCTAATGTAAAGCCCTAAGGGACTCCGGTCTACCATATAGGGTTTAAAGGGATAGTTCACCCAGAAATGACGTTGTGTGTTTTCTACACACAGAGCCTGACCAACGTATCCATCTGGCCAATACTGTATATGTCCAAAACTTTCACTTTTGTTCCAAAAATGGAAAAGAAGAAGCTGTGTTCCAAATAGATCCACTGTAGTTATTATTTAGTCTCACAGTTACATTATTATTATTATTATTTTTATTATTATTATTATTATTATTATTATTATTATTATTATTATTATTATTATTATTATTATTATTATTATTATTATTATTATTATTATTATCAGCATTGGGCCAAAAAGAATCTCGCATTGATCGGGCTCTATGAAAGGGGGGGGGGGGGGGGGGGACTGTTGGAGGGGAGGGGGGGGGGGGGGGGTGGGCCTTATTATAATGAGTCAAAGATGTGGGAGGGGAGTAGCTGGGATGAGGGTGTGGCAGACCAAATCATTTACATACACGGTGCCCCCCACCACATCAGGACATTGTGGTACTGCAGCTAAAACTGCTTTAGAAGCCAGACAGAAATTACACGGACTGGTTTTTATCAGAGTGATGATTTATGCTCAAACCGTTTGTGGGACATAAACAATATTATATTAAATATTAAAAACGGTTTTAAAATGTTAAATGTTGGGAGCGACAGATGTGCTGACATGTAACATTGTCTCTTTGTCCGGACCAGGTGCGGTTCCGAGGCCTGCTGTTCTTCCACGAGGGTTGGCCCCTCTGCATCCACGAGAAGGTGGTCCTGCAGCTCGCCCCTCTGCACAAGGTGCGCCTGAGGCAAGGGGACTTCTACCTGCAGGTCGTCCCGTTGGGCCGCAAGGCCGCCAAGCTGGTGATAAAATGCCTGTCGGCCAGCGGGCAGGCCGTCGCCGAGATCCCCGTCGCGGAGAGCATGTACGGCAGCGTCTTCACCGCCGACTTCCTGCAGAATGTGACGCGTGAGCGCGGCGGCAGCAACCTGCACCCGCTACAGAACTGCCTGCTCACCACCGGCACCGCGGTGTACAGGACGCCGTGGAAGAACGTGGTCAACCCGCTGTTTGTCACCAGCACGGTGGACGCCATCATGCAGGCACGTGGCCACAGTGGGGGCGGCGGAGGCTTCAGGGGCCACCTGAGCACCTGCAGCACCAGCGGCTCCACGGGGACCCTCGACAGCCACCGCAGCTCCAGGGAGTCCCTGCACTCTCAGGGAGCCGATTCCACCTTCTCGGATCCCCCGACGACCCCCAATGGGGGTCCCTCTGTCAGCACTCGGGCCGCCCCAGATCAGGATTCTGGACTCGAACCCACGGAGGGCCATAAAAACCTCAGAGCTGCCGAAACGGCCGCCTCTAGCACTAAAACAGACCGAGCCACCCGAGACAATGGGTCGGGACATATCGGGCGGGAGGACAGGGGAGGAGGGAGGGAGAGGGGCTCAGTATCCAAGACCCTGTCTTTCAGCACGGATCTGAGTGAGCCGGGCCCCTCGGCGCCTCGGCGCCGCCACCCCAGGGACTCGGCAGCGTTCGAGACCAAGAGACTGTTCAGGAAGTCCTACATGGAGGCCCTGCAGAACCCCATGCATCTGGGCTCCAGCTCCGAGTCCATCCTGGAGGAGGGCCCGGAGCACGGCACCGCGGGGGGCAGGGTGGCGGCGGTGGCGGCGGGCAGCGTCCCTGCCGACACCCGTAACTCCCCGAGAGAGCACACGTCTCGCAGGCTGGGGGGCACGGGCAGGGGCTGGCTGCTGAGCGGAGACGACTCCCCCCGCCCCAGCACGCCCTTGCTCTACCTGCAGAGGGGGCTACGCAGCGCCGAGAGGCGGGCCGAAAGGCGCTCCAAGTCCCTGGAGAGGACTAACAAGGCTGGCCAGGTCAAGGGTCACAGGGAACGCTCCTCCTCCGGGGGCTCGGTCAACATCTCCCCCAAGAAGCTCATCAACGGCTACGCGCTGCGCTTCGGGAAGCTGGAGCTGGACACGGCCTTCCCTGCTTCTGAGAGGAGGAGCAGCCGAGAGGAGTCAGGTTGGTGGAGAATGTACTACAGCTCGACCTCGTGCCATACATTATGCAAAAGTCACTAATCACTACAAATTGCTTAACTTCATTGAAATTACTTGTTTATATACTGTAGTACATTACTATGACAGCAATCAAAGTTAAGTTGCTTGGGGGAAAAAATAAAAGGATTTATGATTTTCTCATCATAAAACAAGGCTTTGTTACAACAAGCGTACCTTGGCAGGGTAATATTCTCAACTGTCACTCTGAACTTATTAACAACAGTTGTTTGTTTTCCTCTAACTGTGGCTGAATCATAACGGCCTTGATTGAGCACATTGGCTTCTTCGTATCAAATACAACCTTAGGGCCTAAAATTCAGCTTTCATTACAAAACGTACGTACGTGATTATACTGCATATGATTGGTGAGGTTAGTCAGTCAGTGGGCGGGGTTGGACTCATGAGTTGATGTCAGGAGACGGCTCATAATTGACAAGCGCTTGCTTTATCAGTATGACTGGTGACAGATTTGCTTTTTTAAAAGCCCATAGCCATGTGTTTTTTGGCTTGTACTGGGGACACGTATGGCCCTACCCTGGAAACAGGCAACGTTTTAAACCCCAGCCCAGGCGTGGTTCAGAATCAGAAAGCTGACTCCTGTTTTCTTTACTATACTGTGACGTCACGTGAGATTTACTTTTTGCTTTTCGTGTTGGTCTGCACAGGTAGCTCAATGAGAAAGTGTTGCCGGGGAAATCACACTATTTTGTTAAGCGCAGCCTCTTCCGGGTATTGAATTGTGATGACAAGTGAGCTCATTTAAACCTCTCAAAGAGTACCATACGACCACTACGCCAGCCGTGCAGTAAAGATACAGTAACAAAATGATCAATACACACACAAGATTACATCAGTGTGGGGAGCTCGCTGGCCTAGTGGTCCAGGTGCATGCCTAGGGTGGCCACCTGCAAGACCTCAGAAAGGAGGACACTTTTTGCGGGGCTCGCTCCCACGACCCCCCCCCCCCCCCCCAGATTCCAGATATTAATATTATTACTACTACTATTGCACCTGATTTTCACCACCATCCTCTCCAGCATTATGTCCACAGAGAACATATATTTGCTAATTAAATTAACCTTTTTAAATTAGGCTAAATTAGGGTACCACAAAGGCCATTCATTTTATAATCAATTTATTTTATTTCATGTTTAGATACCGGTATGTTTTATGTTTAATCTCTTTCTTGTGGGGTTTTTTATACAGTCTTATGGTCATCGGTGTGGGACATAGAAATAGAATGAAGCCAGTAGCCTATATGTATATGTTCACAGTGCTTTAGCCTCCCTTTCTTTATGATGTCGAGCTCCATATTGCTCATTAAATGTAGTTTTTCATTTCGGCATATTTGGTTTATTTATCTCTGCATTAACTATACTAAATTGATTGTGAGAGCTCAACAAAGTAACAAACCGACCATCCCACTGGCAGTGTTGCCAGGTTTTGGAAGAGAACCAAGCAACCATGTCTATGAAAACAAGCCCAAAAGAAGCCTGACTAGGCTTAGTAGCCTATTATATATAACAAGCCCAAAGTCGCTTATAATTAAGCGGACATGGCAACACTCCGAACGTCTCCACTCGCTTCGGAGCTGAGCAGCGCTGCAGAGATTTTAATACCCAGGCAGACGACGTAAATGACAGTTATGGCACAAGCACTGTATATCACAAAAAAACGGACAATTATGTGTCCGGCCAGAGGTTGAGGTGGGAGGAGGACAGGTGGGTGTAAAACCGGACTGTCCGGCGTGAAACCGGACGTCTGGCCACCCTATGCATGCCACATATAGGTCCTGGCCTGACAGCGTGTCACGTGTTCGAGTCCCGCTCATGACGACCTTTGCTGCATGTCTCTCCCTCTTTCCTGTCTATCTTCACTTGTAACTAACAAAAAGACAAAAACAAATCTTAAAAAAAAAAAAGATTACCTCAGTGTAGATTGTGTTTCAGCTCTTGCAAAGCAGGTTTCCCACACAGAGAACTTAAAAGAGTGATCACAAAGGATCCTGTGAGCGACCTGAGAGACCCCAGTATCCCACAGTGACATGGCCTGGAGTGAGGTGGACCTTCTAGTGTGAACAGGGCCGGGGGTCTGGCGGCTCGGATCCCAGACAGATGGGTTGCCTCGTTCACAAAAGGTTCCATTGTGAAACATTGAGGCGCTTTGGGGATGAATGCAGCAGAAGCCTTTCAAATTCTACCTGTGTCCATGTGGAACCACTAGATCCAGTCTGCACGGATTCACACTTTGCTCTGGAGAAAAGAAATACTCTGAGTTTTAACCACTTTCAACCTGGCATTCCTATTTCGAACATATCATTATAGGCCAAGATTATTTTAAACACTGTCGTAGAACAATGTATCAATCAGGCATAAGTGGCATAAGCAGGACAGAATTGAAACCCATGATGCCAGACTGCAAACATTTTACGTGCGAAACCTCTGTGATTTCATTTCATCTATGTTTGCCTGCTATCAATCCATGCTAAAACTGTTCTGGCCTCTCATTGGTGGTTTAAAACAGTGTCTAAGATGGTATACAAAACAGGCTTTCACATGGCACAATGAACAGGAGGCTTTGCCCTACATTTGTCGCTTCCTCTGAAAACAAAGCAACTTAGGAAGCATGCAGCAAACAGAAGCGCGGCCGCGCAGTCACACAGGAAATGCATTGACTTTTTGAAGACAATAGAGGTTGAGCTCAACCTATTGGCAGGGGTAACCGTCACAGAACAGGGCAGGACAATACAGGAGGCCAGGCAGAGACGCTTTGAAAAGAAAACACCCAGGAAGGTGTCTGTCAAATACTGAACCATAGAATGCCATCTCTCTGCACACTCCCAGTCCCAATGGTCCAATGTCATCACCAGAATAGTCTAGTGGTGACAACAAGTCTAGAAGATGACTTCATACATTAAACCCTGGCATGTATACAAATATTTTCCTGATGATTATCTCTGCCAGGCTGAGAACTTGCATTCGATCATGCCTGCGTCTTAGCTGTCTGCCTGCAGCTAATCTCACAAACGTCTACAATCAGTGCCATATTTATTGTCCAATACTGAATATTTTTCAAATCAATATTCCGTGTGAAAGCTGCCAGGTTACTGGACTGGCCCTCCAGGGTTACGATGAAGCCAGTAAACAGTGGTACCAGTTGGGAATGTCAGAAGCAGCATTCCTGTAAAAACAGAGCCCTGAGGGCTGGTTGTGGAGCAGAGAAGGAGGGAGGAGGACGAGAGAGACGAAAAGGCTAATAACGCCAGAGTTTTAGCCTGCAGAAGCCACCAATGAGTCACAGTGAGCAAACACCTGGTCTCCGTAATGAGTCAGAGTGAGCTCATTGCCACTAGAACACACCTTGCTCACCGCTAATGAGTGTTGGTCAATGGCATGACTCTGTTAGGTAAGAAAGTGCTGAGGTGAAAGGAAGATTCGACATGATACTGACTGTGCGCAACTAGTACCTACAGTAAACATTTCAGACTGTGAAGAATTAACAGTACGTAACTGGGCTGCACACTTTCCTGTTCCTCTATTTCCCCTGCTCAGCTTCATATATGAATGAATAAATAAATAAATACAAATAGAATGGGTACTAGAATGCCCACTGTTCTGTTAAACAAAAAGTAATCTCCAACATGATAGTCTTCCTAATTAAGTCAGTGATGTACAGTACATTTTCATATCTCTGCTGTTGGGGAGAAACCACCCTACTCCAAAATGTTCATTTTTCAGGAAATTAAAAATATAAAAGAAAACCTTATATTTACAAAAATACAAAAATATATATTTTTAATTATGATGTAATAATAATGATTATGCCTGAAGAAGGTCAGTAGACCGAAAGCTTGCTAAATAAATACATTGATTGTGCGCAGATCTGAGTGTGCGGAGCTTCCCTTTATTTTTCTCAATTATGATGGAATAACAAGAGTATTTAATAACAATTTTGTAATATATCATCATGGAATTAAATACTAAATACTGTATCATTACGGACTAGTCTACACATCGATGTTGTTGTCTTGGTAATGTTGAGGATTTTGTACATTACTTGAGTATTTCCAACTTCAAATACAATTTACATGTACTGTCTCCACTACATCTCAGATCAAAATATTGTACTTTTACCCCACTACATTTATTTGAAAACGTTATATTAGTTACTTTGTAGATTTAGATTATTATCATTACAAAACATGCATTAACCCCTTTAAACCTATACATTTCGGCTATTTGAAAATAGCCGATGTACAAGCACACAATGCGTTGCGATTGTAGATCTGCTCATTTTAAAAGATCTTTATACATTTGAAAACTTGACATGGGACATTCTGCATATTGAGTAGCCTACTTTATTTTTTATTTTTTTAATATATTTTTTATCCCACGATTTTGTAGCCCATTTTTCACCCCTGTGTCAATCATCTACTGTGATCCTGGGCTCTACACACCCTCCGCCAACCTGGGGAGAGCAACGGACTTAACTCATGCTTCCTTCATGCTTGAGTGTCCAAGTTGCTCCTTTACACCTGACAGGGGGGAGTTTGGTTGGAGTTGGTTGGACGTAGCGCGTGAAAGGAGCACGTTATTCCAACCAGTTCCTTTCCCCTCCATCAGGCGCCCCGGCTGGCCAGGGGGAGGCAGTTTAGAGACCAGGATTACTGCATATTTTTGTGAGGGTACCTACCCTAGGGGACACGGGGAGAACATGCAAATTCCACACAGAGTACTTTTGGTACTTTAATTACATTTTGATACCAATACCTTTGTACTTTTACTCAAGTACATTTTGAATTCCGGGACTTTTACTTTGCAGTTCTGCATTGCAGTATTGATACTTAACAACATTTGAGCACTTTTTTCCGCCACCACTGTCTGCAGGTCAGCATGACGTGGTCATCGGCGGCGAGACCCGGCGGCCCAGCCACGGTGGAGAGGACTCACACGTGCCTAAACCAGCTAATGGGACGGCCGTCCACCCGTCCTCTGGGTCCACAAGTCCTCCGTCAGACTGGTGCTGCTCACGCCTCCCCACCCTAGCGTCACAGCTCAACCAGGAACTGCTGGCCTCCGGGGCCGTCGTTCTACCCGGTAGGTAATGCCATGAGCGAGCGCTGTGACATATCAGTCAGTGGCTGCAGGTTTATCCCGCAGCTTAGTGTGTGTGTGTGTGTGTGTGTGTGTGTGTGTGTGTGTGTGTGTGTGTGTGTGTGTGTGTGTGTGTGTGTGTGTGTGTACACAGTATGTTCTCATCTTACACACACCTGATAGGGCCGTGTCATACAATATCCTCGTATCATCGTCGCTGAGTTGTATAGCCCAAAGTAACTCGCACACGTACCATCCTACTTCACTCAAATTAAAAACAAGAATGACTCTCGAGGGCCCTATTTTTTTATCAGTGCTAAAATTTTGAAAAACATATTAATTAGCAAAAACATTTTTGAATAGTTCAAATAGCCGATCTACGAGCAAGCTCACAACGTTTTGATGTAGATCGGCTATTTGAACTATTCAAAAATGTTTTTCAAAATAGTAAAAAAGGCAAAGAAGTTTAGGGATTAGGGGTAAAATGAAAATAGGGCCCTAAGTTCTTGTAGCGCCCGTTTTCGTTCGTTTCCAACGTTCCTTTGTTGGTTCACTCACAGTGTTTTGTAATGGTTGTCCTCTACTCTCCAGTCAGCTCATACCATTAGCTTCTGTTAGCTTCTGTTGCCACTCACTCCGCATTGCGGCGTTCAGAGTATTGGTTTTTATGCCATTCAGACTATCATTTGCTTAGGCAGGCAATCATATAGGTCCCTAGTAAGGTCGCTAGGAGGCAGCCAATCATGAGGGTCGGCACTAAAGTCGCCACTAAAGTCGTCTTTACGGTCAGTAGTGGTGGGTGGAAATGTAGTCCAGGTGCTTTTCAAGCACCTTGCTGGAATTTCTCAACTGTGGCTGTAAAAGTGAAATGAAGCAGCTGAGAGATAATTTACATCTGCGATCTGGGTGGACGTTACCGCAACACAAACAAACATAAACCTACTGAGAGGGTTAACGCCACTAGACATTATGGTAGGAGGTTTGTCAGTACGAGAGCTGCTGACTTAATTGACCCGTTGCTGCATGGCCTTCTCTTCTTCCAGGAAACCGAGACCGCGGTGGGAGGTCCGTGCTCCAGGTGTGCACCAGGGGTCGGGTGTGGACAGGTGAGAGCTGCACAGCCACAGACCTCACCTGTTTACTGGGATACTACTATTCCACGCTACGGTAAGTCACATTTCATCTACTTTCACACCTGACCTGAGTACAGTTCCAAGTTCAACATGTGTGTGTGTGTGTGTATGAACTTAAAAATAAAAAATTGGAACGTTCATATGACATGCATTTGACGATACATTTTCACCTTACTTGGGGGTCCCGACCCACAGGTTGTATACTAGTATACAGTAAACTAGTATATTAATTGTGAATTGTGGTTGTATAGGAGTGAGAGGCGTGATCAAGGCCTGACTGTCCTCATAGACAGCAGGAGACAGCAGCCACGTCCAGCTCTTCTATCATCCCTGTCTGAACTCCAGGTGAGCCCACACTGGAAAATATGCACAGTAATTAGCTTCCAACTTGCCCAAGGAGCAGGGAACTCTCTCTCACTCTCTCTCTCTCTCTCTCTCTCTCTCTCTCTCTCTCGCTCTCTCTCTCTCTGATGTTGTGTTTTATACCATAATGAAGCAATGTTTTCCCTCGCTGTAATTAATGCTATCCTGACACTTTGGCTGGCTCCTTCACCGCTGACCAAGTTTGATTGCCTTTTCAAAGAAGCACTCCTTGCTCCTCCATGACATGACATTTTGTGTGATTAAGGCTGGCCTTCAGTTTAAAGACGTAGTTTGCGTTGTTTGGCTGTATGTGGCAAAACGCTGTGTGCATTTTCATTGTATTGTTCTCAATTAAAACTGATTTGAAAAACGAATGTGTGTGTGTGTGTGTGTGTGTGTGTGTGTGTGTGTGTGTGTGTGTGTGTGTGTGTGTGTGTGTGTGTGTGTGTGTGTGTGTGTGTGTGTGTGTGTGTGTGTGTGTGTGTGTGTGTGTGTGTGTGTGTGTGTGTGTGTGTGTGTGTGTGTGTGTGTGTGTGTGTGTGTGTGTGTGTGTGTGTGTGTGTGTGTGTGTGTGTGCATGTTTTCCCAGGTCTTAATACCAAATGCACTTTACTCCATTCTCTTCCTGGTGGACAAGGAGACATCCATCAAACCTGAGAGAGAAATCACTGTACAGGTAATAGACTTAATTTAGTTAATTAATAGCTCCGGTAGCATTAACCTGCCTGATGCCTGGTATGACATAAATGTGAAATATTACTCCGGAGGAATTGATTGATTGAATCTTATTAACAGATTGCAGAGTGTGTACAGATCAATACAAAAAAGAGAAAAGCACTGAGACTTGTTTACATCAGGGTCCTCCATTTTCAATTCAGAAAAACATTTATAAACAGATATACACATCTATGCAAAAAAGGGAGAAAAAAAATCTGATACACTTTTAGAAGGGAAAACGTGTACAGTATAGAAAAATAGAAGGGGGAGGGGACTAGCTTTTTTACATGGGCCAGTTACGAATTATAGCCGCCTGTAGGTGCTCTTTCAGAGCGGTAAAGAGGCTAGCGACTCACATTTCTTAACGGCTGTTGGTAGGGCGTTCCACATTTTAGTGGCATAGGAGTGAAATGAATTTAGCCCCTTATTTGAGCCGAATCTGGGTTGAACGTGGTTTGTTGAACTCCCTCTGGTGTTGTGATCGTGGACTTCATTGACATTAAGGAAGTATTTTGACAGGTACATGGGTACCGGTATCTTAGTGGTGTAGCCGATCTTATAGACCAGGCCCATTGCAAGTTGCTGTACTCTGTCGTCAACTCTAAGCCATTCCAACCTATCAAAATGAGCTGGGTGAGGTGGGTTCTGGGGAGTCAGGCCAAGTAGTAGCCTGACTAGTTTGTTTTGGGAAGTCTGGAGCCTTGTTTTTATGACCTTTTTGAGGTGCTGTTGTGGTACCATGAGGTGCATGCATTGCATAGTTGAAGAAACCTTGTCGAATGCTGTAAGTAATATACTAATATATACTGCCTATTGCTTCCTGATGTAACATACAACCGCCAAAATGAGGTATGATCACATGTGAAACAAGTTCATCACTACCGTCATATTTAATAACAGCGCCGCACGGTGACAATAACAACAGTGTGGTTTTCACATCCCGCGGTGGCATAACAACTCAGTGTTCCACCAGCAGGAAGGACACGGTCTGTGAGAGACTGCCGTCCGTTGTGGCCATTCATTCTTTGGCCTGTCCTTGAGCCATGTCTGTGATGATGGGAGAAGCAGCCGTCCTGCTATCAGGTCACGGACCGGTGGAGAGAGAGAGAGAGAGAGAGAGAGTTTATCTAAGCCTTTTTCCATTCTTATCAAAGTGTTGTTTATCAGTTGCAATCATTTTTGAGTCAACAGCTGTTCACAATGTTGACTGTTGTTACAGAGCTAAAACTTACTAAAACCCACTCTAGCCACAATGTTGACTGTTGTTACAGAGCTAAAACTTACTAAAACCCACTCTAGCTACTAACGCCCAATAACATCCCATCAAGCATTACTGTACTATCATTTGCATAAGAAGATATTACTTATTTTCTTTTTCTTTTTTCATATATTACTCTTTTCCTAATCAAATCACATTGTAAAGACAATGTGTTGTCTAACCCAGTGGTTCCCAAACGTTTTAGCCCGTGACCCAAAACAACGGTTCGCACCACATTGTCAGCTTGTAGATCTGCTATTTTCACGACCTCTTTTAACCCATTTTGGGCGGGAACCCCTTTTGGTGTTTTAAGCATTGTTATACTTTAGCTATTGAAAAATAGCAGATCTACAAGCTCTCTCTCAAGCTACGAGCTTGTAGGTCTGCTATTTATTTTTTATCGTGAAAATGTGGCGCAAATCTTTGAATATATATTCGTTTTTAACTCAAATCTTTGCTTCTGGGGAGGTCCCTGGAACAACATATGTTCAGATGGGGGTCTGCGGCCATTAAACATCTTGAGGGTCCTTGACATGAAAATGTTTGAGAACGACATAGAAAGTCAGGATTTAGAAGACATTTGTAGAATTGTTCCCAGGTCAAAATGGGTTAATTTTTGGAATTTATTTTATTTCTTAATAATGTTACAGATTTTTTTTTGAAATATTAAATATAAATATTAAAACCAAATTTAGGAAACAAAAAAATAAGGGGACCCATAACAATGTGTCCGCGACCCACAAATGGGTCCCGACCCAGTGGTCTACACATTAGCGTTTTCCTCTATTGACATAGATAGCGCTGGACTCTGGCTCTGATCATAGGCCAGGAACAGGAAGGGCCTTAACCATTACATCATCACTAGGCCCATGAGGAATGGCTGTTGCTGTTAAAGGGTATCCATGCTCAGTTGACTTTCCCTGGATTCATAATGGCTAAACAAAGTAAATAAAGACATAGATTTTTGATCTTATTTGAAAATGTGGAAAAAGAAAATGTGAAACAACCGTTCATCTAAAAGCTCAGTGTGTCACATTACGACCCGTCATGCGGTTGTTGATCTCCTTTTAGTGGCTAACCCTGACTTTATTATTGATAGAGTAACAACCAAAAGGTTTTGGGGTACCTGTGACATCATGTACAGTACATCATCATCATACTGTACTTAGCGAGCTACTCAAAAACCCACACTATTGTTTTTTCTATAATCATCACATAAAATCATCACAAAATAGGGTTAAAGTGGTTAAGCTTATTTTACTGTAGCACAAGGTTGTCGCAATGCGATACATTCTTAGCTTGTAGATCAGTTCTTTCTGTCAAGCGGCACAGTCATACTACGGAGTAGAAGTTCGTCTTCAAAATGGCCACAGGTCAGAGCATAATGTGTGGCTGGCTGTGTTGCTTTGGTTTCTAGACGGAGCTGTGCAGCTCTCTGAAGGCCCTACTGAAGCACATCGACTCCACTCAACTCACGGCGGAACTGGACGGCACCTTCCACTATGACCACACTCACTGGATCCACTTCAGACAGGTATACACCTTATTCTACTATGACCACACTCACTGGATCCACTTCAGACAGGTATACACCTTATTCTACTATGACCACACTCACTGGATCCACTTCAGACAGGTACACCTTCCTTCCACTATGACCACACTCACTGGATCCACTTCAGACAGGTACACCTTCCTTCCACTATGACCACACTCACTGGATCCACTTCAGACAGGTATACACCTTATTCTACTATGACCACACTCACTGGATCCACTTCAGACAGGTATACACCTTATTCTACTATGACCACACTCACTGGATCCACTTCAGACAGGTACTGTATACACCTTATTTTACTATGACCACACTCACTGGATCCACTTCAGACAGGTATACACCTTCCTTCCACTATGACCACACTCACTGGATCCACTTCAGACAGGTACACCTTCCTTCCACTACGACCACATTCACTGGATCCTCTTCAGACAGGTACACCTT
The DNA here is from genome assembly GCF_963924005.1 of Protomyctophum bolini. Classification (NCBI taxonomy): domain Eukaryota; kingdom Metazoa; phylum Chordata; class Actinopteri; order Myctophiformes; family Myctophidae; genus Protomyctophum; species Protomyctophum bolini. The sequence goes on along the minus strand of NC_137868.1, from coordinate 18,573,688 downwards.
ATATAAACTGGGCCCCAATGGAACAGTGATACAACATACAGTACATAAACAACCGGCCGCCACCAAAATAAGACTTAATAGCGGCTTGGCTCTCATGTGGATTTCGGAGGTCGGCCAGTCTAAGGACGTCATGACCTCATTGCACATTGCATTCCTGTGATGTGAATTTAGTTTGTTCTCCATCACTTAATCTCTAGTACATTATTAAAGGTAGGGTAAATAAAGTCATTTTCTTTGGTTAAATACGTGTTAAAAAGCTCTATATTGTGATAAAGTGCTTGTTGATTTTCTGTTTATTAAAGAGTGGGATAGACCTGGAGACCCCTGTTTTTGAACAAACAATTTAAAGCAATTACTATCAGAATATAGTGATTTAACATTTTAACTAAATACTTTTTGTTTTAACCCAAAAATATCCCGTACCCTACCTTTTATCTTACATGCTGTTATTTTTTCAGTTTTCTAACTTAAAGGTTCCCTCTCCCCGTACACACACTCTCTCTCTCTCTCTCTCTCTCTCTCTCTCATTTACAGAAAATCGAGCCGTTTGCCAGCAGTTGCAGTGCGGCCGTCTCCTCCCTCCAGGAGTCTATCAGCTCGCTGAACAACAGTGGCAACCTGGAAACCTCTGAGGTCAGAGCAAAGGATTTATGCGTCTCTGACGCACAATGGCTGTGCCTCTGGCTACATATCGTCACTGTCAGGCAGAAACCTAACTTTTGGTGTGGTCTTTTTTGTAACTTAACGCCATACTTGATCATATTGCAGTGTCACACAAAATGATCAAAAGTAGCAGATCTACATGCTTGAAACGCGGCGCGGAGTGACAGGTTTCGAGCTTGTCGATCTGCTTTTCTGCTTTTGAATAAAGTAAATATTATGTCTCTGTTTTCATTGTTAGCTTTTACATCCATAGTCTCTGTGCTGCCTTACTGATTGAACTGTGGCATTTTCCATTCCAATCAAACATTTCCAATCAACATGTTGTCTCTGATTTGGTTCATCCTTTTATAATAAAAAGCAAGCGTTTTAATTTATCACACCTCCTTGTTGTAGAAATGTAGCCCACAAATTCACTGAACGCAGTGTGGAAACCAGGCTAGTAGGAATGACTAAAGGTTAGTGTGTGTGCATGCATCGTGTTTTTATCATAGGTAATATCGGAGGTGATGGAACAGCAGAAGAGTCTGATGAGGTTGGTGCTGGAGGACACTCGTCTGAACCGGCTGAGACTGGAGGGAGGGACGGTGCTGGCCCGTATCAGGAAGGAAGAGCCCTGTGAGAATGAGATCTACAGGTAGGAGTATAGCCTCTCATTAGCCAGACTGATTCATTACATCTACAGGTAGGAGTATAGCCTGGCATTAGCCAGACTGATTCATTACATCTACAGGTAGGAGTATAGCCTGGCATTAGCCAGACTGATTAATTACATCTACAGGTAGGAGTATAGCCTCTCATTAGCCAGACTGATTCATTACGTGGATTCACAAGAGGACACAAGGTCCTCAGGACAGGTTGGGAATCAGTGTTATGTATATACCATATACCGTAGAACACAAAAACCTGCAAAACAAATGCCACTTTTGCTTTACGCCGCATTCCGAGCTTGTGGATCTGCTACTTTTGCGGGACGCTGTAGGATGATCAAGTATGCCGTTAATTTACAAATAAAAGAACACACAAAGTTTTTGAATATGGAGATAAGAGGTTTCTGCCCGACAGCAACGATATAATAGGTGATGTATCAGTACTGACGAACCACATTGAATGGAGTGAGTGAACACTATATTCTCTGCACTATTCACAGTGTAGTGTATTCATAGTTAGTTAGTTAGTGACTTTATTGACACAACTGTATAAAACATTGAGATCGAATCGAAAACTCATGAATAAAAACTTTACAAATGTACACAATACTATTGCTCCAAAAGTGACAGGCAGGTAGCATAGTAAGCATACACAAAGTTCCTCTGTTAGTGCCCACAAAGAGTGAGCTCAAATCAATTATCTCATGTCCATATTTCACTCTGGTGTCTTATGTGAGAGGACACACCAGTACCGGTGGTGTGCGACTCCATCTCCTCATTTACACACGCAGTCTATGAGAGGACATACACTAGTTTTTTATATACTGATCGCTGTCTTTTTCATGATTGTTATAATGTTTTCCATGAATCCAGGGATGCCGTGGACATGGTGCACCTGCTGTACAACCAGGTGGACGAAGAGGTCCATAAACTTGTGATTCTTTCAAACAAGTCCCAGAAACACCTGGAGAGTCTCCTGGACGTCCGCAGGTTCGAGGAGCAAACACAACAGGTAGGTTCCACCTTTATGTCTGAACATGCAGTATTTCTTATGCTATAGTAGAAGAGAGCAGAGATATTACATTAAGACATTACATTATATTACATTACATTACATGGAAAAAAACTACATGGGAAAAACTACTCGCTTGTTTTACTCAGGGCTGGTCTGAGGAGCGCTGTGTAGCCAAAAACAAACACCCAAAAACCAATTTGTATCGTAAAATCAATGTTATTATTATTATTACTTTTTTTATATAATTTTTATCCCACTGTTTTGTAACCCATTTTCACCCCTGTGTCAATTATCTAATGTGATCCTGGGCTCTACACACCCTTGTGTAAAAAACCTAACGTTCTCACAGAAGACAGTTGACTGCCCCTTAAATAGGCTACCTGCTGCTATAGGCCTATTATTGTTATATGTCATTGACCTAATTGGCGTTATATCATTATCAACAATGATATGATTTAAAAAAAAGGGTTAGGCTTATGTCTTTTTCATAAATTGCTTTGTACATGTGGAAAACTTAAACATTAGGCATTACTTTACCTTAACACCATCTTTTCATTTTGACATGAAATAATAATCCTGTACCGTCACCATGCATTTGGTTTCATTAGCGCGATCGTGACAAAATAGCCTACAGGTGGTGGTTGCTGCTGCTGCCCGCAGAGCACACATGAACGGTAAAGATACTAAGGATTGGACAGTTCTGCTACGCAACATGGAAGTAACACAGACTCGAAGCCGTTTATAAATCACAGTCAGTGACGGACTGTTTGATGTTCCCCTCTCGCGTACCAGTGGCACATGTCTCGCGGCCCGGCACCGGTCCGCGTACCGGTGGTTGGGAACCTCTGGTTTAGAGACCAGGATTACTGCATGTTTTTTGTGAGGGTACCTATACCTACCCTAGGGGACACGGGGAGAACATGCAAACTCCACACAGAAAGGCCCGTTCGGCAACCCCACCTCGGGTATGGGCACTGATGACGGAGGAGGAAACATGCCGCCAGCAGCCACAGCGTCCCCAGCGGGAGTCAAACCCAGGACCTTCTAGCTGTGAGGCGACAGCACTACCAACTGTGCCACCGTGCCCCCTCAATGTTAATTTAACTCTGAGTGTGTACAAATGTACACTATCTGAGTTTGGTCCCTAACTATCATTTAGGTGGGGACCCCGTGGAACTCCCTCAAGGACCCCCGGGGGTTCCCGGACCCCACTTTGGGAACCACCGATCTAGTGAACAGCTAATATCAGGCACCGGTCGAGCATCGGTGTGAAACTTTGAGCATCGGTGTGAAACTTTGCACGCACACTCCCGGAAGCCCAAGGAAAAACCTCCACAGCCTGTTATAGTGCTACCATGAGGGCCATTATTGCAAAACAATATATATTTTTGCTACTCCTATAGATGTTGTCCGAAACTCATGCAAATCAGTACCCATTATCTGTGTAGTCATGTGATCAAGACATGTCTGTCAGAGTTTTCGTATTCCATTCCGATTGCCTCTCTCTCTCTCTCCCTCCCTCTCTCTCTCTCTCTCTCTCTCTCTCTCTCTCTCTCTCTCTCTCCCTCCCTCTCTCTCCCTCCCTCTCTCTCTCTCTCTCTCTCTCTCTCTCTCTCTCTCAGATTAAGCTGTGGTTCAGCATAGAAGGAGAGAAGCAGCTGGTGTCTCTGGACTCCCTGACCATGTCTGTCTCCACAGTGAAGGACATGAGACAGAGCCTGGACCAGTTCATGGAGGAGTCTGTGGTAAATACATTACATGCCCACACATGCAGTGCTGTACTGTAGTGTCATTGATGTTGGAAAAAGTACTCTTGTACGTAGCTTGTACGTAGCTTGTACGTAGATCGGCTATTTTCAGCATGCAACCAAGTTTAAAACCAGCCATTACGGCACCACCAAGGCCCTCCAAAATACATTTTAGTCGACGAAATCAACTGTAGATTTAGTCAACTAAAACTAGACTAACACTAGTGAAACATTCCAGATGGCTAAAATATGACTAAAACTAAATTAAATTGTATTCAAAAGACTGACTAAAAACTAGATCCAAATGTTCTGTCCAAATCATCACTATGCCTCCACAGCACCAGCAGAGGATTGGACTTCAGCTGGTGAAAGAGTCTCCAGAGTCACTCCCCAGTTCAGCCCTGCTGGACTTTAAACAGCACCTGGGGACCATCCTGGGCCAGTTGGAGAGGCGGAAAGCCCAGCTGGACATCCTCAGCAATCTACATGTGTTCTACGACTCGGTATGTATCCATAGTCTGCTTGGGTTCCAGCCTGCTTTGCTGCGTTCAGTGATTTGTTTTGTCACTTCGCTACTCAGTCTGGACAGGGTCCTATCTATCTCCAAGGTAGGAGGGACATGTAACTGGGTGAAATCGACCCGTGGCTTATGGCTTCTGACTGCAACGAACGTGTCATTCACTAAACTCACCCCACACAGACGTCAGTTTTTTTGTACTACTGAATCTGGGCTACTGAATCAAATGAGGGTTTACTTTTTACCGTAGTTTTTTCTCTCGAGTCTCGAACTGGCGCTATTTTTTTCAACAGTGAGAAAAGCATGGACCGAGTGGCGCTGGCTGATGACGTAACAACGTGGCTACGTAACAACGTGGCTACGTACCAGGTGACGTTATGAAATGCGAGTCTGCTGCCTGCTGGCCAGACTGAGTAGCAAAGTGACAAAACAAAACACGGAACGCAGCGCAGCAGGCTGGAACCCACTGGCTAATGTAACCAGCTGAGGATACACAACCTCAGGAGGGAGGGCGACAAAATAACACCACCCAATTGTATAAGTTATATTGCATTAACACTCTACCATACAGATTGGACAAAATTACATATTACTTTTTTTTTTTTTTTTTTTTAACAAGGCTTTACAAAAAACGATAGCTTACTGAAACTTATTGTGGGTTTTTTCCCGATGGCAGCCAGCAATATGAAGACACCAACTGATGTGTGACGTGTTGCAAAAACAATGTTGAGCTGGCTTCAACTTTTCTTCGTGACCCCAATGACGCAGTGAAGTGTCAATCATGTTTTTGTTTCACCATTTCCACTCCCCAGCTCTCCCCCCACAATTCCTGCTCCGTTTTGTAAATGGAATAAAAAGCTCATTGTTGCTGTTAACCACTTCCCTGTGCTATTTAACCCTATACCCTGTTGTGTGCTCAGCAGCAGTGAAGCTGGCCGCGCTTGGCCGCTTTGTAGTTTGGTCACCACTCGTGTGAACGCAGCATCAGTAATACTGTCGCATGTGGACACGTGACAACAAACATGACATATTGTCAACTGAACAAAAGTGTAGAAAAGTGTCTCGGCCATTTGTATATAGGCCTATCATATTTTTTAAACAAATTGAAATCTTCCATGGCATCGCTGGAAGAAAATCTTTTCAGATGGTGCTCCTAAATATTATTATACATATTATTATAAATACATATTAATTTAACCCATTCCAGGATTAATTAATTAATTCAATCCTATCGGCCAGGATATTTCCAAGTGTAAAACATATTTTGAAGAGCCAAAAACCGTAACCGGATGTTGTTGTGTGTGTGCCATCGCTGTTTACACCATCACCTAGCGGCTAGCAACCCACTGCTAATGTGAGTAGCATTACTACATGATGATTGATCATAACAACTACAAAAGACCATAAGACGTAGCTCTACGCCAATGGCGGGTGCTCAGATTAATTCATAAGACGTTGATCTACGTCAGAAGCGGGGAATGGGTGCTGGGGGTCCTTGACGTGAAAAGGTTTGAGAAGCACTGGTCTAAGCAGAGCTCCTGTCTCGTCCCACATACAGGCCAGGCAGTGGATGCAGCACTGCCAGGATTACTTCCGCCAGCTGAACCTGGACAGCGACGGCGTCGGCCTCCTCCCGCCCGCAGTGGTGCGGATCCTCCGGGACTATCACGGCGAGGCCTCCAAGTTCTCCGCGGACAACTTCGGCACCCTCAACGAGAAGGTGCTGTCCCTGGACAGTCCCCGGCAGCTGCAGCAGTGGAACGCTCTGTGGCTCGAGTGTCAGCGGACCAAGCAGCAGCTGGAGGAGACGTTAGCCAAAGCGGCAGCAGCGGCGGAAGAAGAAGAAGGAGAAGTCTCCTCTGAGGAGCGCACGGCAGACGAGGCGAGCGCTTGCGCGGAAAAGCACGCCGCTAACGGAGTTTCCTCTTTACCTGACGTGGCTGCTTATACCGACGGGTAAGGCTGCACAATATATCGTTAATGTATTGTTATCGAGGTATGAACATATCGCATTAATCACAATATCAGTATCGCAAAAAGGCAGCGGTATCGCAATATATCGATATATTGTCGATATATCGTCCACTTCAAAAGCCAGCAACATTCATTTGTTTTAGCCTGTGCTCCTCGGAAAATAAACCATCACTCCATTTCCCTCTCTTTCATGCTCCTGTTTGTGTGTGTGTATGTGTGTGTGTGTGTGTGTGTGTGGTGGGGGTGGGGGGGGAGGGGGTAGTAGTAATATTGTATATCGTATCGATATCGCAATATTTGGCATACATAACCGAGACATGAAATCTCCATATCGTTGCAGCCCTAACTGCCAGGACGGCGGCAAGCCGGACCCCGACGGCGACGGCCCGTTCCCCACGAGTCCCTCCGGCTCCGTCTCCTCCGCCTCCCACTTCCCCTTCCCTCCGTCGGACTGCGACGACGTCAGTAAGTTCCGCCAGAGCCCGACGACGTCGCTGTTTGACGACACGGACAGCGACTGCACCGTGGACTCGGCCGTCACCTCCACGCACTCGGAGCCGGCCTACTCGTCGTCGTGCGGTGGCGCGGCACCGCGGCACCACCACCGCAAGCAGCCGCTGAAGAAGATCATGAAGAAGACTATGAGCTACGAGATGAGCCCGAGGGATGGCAGCCCCGGCGGCCATCATGGCTACACGGGCGTGTACATCAAGGGTCTGGAGGTCACCAACAACGTGTCGGCGGAGAAGAAGCTGCAGAGGCCTGACATCCTGAGCCCCGCCCTGGGGCGGAGCCGCAGCATGTCCACGCCCTGCAGGACGCACGGCAGACACGCCGACGGAGATGGCAACAAACAGAGCAGGTGGGGGGCAGTGGTCATTTTGTTGACTAGGACTAGACTAACACCAAACAATTTCAGATGACTAAAATAGGACTAAAGCTAAATGGTGTGTTACTCAAACGACTAAGACTAAATCATAATTTGCTGTCAAAATGAACACTGGTGGGGATTGAGGACATCCTGTGGGTTCAGACAGTTCAGTGCATGTGAGAACTGTGCCTTTGTTCCTTGGGCTCATTCAGTGAAGTAACTTGGTTTGGGGCGGGCATATATGTTTACCGTCTTTTTTTCCCCACCCGCTGCGGCTCCGCTTCTCCGCTGGGAAGGTGATCATCTCGTTTTTATTTGTACTTTATTATCTAAAGCACGGCCAGGGCACGCAAAACTGATGATTATTATTGTATCGGGTCGCTCGTTATTTTTGAGAGAGAGAGAGAGACCGTTGAACACACACACACACACACACACACACACACACACACACACACACAGATCAGGGGTATCGTCATCTGCTGCTGATCCACGTTTTTTTGTGGATTTCGGATCTGAAAAAAGGAACGAAATAACGCGCTCTATGTGCAAACTCCTCGGCGCGCCTTGGATATGAGCGCCTTGGAGCATGCTCAGAAAGACCAGAATGAACTTACATCCGAAGCAGTGTATACATGAGTCAAATTTTCTTTCAATCGCATTGAACATCGGAGTAATCCGGCCAGTGACATCGGAATGGTTTTTAGATCGCATCGAGCGTTTTCATTCGGATGTAAGTTTTTGTAGGTGTTTACATAACAACGTTTAATAGGATTGAACTTCTATTCGGAATGAAAAGGGGATTTAACTGCTCATGTAAACGTAGCCACTGTCTGTATCACAACCTGTAGCATACCCTCTCTGTAACCTGTCTTTGAACTACAAATAACTAAGCAAAAAACTAAATAAAACAAAAAACATAGAAATGATGCCACTCAAGTGACACTTTTCAAATTATACAAGAGGAGTGAATCCACACGGCTTAAGGATCAGTGCAATTATCATTGCTATTTTCCAACCAGCGCCCACACATTGTATAAATCATACATCATTGTTGGTCTTAAAATGAGGTGAGACTCTGTAGGTGCAACACTATCTTACATACACAGACAGACAGAAGAGTCAAAGGCAATTGTGCTTTCGCCGCTTTATACTGCACCAGCTCTGACGTCGTCTAAAGTCTATTTACCCTGCTATTACCCTGCTATGTAGAGGAAATCACAGTCCTATTACCCTGCTATGTAGAGGAAATCACAGTCCTATTACCCTGCTATGTAGAGGAAATCACAGTCCTATTACCCTGCTATGTAGAGGAAATCACAGTCCCTATTACCCTGCTTAAAATAGCTGATCTACAAGCTCACAACGTGTAGATGTAGATCGGCTAGTTGGACTATTTTAAAATGATTTTCAAAATAGTCAAAAATGGCTAAATAAGTTTAGGGATAAGGGATAAGGGTGGCGCAAGATGGAGCCCATATATATCTTCACTAGAATTACTAGAATTACACCAGAGTTACTTCGCCACGCACTCCGCGGCAGAAATGCCGTGTTTGCATGAATGAAACTGTATGTAATCGCGCATCTATAAGTTCTAATCGTGTGTGGTGTTTTTTCGGGAGCCGGGACTGTGTGTGTGTGTGTGTGTGTGTGTGTGTGTGTGCATGCAATGCGAACAGCCGTGGTGGAGTTACAGGCGTGCGTGTGTGTGTGTGTGTGTGTGTGTGCATGCAATGTGTCAAGTAACGAACAGTGTAATTGTTTCACTTCGGCAAAAAACAACTATTGACAAACAACAATGTTGATGTAAGTAACACGATCGCTGAGAGAGATATAGTTTACATACAGAGATTTAGAAGGAATAAGCAAAATCGAATTCCTGCCCTTCCTTGTTTGTGTTCTCCTGCGGGTCTCGGAGAGAGAGGGATGAAATTGCAGGCTCGCAAGGGGAGGGGCTGAGAGCTCTGACGACATGTTCACATCTTTTGCCGCTTTTCATTGGCTACCAACTTCACAATTGTAATAATAGATTACAACATTGCATAATAATGTATTAATTAAAGGATTTCTTGGATCCGGGCCTTTGAATGTTCCACAACCCTTTTTAATTTTGATACCTTATTAACAGGGCTGCAATTAAGGATTAGTTTAATTGTTTTTCTATCCATTTTTCGCCTGATTAGTAAAAGTACAATATTTGTCTATGAGATGTAGTGGAGTAGAAGTCAAAATATTGGAAATAGTAAAGTATAAATACCTCAAATTGTACTTAAGTGCTGCACCTGAGTAAACGTACTGGGTTACTTTTCACCACTGACAATATCTGTTTTCTTTCTACCACAGCGGCAAGGTCCAGCACATCATGGACGAGATGATCACCACCGAGAGGGATTACGTGCGGTCCCTCGGCTACATCGTGGAGCACTACTTCCCCGAGATGCAGCGGCCGGACCTGCCGCAGGACCTGCGGGGGAAGCGCGCCGTCATTTTCGGGAACGTGGAGAAGCTGGGCGACTTCCACGGCCACCACTTCCTGAAGGAGCTGGAGGCGTGCGCACACGCCCCGCTGTCCGTCAGCGGCTGCTTCCTGAGACACGTGAGTTCCCAGTGGTGGGGGGAAAAGTATCAATACTGCAATGCAGGAATACCGGTACTCTGTTACAATTAAAAGTCCAGTAATCAACATTGACTTGAGTAAAAAGATGTAACCATAAAGTTTTACTCTTATGTACCTGTATACAATATGTAACAATAAAGTTTTACTACACAAGATGTAACAATAAAGTTTTACTCTTATGTACCTGTACACAAGATGTAACAATAAAGCACAACATTGCACTTGAAACGTACAATAGTTTGTAATTGTCAGGACGAGTCAGCTTGGTGTGTTCTTCTGGCACACCAGACACCACAGAGACACACAGGTGTGTACTGCAGAGACACACAGGTGTGTACTGCATTTCACAACTCACCAGTGGTGTAAAGTCATCAAGTGCGTTTACTCAATTGCTGTACTTTTTTGTTTTTTCTTTTTTCTTTACTCCAGGTATTTCCAATTTTCTGTACTTTAACTTCTACTCCACTACATCTCAAAGGCAAATATTTTACTTTTACGCCACTACAAATATTTGAGTTAACCCATTTAGGCCTGACGTCGAAATGTCTTCAAAATCCTGACAGTTTTCTGAAATACCTGTTTCTATGTTACTGGTTCTCAAACCATTTCATGTCAAGAACCCCAAAAATGATATGTAATTGGCCGCCGACCTCCGTCTGAAAATACGTTGTTCCAGGGACCCCTCAGAAGCAAAGATTTGATTTAAAAACGTTCGCTCTGGAAGAATATATACAATACATTCAAAGATTTGCGCCACATTTTCACGATTTTTTTTTTTTTTATTTTGATTATTATTATCACAAAACCACCACTTCAGCCCTATATATATATATATTTCTTTGCCACGGACACATTTGTCCGTAAACGGACATAATGATGAACCCTGGCTGGGAAACTAGCACGAGGAGAACCTCTCGTCAACCCACCATGCTGAATGCTTCACACTGTCAGTGGTGGAAAGTAACTTTACATTTAAGTACTGTACTTGAGTACAATTTTTAGGTACTTTTACTTTACTGGAGCTATTTAAAAATGTCTGTACTTTTACTTCTACTCCACTACATTTCAGAGGCAAATATTGTACTTTTACTCCACTACAATTATTTGAAGTAGTTACTAGTTACTTTGTAGATTTTGATTATTATTACAACCACGTCAGGCCTACATACATTTTTAGGCCATTTGAAAATAGCAGATCTACAAGCTTACAATGCGCCGCGATGCCATGCATTGTGAGCTTCTAGATCTGCTATTTTCAAAAGATATTAATATAATACATTTGAAAACTTGAAACAGGACATTCCGCATTGTACTTTTACTCAAGTAAATGTCCATTTCTGGACATTTAATTGTAACGGAGTAGTTAGTTCCACATTGCTGTATTGATACTAATATGTGAGTACTTTCTTTCCACCACTGCACAGTGTGTGACAGAGCATGCCCAATGTGTGTGTGTGTGTGTGTGTGTGTGTGTGTGTGTGTGTGTGTGTGTGTGTGTGTGTGTGTGTGTGTGTGTGTGTGTGTGTGTGTGTGTGTGTGTGCGCGCGTGTGTGTGTACGTGTGTGCGCGTGTGTGTGTACGTGTGTGCGTGTGTGTGTGTGTGTGTGTGTGTGTGTGTGTACGTGTGTGTGTGTGTGTGTGTGCATGTGCGTGCGTGCGTGCGTGCGTGCGTGCGTGCGTGCGTGCGTGCGTGCGTGCGTGCGTGCGTGCGTGCGTGCGTGCGTGTGTGTGTGTGTGTGTGTGTGCGCGTGTGTGTGCGCGTGGGCGTGCGTGCGTGCGTTTTACTGTAGTCCGTGTTGTAACTTGTTATTCTTGTGTGCAGGAGGATCAGTTTGGAATGTATGCTCTGTACAGCAAGAATAAGCCGCAGTCGGATGCCCTGCTCAGCAGCCATGGGAACGAGTTCTTTAAGGTGCGTCTGCAAGTGAAATGGCTCCGCTTATCTGTCCCATAGCTGGGACAGCAAATGCAACCCGTGTGAAATGCAGAATAAATAAATCACTGGCACGTAGCAAAACCAGTTTAAGTAAATATTTAATACATGTATAAATAATTTGAATTACATGATTTTACCCCTGTCCATCTCTCTCTCCTCCACTCTGCTGTCTGATTGGCCAGACATGTGTTTTGTGTCACATGTCGATCATTCATCTACCACCTCTTTCCTGTCGTAATGTCTGTTTTATTGAATTATTTTCTTGTGTGTAAACAAACATGCATGAAAAAGAAAATACTATACATTTGTATACTACATACAAACCAAACATACAAATATTCAAAATAGATAGTTTGGTGTCACGCTGCAGACTGTATAAAATATCCATTTTGAATTTGAATCCGGTGCAGTATAATCAAGTAGGGCATTCATTTACAAAAAAAAACCCCACAAAAAGTAAAAATATGGAGATAAGCGGTTTCTGCCGGACAGCAATAAATTGATAGAATACTTGCTATGCTAGCTCAGCTACTAATATGAACCCTCTCTCCCTCTCCCTCCCGTCCAGAACAAGCAGCTGGAGCTGGCAGACAAGATGGACGTGGCGTCCTACCTGCTGAAGCCCATCCAGAGGATGAGTAAGTACGCGCTGCTGCTGAAGGACCTCATCAAGGAGTGCAGCCAATCACAGGAGCAGGAGCTCAGTGACCTCCGCACCGCCGAGGAGATGGTCAAGTTTCAGCTTCGCCATGGCAACGACCTGCTGGCCATGGACGCCATCCAGGGCTGTGATGTATGTACAGTAGAGCATGTGGGCACGCACGCACTAGGGCTCATGGGGCGGTATGGGATTTGTGTTACCGCGGTAATCACCCTTACCGACGGTATTGTGGTAATTACCATTTAAAAAAATATATATTCGGGTCACAGGGGCACAGTCAGAAGTGCTGTCGCCTCACAGCTAGAAGGTCCTGGGTTCGATTCCCGCTGGGGACGCTGTGGGTGCTGGCGGCGTGTTCCCTCCTCCGCGTCATCAATGCCCATACCCGAGGCAGGGTTGGCGAAAGGGCCTTTCTGTGTGGAGTTTGCATCTCCCCGTGTCCCTTAGGGTGGGTACCCTCACAAAAAACATGCAGTAATCCTGGTCTCCAAACTGCCTCCCCCTGGCCAGGAGGGGAAAGGAACTGGTTGTTCCTTCCTCACGCTACGTCCAACCAGGGAAACTCCCCCCTGTCAGGTGTAAAGGAACAACTTGGACACTCATGCATGAACTAAGGAAGCATGAGTTCAAGTCCGTTGCTCTCCCCAGGTTGGCAGAAGGTGTGTAGAGCCCAGGATCACATTAGATAATTGACACACGGGTGAAAAATGGGTTACAAAATCGTGGGATAAAAAATATAAAAGATATAAATACATTTTAACTCCCATGCCATTAATTCCCATGCCATCTGCATTCAACTCGGTGACACCGAGTGCACGGCACGGCCATCACCACTGAAACTACTGTACCACATCATCAACTCGTGTGGTTCTCAAACTGTTTACGGTAACTCTTTTTTTTTGCCATCTACGTACATATTCGTACCCCCCGCCTATGGGACGTTATCTGCCAGCAATGTACATACAGTATATCCTTTACAGTTTACACCATATATGAAGCGGTTGAGCCAAAAATCTGATTTTAACATTGGTTAAACAACGCCTCCGTCACCCCCAGCACCAATATCTTTGCACACGACGGCCCCCCCATTTACCAAAGTAGGTATTTTCAATGCCTTGAACTTCAACTATTTTCAACTCTGAAAATACGAGCTCTGTCCTTGGTGATCGTCATCCATACAAGGTTTGGATGTCATTTGTGATTTTGTGCCGCATCACTCCCGAGTCCCGACATGTTAACGTTTCTGGCAAAAGACAAACAGCGTGAGCTAACGCTAATAATAGCCGATCGTTACAATGGTGGTCTCCACTCCAGGCTGGGAAACCGGAAATGAAGATCACCAAAAATAGCAACAAAAAAACCCATTTGAGAACCATGGTGTTCTGACAAAGAATTACTTTAATAGAGGAATAATTAATTCTAGTGGGCTGCAGTGGCTCAGGGGTAGAATGGCGGTAGAGTGGCCGGATGGCAACTGTGAGGTTCCCTGTTCGATCCCGGGCTGTCGAAGTGTCCTTGAGCAAGACTATGAACCCCTAATTGCTGCCGATGAGCAGGTTGGTGCCTTGCATGGTTTCCTCCGGAATGGGTGAATGTAATGCACAATATATGTATCCAGCTTTGCATATAAGCGCTATATAAATCCACCATTTATTTTCCATTTTATTTTTCATAATGTATCTGTTCCTTACTTGATTGACAACACAAAATGATGGTGTCAGTTTAAAAGTGATTGCGTCTCCCTAGGGAACAGTTATTATCCTCCCAAAAGGCTGAATGTCATGTAGGATTGCTATGGCATGTCTCTGTACAATGACAAGAAGGCAATCATCGCGTGTTGTATGTGTTGTACAGTTGAGGGTCAGGGCCATTGTTCTCTCTGACGCATGCATGCGCCCCACGTTTCCTCCCCAGGTGAACCTGAAAGAGCAGGGTCAACTCCGCTGTCAGGATGAGTTCATTGTCTGGTGTGGCCGCAGGAAATACCTTCGTCACGTCTTCTTGTTTGAAGACCTCATCCTCTTCAGCAAGACCAAAAAGATCGAGGGAGGATATGACTTCTACATCTACAAACAGTCTTACAAGGTGTGAATGTTGGTATAAACAAAAGAGGTTCCTATTTTATGTCCTCTTTTTCTGCACGCTGAATGATCGTTTTCTCAAACAGAACGCAACCATTTGTGTATTTGAAGTACATTTTCTCTCCTCAGACGGCAGAGATAGGTATGACAGAGAACGTGGGCGACAGCGGCCTGCGTTTTGAGATCTGGTTCCGTCGGAGGAAGTCTCAGGACACGTTCATCCTCCAGGCCAGTTCTGCGGAGGTGAAGGCCGTGTGGACCGCCATTATTGGAAAGATCCTCTGGAGGCAGGCGCTCAGAAACAGGGGTGAGAAACGTCTTCAGTTCCTACTACATATTGGAATGTTACTGTAGTTTTACTGTGATTTCTTTGGCAGTAATCATGATCATTGATCATGGTCAGATTCAATTTAGCAGCCAAGTACATTTGCCCACGCAAGGATTTTGACTTGGACGGCTGCTTACAGTTTACAAGAAATGAAGAAAATTATTTTATCCCCTTTTTATCCCAAATGTAGTCGTTATGCCAATTAATTCGGTGGATTCGAACCCACAACCTCCGTGGTGGTGGTGGTGGGTAGGGACTATACCACTGCGCCACCCGAGTGCCTGTCATCCCTGTTTTCTGATCGATTCAATGCTAAACCTTTATTTCATATTAGAAACTACAGTTGGATGTTGTGTATTTTACTGGCCTCTGTGCATTAAAGCAGTAGTTAACAGTTGGATGTTGTGTATTTTACTGGCCTCTGTGCATTAAAGCAGTAGTTAACAGTTGGATGTTGTGTATTTCGGTGCATTAAAGATTGACTACAATCTACAATCTATCAATCAATCAGAGACTGTTTTGCACCCTGACCGTCCGTCCGTCCGTATTTTTGAGTGGTGCAACAAGGAACAGCAATGTCCGTGTCTATGTGTCCGCCTATGTGACGTTAATGAGCACCAGTATGACTATTAGTACCAGTAGGGGCGCTGTTTTCATATTCCGTCCTGATTAGCTAAGATTGGCTTCCAAAGTTTGTCTGTCTGTTTGCCGTCCGTCCGTCTGTTATCAGCTATCTCCGGCACCGTTGGCTTGCTTGCAGCAAAACTGTGCACAAGCCACACACACACTCCCTGGATGCCAGGGCAGAACTCTGGCAACATGGGCCTGTTATAGGGCCACCAGTGGTCCATTTTTGCAAAACATATTTTTGGACAGTACTCCACGCAAAACCACGCACATCGGCACACGGCATCTCTATCTCTGAAACGAAACTGGTCTTTCAGATTGTTCATATCCCATCTTGATAACCTGTACCTGACCTGGTGGAGACCTGTGCTCAGAGGAGCACTTTTTCTAGTTGTATTCATGAAAAAGTTGAGAAAATGAAATTTCAGCAATTAAACACACATTACAAAATCTGCTGAAAGCCTTTAACCTTTTAAAATCTTGAAATAATATTATGTTAATTAATGTCCGCGACGTGACCCAGTGTTTGGGAAACGGTGCACTAAAAGGATACATGTTTTTCTAATACTACAGAGTTGCGCATGCAGGAGATGGTTTCCATGGGGATCGGTAGTAAACCCTTCATGGACATCAAGCCCAGCGATGCAGCCATCAGTGACAGAGCCATCGACTACATCATGAAGGGCTCGGGTAAGCCAGTGGTTCCCACACATTTTCATTGTCAAGGACCTCCAAATGTAGTGGCCACGGACGCCCATCTGAAAAATATATTGAAATATGTATTTGGCCATGGACCCCCGTCTGAAAAATCAAGCCCTAACACCACCACTTTTACTGAAAAACATCCCTCCATGTTCTGATGATTCCTGTAGTGATCCTAAGACGGGGTGCCGGACATACGCCCGGTGTGTCAAGTTGCCAGTCCAGGCCTGGTCATGACTTCATGGAGCGGCTGAAAACCTGTTCTCTAAACAGCTTAATTGACTCTGATTGCCCCTTGTCTCGCGAGCCAGACTGTTGCCTCCCACAATTTTCAGATGCTTCCGTCATAGAGTCTGGAGCACAGAAACTCTGACAAAGATCAAGCGATAAAGCCTCCTCCCCAATTCCGTTTCATCTTTACAGTCGCTCAGATTAGACCTAAATCATCTAAGAATAACTTGCTCGCTGCTTAGCAGAAAGGGAACGTTTTTAAATAAAGTGTACTGTAAAGATATTTTTAAATAATTACCTTTTCGTGAACGGAACCAAAGTTTTCAAATAAATGAAGTGGAGTAAAAGTACAATATTTGCCTCTGAGATGTGGCGAAGTAGAAGTAAGTATTGAAAATTGGAAATACTCCAGTAAAGTAAAAACTGTACTTAAGTAAATGCACTTAGTTACTTTCCACCACTAGGTTTTTAGGGATAAACTAATGACGCTCTGACGTCTCTATATATTCTTTCCTCCCTGTTTCTTTGACACAGAGTGTCGAACCCGAGCGTCCATCGCCGTGTCCTCGTTCGACCACTCCTCCTCCTCCTCCGCCTCGTCGTTCAAGAGGCCGCACTCCACCATCTCCAACAGCAGCACGTCCTCCTCCAGCAGCCAGTCGTCTTCCTCGCTGCTGGGCTCGCTCAACCTCCACCTCTACTCCTCCTCGCCCTCCCACGCCCACCCTCACCCCCACCCCTACCCGGTGGCGGGCAGCGTGCCCTCCTTCGCCCACTGGCCCTACGACTGCATCGAGGAGGACGAGCTGGAGCAGGACGCTGGCGGCCAGCCTTCCATGAGTGAGTGACTAGAATGACCTCACACTTTTTGTTTTATTTCAACGACACCCTTGGATGATGCAGGCTTTAGTTTCGACATACTATTGGTCCGACAACGACAACCTATCTCAAACCCTAACCTAAACAAAATCATGTGGGTCCTGACCCACAGGTCCATGGCCAAATACAGTTGTTGTGTGTGTGTGTGTGTGTGTGTGTGTGTGTGTGTGTGTGTGTGTGTGTGTGTGTGTGTGTGTGTGTGTGTGTGTGTATGTGTGTGTGTGTATGTGTGTGTGTGTGTGTGTGTGTGTGTGTGTGTGTGTGTGTGTGTGTGTGTGTGTGTGTGTGTGTGTGTGTGTGTGTGTGTGTGTGTGTGTGTATGTGTATGTGTATGTGTGTGTGTGTGTGTGTGTGTATGACAGCAGTGGTGTAAAGTAACTACGTACATTTACTCAAGTACTTTACTTATTTGTAGATTTGGATTATTCCACACATTTACCACTTGATGTATATTAATTTCGGCCATCCGAAAATAGCCAATCTACAAGCTGCTATTTTCAAAAGTTTATACAGACAGTATGAATACTTGCGATGGGACATTCTGCACAATGACTACTTTTACTTTTGGACTAACTAACCGAACTTTCACTTTTACGTCAGTGTAAGTTATTTGTCCCGTGTTAACTGTCCCGTCTATTACTCCAGACGCTTCTTTTCACAAGGAGTGTGATGCACGCGGAGATCCATCTCTCTCAGCCCCTGCTTTAAAATGTAGCCTCTAGCTCACACTTTACTATTTCTAAAGAATTCTCTGACATGGATAACTGTAAACATTGCCACTGTGTGACAGTTACAGAGACGTCCAGTGACAGTGTGCCACTGTGTGACAGTTACAGACACGTCCAGTGACAGTGTGACACTGTGTGACAGTTACAGAGACGTCCAGTGACAGTGTGACACTGTGTGACAGTTACAGAGACGTCCAGTGACAGTGTGACACTGTGACAGTTACAGAGACGTCCAGTGACAGTGTGACACTGTGTGACAGTTACAGAGACGTCCAGTGACAGTGTGCCACTGTGTGACAGTTACAGAGACGTCCAGTGACAGTGTGCCACTGTGTGACAGTTACAGAGACGTCCAGTGACAGTGTGACACTGTGTGACAGTTACAGAGACGTCCAGTGACAGTGTGACACTGTGTGACAGTTACAGAGACGTCCAGTGACAGTGTGCCACTGTGTGACAGTTACAGAGACGTCCAGTGACAGTGTGACACTGTGTGACAGTTACAGAGACGTCCAGTGACAGTGTGACACTGTGTGACAGTTACAGATACGTCCAGTGACAGTGTGACACTGTGTGACAGTTACAGAGACGTCCAGTGACAGTGTGACACTGTGTGACAGTTACAGATACGTCCAGTGACAGTGTGACACTGTGTGACAGTTACAGAGACGTCCAGTGACAGTGTGACACTGTGTGACAGTTACAGAGACGTACAGTGACAGTGTGACACTGTGTGACAGTTACAGAAACGTCCAGTGACAGTGTGACACTGTGTGACAGTTACCGAGATGTCCAGTGACAGTGTGACACTGTGTGACAGTTACCGAGACGTCCAGTGACACTGTGACACTGTGTGACAGTTACAGAGACGTCCAGTGACAGTGTGATGGGGAGGAGCGCCATGTCGGCTCCCGTTTTGGACGCCTACATCATCGACAACAACATCAACGATGACGAGCACCCCTCCCCCTCTTTCCTGTGCGACCCATCCCCTCCCTCCTCTTCCCACACACCCACCACCCCCTCGTCCGCGGCCCCTCCTCCTCCCCTGTTCCAGGAGAACCAGGACCTCCAACCCCAAGGCACAAACTTCATCACAGCAGTAAGTATTGTAATTTCTCCTTTGCATCTTGGATGAAAAAGGGAACAGGAATTTCAGGACATTTGGAACATTATTTACAACCTGTAACCACCAATAGAATGTTATTTGACTAAAAGTGCAATGATTTAAGTTTATCAGTAGAGGGCGCTGTGACTACTACACTTGAGCATTCTCAGGAATTTACCATAGGCTTAAAATAATGAGTTTGCCAGATCTGTCATGTCAAGGTTAGGGTTAAGTAGATTTGTGTTAGTATGTTCAGAATAATTTGGGTTGATTTTACCCAAAGCATGTACAATAGTAGTAAAAGATCAATATGTATGTGAATAAATCAAAAAGATTTAGACATGCTCCAGCTTGCTGTTGATATTAGACATGCATTGATTTGAAAGTTTTAACCCGAACTTGTGAATCAATACTGCCCCCGTCTGGCCGTGTCAGGTTACTAAACAGCCCCACCGCCATCAAGGTTCAAGGTTGTGCTTTATTTTGACATCTTGCGTCCATTTTAACCATCTTAGATGAATCGAAAACCCTTTTTTCTGGTGGCTCTTACTAACCACCTAATACCTGAGGTGCCCATGTTTTTTCGATTACTTTTTTTATTTTATTAAAAAAATCAAAACTAAATAATAGCCTTATTCTTTCCCTGATGCTTTTCATTATCTAAAACAATTATTAAAACAAAACAGTTACAAAAAAAAAAAAACACACATATAATTATTAGGAGGGCATTATGACTGAGTCACCAGAAAAAAGGACGGGTGTTTTGATGAATCCAACATGGTTAAAATGGAGTTGAATTAATCAAATAAATGCTGAATCGAGCAACTTAAAAACTGTCTGGGATGTTCACAAAAGTCTGAGTTGATGACAAAATAGCCTCGAAAACCCAGACGTTTTTATTTCCAGGGAGAAAAAGAAATGTTTTTGAAAGTGCAATATACCTTTAAAAGTCCTCAAATTATCACTTCACTGTCATCTGGGGCTTCCCTGGTGGTCCCGACCAACAGGTTGAGAACCACTGTTCTATATACAGCCCCCTGGGTTGAAGGTGAGGCTATACCTTCTCACGCAGCACCGTTTTGTTGTTGTTTTCTGTAGAGCAAGACCTCTCATATAGCACTAGGCCTCTCCACAGTGGTCTGAATGAGAGCTCAGTAAGTAAAATGGTCTGGCCAGTGTTCATCTTGTGGTGTTCCGTTTGGTCACCAGCTTTGCTAACGACTGTGTGGAGCTATAGCTGCTGTTTATGACTTTGTGTGGCCTGACTCTACTAATCTGTGCTGAAAATGCATCTTTTGGTATCGCTGGCTGTGTGTATCTGTTGCCTGTTAACCTGTTGACTGTTTTAAAGCAGCGGTTCACCCAAAACATGGCTTATTTTCTATCAGTTACACACCCCACGAAGCCTTGAATTGATGGAGTACTACTTGATTTGACTGGATCATCGGTCAATAGGAGTAGGAGACTCTGCCGGTCATCAAATTGGCTTAGGAATGTGACAAAAACAAACAAACAAACAATCGATTGTAGATCGGGTATTTTGTCAAAAAGATTTGTTGTAGATTGAAATAGAACACACCATGTACCAACTCAGGTCTGGTTTAAGTATAGAGGGTCTAAGTGGTTAAACTGAAGTGATATTGATAAAATCCAAATATTATTAATTATTCTGCGGCACCCCTAGATTTGTGTCACGGCACCTTAGAAAAACCCTGTTTTAAAAATGCCTTAATTAAAGACAAATTTATATTAAAATAATGATGTGATGATTTGAAGAATGATTGTCGACTCTTTGTCGAAAGCGTAACAGAGTATAAAAGTATAAATTATAAAAGATTTATACTTCATGATACATCGGTGTGCAACTAAGAATAAAGCAGGATTTAGGCTTTCCCCTCCTGATGGCTGGTTTTGTTTTGTGTAGCTTTTGGGTTTGTTTTCGTGTTTCCTGCTGGGTGTCAAGGAATCTCTTTACAGAAGGAACGGAAGCCGTTGACGTCATGGATACGCCATGACACTTTCATGGACGCTTTCATGGGTGGCAAACCTCGCACCGGAAGTTCGATAAATACATGAGTGACATGCAGTGAATGGAGCCAGCTGGACCAGCTCGTGAACATTATTTTCTGAACAAAATGCGACCTTTGTCCTTTGTCATATAATTGGCTTAGGAATATAAAAAATTACATCACAGGTTTTCTAATCACTTGCTTTTCGATGTGCACAGTACAATTTTATTGAGAATCTAAACAGCGGCAGGTATAGTTTTTGTCGTAGGGGTATCGCGAGATTTGGCTGCCAGACAGGAAACGGTGGACAGTCTTGCGATACTTGATAGGTTCAGAAATGTACTTTGTGCTCTTTAGATACCTCCATAAAATTACACAGTGTGTACACATCGCACAAAGCAACACAGCAGACAATAATGTGTTATATGTCTTCTGTTATTTTCCAGAAGTAATTTATTTACAAAGGTCTTTAGAAATAGTGTTTGTTCATGAGCTGGTAACCGGGCTCTCATTGACTCCAATGCATTCCACAAAACTTCCAGCAGTGCAGTTTGACTCCCATGGTCCAACGAATCTGCCGACTGAAATTGCATGATAGCGAAAATGACGTTGGTGGCTTTGTATACCTTCTTTTTCATATAGCTTGCTGGGTGTTACCTTCATGTTTCTCCGTGCACAGCAGCCATATTGGAAAAGTTACTTCTTAAGTTCTTACTTCCTTCACAGGTGTTACTAATGATTCTAATGAAGGCTCTGTTCCATTTAGTGTAACAGTGGCTTTCAAACGTTTTAATTTTAGGGACCCAATCTGGTCATTATTACAGAGGAGGAGGTGCGTAGAACCCTCAATAGAATTAACCCACGCAAAGCACCGGGTCCCGATGGGATAAGGGGTTATGTGCTTAAGGAGTGTAGGGAGCAGCTCAGCCCTGTACTGAGACACATGTTCCAGGTATCGCTAGATACACACTATATACCAAAAGCGTGGAAGACCTCGCTTATAGTTCCAGTGCCGAAAATGTCTAATCCCAAAGTCCTTAACGACTATCGGCCAGTTGCCTTGACATCATTGTTAATAAAAAGCTTGGAGCGCATTATCTTAAATAACCTCCTTAATAATGTGCAACATGAAATGGACCCCTTGCAATTTGCATATAGAAAGGGGAGGGGCACTGATGATGCTCTTCTTCTTATGCTTAATAAAATCTACTACCATCTAGATAAACCTCAAAAGAAACGATATGCTCGAGTACTCTTTGTAGACTTCTCCTCTGCGTTTAACACAATGAGACCTCATATTTTGATGAGGAAACTCTTTGATATGGGTGTTAACACCAATATCATCAGGTGGGTGGAGTCATTCCTGACTGAGCGGGTACAACAGGTCAAGGTGAATAAAGCAATATCTCTCCCCATTACGACCAACACGGGGGCTCCACAAGGGAGCGTGATTTCACCGGTACTGTTCACGCTGTACACAAGCGACTGCAGGAGTGAGTCAGATAACACCTGTATTGTTAAATTCGCAGACGACACAGCTATTGTTGGTCTGATTGAGGATGATGAGATAAGCTATAGAAGAACAGTGGACGAGTTTGCCGGTTGGTGCAGGAGTAACTTCCTCCTATAAAAAAAACTAAGGTCATATTGGACCTTAGGACTGGTGCCCATGCACACCAGGAAATAGTCATTGGTGGGGATGGGGTAGTGATGGTGGACGAATATAAGTACTTGGGTACAACGATTGATTCCAAGCTGACATGGAATTCCAACACTCATTCCATCTACAAGAAAGGTCAGCAGAGGCTGCATTTTATGCGCAGACTGAGACAGTATAACGTTGAAAAAAATATCATGGCACTCTTTCATCGATCCTTTGTGGAGAGTGCATTGACATTTTGTTTTGTTTCATGGTATGGCTCATTATCATTGGTTAATAAGAACAAACTCCATAAAATCATCAGCGTGTCCAGCAAAATAGCTGGGGTACGATTTGAGAGTATGACCTCAATGTATGAGACCCGGGTACTCAGGAAGGGGAAAGCCATTACTAGGGACAACACACACCCGTTACACAGCCAATACCATCTTTTACCATCAGGGCGACGGTATATGGTACCTTCCCTGCAGGCTAGGGCCTCAAGATCGTTTGTTCCCATAAGTATAGGACTTATGAACAAGCAGGCCCCATCTCAGTTCCGCGCATAGAGTGTGATGTGATGCCTCTTGGAACTATGACTGGTGGCCTTCTGTTTAAGTAAGCATAAACAAACTATTTCACATGAACAATGTTAGTAAAACTAAGATATTTGAGAGGAAATATATGTTTTATATGGACAGATTTACAAATGAAAAGACGTTATCTGTGTAAAGTCACTTCCTGGTTTAGTGTTGCGCGGAGGGGAGACATACATGCAGGGAAATGTTTGTCTCTGGGCTGGGACTAGGAGCCGTATCAATACAGTAGGGATAAATACAATATGCCCCAGACTGCTGCGTGAAGTCATCACAATATGTACTTGATGTACAGTATCATAATGATATGTTCAGGGCCTCTTTAAGAGTTACACAACTGTTAAGGGGTCAATTGAAACCCCCTCAAGGAATCATGAGGGTCCCTGGACCCCACTTTGGACCCCATCATGAAAGTGGGTGGACCCCACTTTGAGACACACTGGAGTCTTTCCAGTAACATCAGCACCCTGACTCTATTTGACCAGAATGGAACAGAGCCTTATCGCTATCATTGGTAAGACCTGTGAAGGAACTAAGGAAGAGGCCCAATTCTCTTTCCAATATGGCTGCTGTGCATAGAACTTATTCCCTACATTCAAAATGGTTGTGCATGAATGGAGACCATGCATGGTACAGTATTATGTTATAATATTTGTCTGATTGTGAAATGCTGATGATTATAGCAATCATTGCTATAATCATTGCTATGTTTCTTCAGTGGGGTCTCACCAGCTCGTTTAGTAACAGACATTATTACAACTTTTATGACTGCACTCAGCCGATCACATAAATACTTCGACTTCTCCACGCATACAGGAGAAAAAAAAGCAGATCTCATGGAAAATGAATTACTAGGTGCGTTAATCACTGCCCGTTTGAAAGGACCTTAATACGAACTGAATTAAGTGATATTTTTGGGGTCCTCTCTCCTGATTGGATGACGGCTGTTCGTTTGTTTATCTGTTAATATTAAAGAGCTGGAGAGACAGAGAGACTCTGGCAGTGGTTACTGAACACCCAACGATTTTTATCAGAATGTAACCTGTAACTTACTATGAATAACCGATGAGGATTGTGGATCATACTAATTTATTGTCCTAAGCCCAGAGGCAGTGCAGATGTCCTCTGTTGTCTGTCAAAGGTGAAAAAACAGTGGTCCAGGTCTACCTGCTCTCCTTTTTAAATGATTGATAATGTGTCTTTCCTTCTCTCTAGCTCTGAGGTCCTCAACATGAACATTTTAACCCCCATAAGAAGAGGACGAGAGAATGCAGAAGAAGTAAGAAGAGTCTAGACTCTAGAAGCTGAAATAGAATTCTTTGGGGCAACGAGACTCTCACAGCTGAGATTCCACTTACTGTAGGCTCTTCACAGATGATACTCTTCACAGATGAGACTCTTCAAACTTTATACAAATGAGACTCCACAGCCCTCTTAAAACATCACGTCGTTTCATGGTCTATCTGACTTTGATTGCTTAGTTCTGAACACTGTCACAATGGTACGTCATGGACTGTACATTTGTTTCTATTGACTAGACATTAAGCCATGTTTATATTGTAGATGAGATTTTTAATATGTATTTTACAGGGGAAAAGGTTTTTTGGTTAGCAGAAATCAGTCTATTATCTACTGTAGACAAACATAAAGTACCAACAACATTATACTGTCTTTCTCTCTTGTACTATTGCCAGTCTTGTAAACCTGTACAGAGTATTAAAAATGTTGTAAACCATTTGTTTTGGCTTCTTTTGCTGAGCTATATATAATAAGGGGGCTCTATTTTCGTCCATGCTAAACCCCTTATCCCTAAACTACTTGCCTATTTATTTATTTTTACTATTTTGTAAACCTCACTGGTTGATCTCCTTGTCACTGGAGAGCATGGACAAGAAGATGACGAGTACTACAGGTTGGTGTGGAAGAGTTATGATTTATTGGGAGATGGATACTCAAAATGGAACTGCCGGGCAAGAGGAAAGGAGGAAGGCCGAAGAGGTGGTTTATGGATGTGGTGAGGACGCTGAGGACATGCCGGTGGCTGGAGTGACTGAGGAGGACGCCCAGCACAGGAATAGATTGATCTGTTGTGGCGACCCCAATGAACTGAAAGAAGAAGGATGTCCAAGAGCCATAAATTATGTAAATTGTCACCACTTCGGATGCGTGTGCTATGTTTTGCAACTTTTTGAGCACCTGTAGGCCAGTGATACTCAACCTCAGGCCCGCGGGCCACATCAGGCCCGCGGGACCATTATGACTGGCCCACCAATGAAAATCTAAAAAAAAGAAGAAAAAAAAATCTGGAAAATGAAATAAAAATAAATAAATCTGAATGAAGTTATCTTTAATTACATTATTATAAGTAATACTATTAGAGTTGTACTATTACTCGAACGAAAATAAAAGCTTGGGGGGGGGGGGGGGGGGAAATGCAAGGCTGTATCCCTATTCCCTGACATAATTTTATAGCTAAACGGACAGAATTCTATTTTATTTGAATGATGAAACCCAGCTGCCATTAATAGTTGGAAATGGAAATTGCGGAAATTGAAATTGCTGAAATTGCGAAAATTGTAATTGCGGAAATGGTGGAAATGGAAATTGCGGAAATGCGGAAATGGTAATTGCGGAAATTGCGGAAATGGTTGAAATGGCTTTTGTGTATTCAACTATTTGGGTAACATGTGAGCTTTATCCTCTAATTCATGGGCCTGGATTTATTTTCTCTAAAAATTCAAAAAACGATGGGCTATACGATGGGCTATAACCCCGTACGATATGGGCTATAGCCCATGGTCCAAAATGATGAGAAACGAGATAACTTTTTTTTTCAAAATTTCAAAAAACATGGGCTATAACCCATCGTTTTTGTCATTTCGTCATTTTTTTCAAATCTTCAAAAATGATGAAAAACTGCGCGCTATAGTATGCCGTACGATATGGGCTATAGCCCACGGTCCAAAATGATGAGAAACGAGGCTAATTTCTTTTTTCAAAATTTCAAAAAACATGGGCTATAACCCATCGTTTTTGTCATTTCGTCATTTTTTTCAAATCCTCAAAAATGATGAAAAACGGCGCGCTATAGTATGCCGTACGATATGGGCTATAGCCCATGGTCCAAAATGATGAGAAACGAGGCTAACTTTTTTTTTCAAAATTTCAAAAAACATGGGCTATAACCCATCGTTTTTGTCATTTCGTCATTTTTTTTAAATCTTCAAAAATGATGAAAAACTGCGCGCTATAGTATGCCGTACGATATGGGCTATAGCCCACGGTCCAAAATGATGAGAAACGAGGCTAACTTTTTTTTCCAAAATTTCAAAAAACATGGGCTATAACCCATCGTTTTTGTCATTTCGTCATTTTTTTCAAATCCTCAAAAATGATGAAAAACGGCGCGCTATAGTATGCCGTACGATATGGGCTATAGCCCATGGTCCAAAATGATGAGAAACGAGGCTAACTTTTTTTTTCAAAATTTCAAAAAACATGGGCTATAACCCATCGTTTTTGTCATTTCGTCATTTTTTTCAAATCTTCAAAAATGATGAAAAACTGCGCGCTATAGTATGACGTACGATATGGGCTATAGCCCACGGTCCAAAATGAAGAGAAACGAGGCTAATTTTTTTTTCAAAATTTCAAAAAACATGGGCTATAACCCATCGTTTTTGTCATTTTTTTCAAATCTTCAAAAATGATGAAAAACTGCGCGCTATAGTATGCCGTACGATATGGGCTATAGCCCACGGTCCAAAATGATGAGAAACGAGGCTAATTTTTTTTTCCAAAATTTCAAAAAACATGGGCTATAACCCATCGTTTTTGTCATTTCGTAATTTTTTTCAAATCTTCAAAAATGATGAAAAACTGCGCGCTATAGTATGCCGTACGATATGGGCTATAGCCCACGGTCCAAAATGATGAGAAACGAGGCTAACTTTTTTTTTCAAAATTTCAAAAAACATGGGCTATAACCCATCGTTTTTGTCATTTCGTCATTTTTTTCAAATCCTCAAAAATGATGAAAAACGGCGCGCTATAGTATGCCGTACGATATGGGCTATAGCCCATGGTCCAAAATGATGAGAAACGAGGCTAACTTTTTTTTTCAAAATTTCAAAAAACATGGGCTATAACCCATCGTTTTTGTCATTTCGTCATTTTTTTCAAATCTTCAAAAATGATGAAAAACTGCGCGCTATAGTATGCCGTACGATATGGGCTATAGCCCACGGTCCAAAATGAAGAGAAACGAGGCTAATTTTTTTTTCAAAATTTCAAAAAACATGGGCTATAACCCATCGTTTTTGTCATTTTTTTCAAATCTTCAAAAATGATGAAAAACTGCGCGCTATAGTATGCCGTACGATATGGGCTATAGCCCACGGTCCAAAATGATGAGAAACGAGGCTAATTTTTTTTTCCAAAATTTCAAAAAACATGGGCTATAACCCATCGTTTTTGTCATTTCGTAATTTTTTTCAAATCTTCAAAAATGATGAAAAACTGCGCGCTATAGTATGCCGTACGATATGGGCTATAGCCCACGGTCCAAAATGATGAGAAACGAGGCTAACTTTTTTTTTCAAAATTTCAAAAAACATGGGCTATAACCCATCGTTTTTGTCATTTCGTCATTTTTTTCAAATCCTCAAAAATGATGAAAAACGGCGCGCTATAGTATGCCGTACGATATAGGCTATAGCCCATGGTCCAAAATGATGAGAAACGAGGCTAACTTTTTTTTTCAAAATTTCAAAAAACATTGGCTATAACCCATCGTTTTTGTCATTTCGTCATTTTTTTCAAATCTTCAAAAATGATGAAAAACTGCGCGCTATAGTATGCCGTACGATATGGGCTATAGCCCACGGTCCAAAATGATGAGAAACGAGGCTAATTTTTTTTTTCAAAATTTCAAAAAACATGGGCTATAACCCATCGTTTTTGTCATTTTGTCATTTTTTTCAAATCTTCAAAAATGATGAAAAACTGCGCGCTATAGTATGCCGTACGATATGGGCTATAGCCCACGGTCCAAAATGATGAGAAACGAGGCTAATTCTTTTTTTCAAAATTTCAAAAAACATGGGCTATAACCCATCGTTTTTGCCATTTCGTCATTTTTTTCAAATCTTCAAAAATGATGAAAAACTGCGCGCTATAGTATGCCGTACGATATGGGCTATAGCCCACGGTCCAAAATGATGAGAAACGAGGCTAACTTTTTTTTTCAAAATTTCAAAAAACATGGGCTATAACCCACCGTTTTTGTCATTTCGTCATTTTTTTCTGATCCTCAAAAATGATGAAAAACGGCGCGCTATAGTATGCCGTACGATATGGGCTATAGCCCATGGTCCAAAATGATGAGAAACGAGGATAACTTTTTTTTTCTAAAATTCAAAAAACATGGGCTATAACCCATCGTTTTTGTCATTTCGTCATTTTTTTCAAATCTTCAAAAATGATGAAAAACTGCGCGCTATAGTATGCCGTACGATATGGGCTATAGCCCACGGTCCAAAATGATGAGAAACGAGGCTAACTTTTTTTTTCAAAATTTCAAAAAACATGGGCTATAACCCATCGTTTTTGTCATTTCGTCATTTTTTTCAAATCCTCAAAAATGATGAAAAACGGCGCGCTATAGTATGCCGTACGATATGGGCTATAGCCCATGGTCCAAAATGATGAGAAACGAGGATAACCTTTTTTTTCAAAATTTCAAAAAACATGGGCTATAACCCATCGTTTTTGTCATTTCGTCATTTTTTTAAAATCTTCAAAAATGATGAAAAACTGCGCGCTATAGTATGCCGTACGATATGGGCTATAGCCCACGGTCCAAAATGATGAGAAACGAGGCTAACTTTTTTTTTCAAAATTTCAAAAAACATGGGCTATAACCCATCGTTTTTGTCATTTCGTCATTTTTTTCAAATCCTCAAAAATGATGAAAAACGGCGCGCTATAGTATGCCGTACGATATGGGCTATAGCCCATGGTCCAAAATGATGAGAAACGAGGCTAACTCTTTTTTTCAAAATTTCAAAAAACATGGGCTATAACCCATCGTTTTTGTCATTTCGTCATTTTTTTCAAATCTTCAAAAATGATGAAAAACTGCGCGCTATAGTATGCCGTACGATATGGGCTATAGCCCACGGTCCAAAATGATGAAAAACGAGGCTAATTTTTTTTTTCAAAATTTCAAAAAACATGGGCTATAACCCATCGTTTTTGTCATTTCGTCATTTTTTTCAAATCTTCAAAAATGATGAAAAACTGCGCGCTATAGTATGCCGTACGATATGGGCTATAGCCCACGGTCCAAAATGATGAGAAACGAGGCTAACTTTTTTTTTCAAAATTTCAAAAAACATGGGCTATAACCCATCGTTTTTGTCATTTCGTAATTTTTTTCAAATCCTCAAAAATGATGAAAAACGGCGCGCTATAGTATGCCGTACGATATGGGCTATAGCCCATGGTCCAAAATGATGAGAAACGAGGATAACTTTTTTTTTCAAAATTTCAAAAAACATGGGCTATAACCCATCGTTTTTGTCATTTCGTCATTTTTTTAAAATCTTCAAAAATGATGAAAAACTGCGCGCTATAGTATGCCGTACGATATGGGCTATAGCCCACGGTCCAAAATGATGAGAAACGAGGCTAACTTTTTTTTTCAAAATTTCAAAAAACATGGGCTATAACCCATCGTTTTTGTCATTTCGTCATTTTTTTCAAATCCTCAAAAATGATGAAAAACGGCGCGCTATAGTATGCCGTACGATATGGGCTATAGCCCATGGTCCAAAATGATGAGAAACGAGGATAACTTTTTTTTTCTAAAATTCAAAAAACATGGGCTATAACCCATCGTTTTTGTCATTTCGTCATTTTTTTCAAATCTTCAAAAATGATGAAAAACTGCGCGCTATAGTATGCCGTACGATATGGGCTATAGCCCACGGTCCAAAATGATGAGAAACGAGGCTAACTTTTTTTTTCAAAATTTCAAAAAACATGGGCTATAACCCATCGTTTTTGTCATTTCGTCATTTTTTTCAAATCCTCAAAAATGATGAAAAACGGCGCGCTATAGTATGCCGTACGATATGGGCTATAGCCCATGGTCCAAAATGATGAGAAACGAGGATAACCTTTTTTTTCAAAATTTCAAAAAACATGGGCTATAACCCATCGTTTTTGTCATTTCGTCATTTTTTTAAAATCTTCAAAAATGATGAAAAACTGCGCGCTATAGTATGCCGTACGATATGGGCTATAGCCCACGGTCCAAAATGATGAGAAACGAGGCTAACTTTTTTTTTCAAAATTTCAAAAAACATG
Source organism: Protomyctophum bolini (assembly GCF_963924005.1). Classification (NCBI taxonomy): domain Eukaryota; kingdom Metazoa; phylum Chordata; class Actinopteri; order Myctophiformes; family Myctophidae; genus Protomyctophum; species Protomyctophum bolini. Next base: position 18,542,740 of record NC_137868.1, on the reverse strand, counting down.
GGCTATAACCCATCGTTTTTGTCATTTCGTCATTTTTTTCAAATCCTCAAAAATGATGAAAAACGGCGCGCTATAGTATGCCGTACGATATGGGCTATAGCCCATGGTCCAAAATGATGAGAAACGAGGCTAACTCTTTTTTTCAAAATTTCAAAAAACATGGGCTATAACCCATCGTTTTTGTCATTTCGTCATTTTTTTCAAATCTTCAAAAATGATGAAAAACTGCGCGCTATAGTATGCCGTACGATATGGGCTATAGCCCACGGTCCAAAATGATGAAAAACGAGGCTAATTTTTTTTTTCAAAATTTCAAAAAACATGGGCTATAACCCATCGTTTTTGTCATTTCGTCATTTTTTTCAAATCTTCAAAAATGATGAAAAACTGCGCGCTATAGTATGCCGTACGATATGGGCTATAGCCCACGGTCCAAAATGATGAGAAACGAGGCTAACTTTTTTTTTCAAAATTTCAAAAAACATGGGCTATAACCCATCGTTTTTGTCATTTCGTAATTTTTTTCAAATCCTCAAAAATGATGAAAAACGGCGCGCTATAGTATGCCGTACGATATGGGCTATAGCCCATGGTCCAAAATGATGAGAAACGAGGATAACTTTTTTTTTCAAAATTTCAAAAAACATGGGCTATAACCCATCGTTTTTGTCATTTCGTCATTTTTTTAAAATCTTCAAAAATGATGAAAAACTGCGCGCTATAGTATGCCGTACGATATGGGCTATAGCCCACGGTCCAAAATGATGAGAAACGAGGCTAACTTTTTTTTTCAAAATTTCAAAAAACATGGGCTATAACCCATCGTTTTTGTCATTTCGTCATTTTTTTCAAATCCTCAAAAATGATGAAAAACGGCGCGCTATAGTATGCCGTACGATATGGGCTATAGCCCATGGTCCAAAATGATGAGAAACGAGGCTAACTTTTTTTTTCAAAATTTCAAAAAACATGGGCTATAACCCATCGTTTTTGTCATTTCGTCATTTTTTTCAAATCTTCAAAAATGATGAAAAACAGCGCGGTATAGTATGCCGTACGATATGGGCTATAGCCCACGGTCCAAAATGATGAAAAACGAGGCTAATTTTTTTTTTCAAAATTTCAAAAAACATGGGCTATAACCCATCGTTTTTGTCATTTCGTCATTTTTTTCAAATCTTCAAAAATGATGAAAAACTGCGCGCTATAGTATGCCGTACGATATGGGCTATAGCCCACGGTCCAAAATGATGAGAAACGAGGCTAATTTTTTTTTTCAAAATTTCAAAAAACATGGGCTATAACCCATCGTTTTTGTCATTTCGTCATTTTTTTCAAATCTTCAAAATTGATGAAAAACTGCGCGCTATAGTATGCCGTACGATATGGGCTATAGCCCACGGTCCAAAATGATGAGAAACGAGGCTAACTTTTTTTTTCAAAATTTCAAAAAACATGGGCTATAACCCATCGTTTTTGTCATTTCGTCATTTTTTTCAAATCCTCAAAAATTATGAAAAACGGCGCGCTATAGTATGCCGTACGATATGGGCTATAGCCCATGGTCCAAAATGATGAGAAACGAGGATAACCTTTTTTTTCAAAATTTCAAAAAACATGGGCTATAACCCATCGTTTTTGTCATTTCGTCATTTTTTTCAAATCTTCAAAAATGATGAAAAACTGCGCACTATAGTATGCCGTACGATATGGGCTATAGCCCACGGTCCAAAATGATGAGAAACGAGGCTAATTTTTTTTCCCAAAATTTCAAAAAACATGGGCTATAACCTATCGTTTTTGTCATTTCGTCCTTTTTTTCAAATCCTCAAAAATGATGAAAAACGGCGCGCTATAGTATGCCGTACGATATGGGCTATAGCCCATGGTCCAAAATGATGAGAAACGAGGCTAACTTTTTTTTTTCAAAATTTCAAAAAACATGGGCTATAACCCATCGTTTTTGTCATTTCGTCATTTTTTTTCAAATCTTCAAAAATGATGAAAAACTGCGCGCTATAGTATGCCGTACGATATGGGCTATAGCCCACGGTCCAAAATGATGAGAAACGAGGCTAACTTTTTTTTTCAAAATTTAAAAAAACATGGGCTATAACCCATCGTTTTTGTCATTTCGTCATTTTTTCAAATCTTCAAAAATGATGAAAAACTGCGCGCTATAGTATGCCGTACGATATGGGCTATAGGCCACGGTCCAAAATGATGAGAAACGAGGCTAATTTTTTTTTTCAAAATTTCAAAAAACATGGGCTATAACCCATCGTTTTTGTCATTTCGTCATTTTTTCAAATCTTCAAAAATTATGAAAAACTGCGCGCTATAGTATGCCGTACGATATGGGCTATAGCCCACGGTCCAAAATGATGAGAAACGAGGCTAACTTTTTTTTTCAAAATTTAAAAAAACATGGGCTATAACCCATCGTTTTTGTCATTTCGTCATTTTTTTCAAATCCTCAAAAATGATGAAAAACGGCGCGCTATAGTATGCCGTACGATATGGGCTATAGCCCATGGTCCAAAATGATGAGAAACGAGGATAACTTTTTTTTCCAAAATTTCTAAAAACATGGGCTATAACCCATCGTTTTTGTCATTTCGTCATTTTTTTCAAATCTTCAAAAATGATGAAAAACTGCGCGCTATAGTATGCCGTACGATATGGGCTATAGCCCACGGTCCAAAGTGATGAGAAACGAGGCTAATTTTTTTTTTCAAAGTTTCAAAAAACATGGGCTATAACCCATCGTTTTTGTCATTTCGTCATTTTTTTCAAATCTTCAAAAATGATGAAAAACTGCGCGCTATAGTATGCCGTACGATATGGGCTATAGCCCACGGTCCAAAATGATGAAAAACGAGGCTAATTTTTTTTTTCAAAATTTCAAAAAACATGGGCTATAACCCATCGTTTTTGTCATTTCGTCATTTTTTTCAAATCCTCAAAAATGATGAAAAACGGCGCGCTATAGTATGCCGTACGATATGGGCTATAGCCCATGGTCCAAAATGATGAGAAACGAGGATAACTTTTTTTTTCTAAATTTCAAAAAACATGGGCTATAACCCATCGTTTTTGTCATTTCGTCATTTTTTTCAAATCTTCAAAAATGATGAAAAACTGCGCGCTATAGTATGCCGTACGATATGGGCTATAGCCCACGGTCCAAAATGATGAGAAACGAGGCTAACTTTTTTTTTCAAAATTTCAAAAAACATGGGCTATAACCCATCGTTTTTGTCATTTCGTAATTTTTTTCAAATCCTCAAAAATGATGAAAAACGGCGCGCTATAGTATGCCGTACGATATGGGCTATAGCCCACGGTCCAAAATGATGAGAAACGAGGATAACTTTTTTTTTCAAAATTTCAAAAAACATGGGCTATAACCCATCGTTTTTGTCATTTCGTCATTTTTTTAAAATCTTCAAAAATGATGAAAAACTGCGCGCTATAGTATGCCGTACGATATGGGCTATAGCCCACGGTCCAAAATGATGAGAAACGAGGCTAATTTCTTTTTTCAAAATTTCAAAAAACATGGGCTATAACCCATCGTTTTTGTCATTTCGTCATTTTTTTCAAATCCTCAAAAATGATGAAAAACGGCGCGCTATAGTATGCCGTACGATATGGGCTATAGTCCATGGTCCAAAATGATGAGAAACGAGGCTAACTTTTTTTTCAAAATTTCAAAAAACATGGGCTATAACCCATCGTTTTTGTCATTTCGTCATTTTTTTCAAATCTTCAAAAATGATGAAAAACTGCGCGCTATAGTATGCCGTACGATATGGGCTATAGCCCATGGTCCAAAATGATGAGAAACGAGGATAACTTTTTTTTTCAAAATTTCTAAAAACATGGGCTATAACCCATCGTTTTTGTCATTTCGTCATTTTTTTCAAATCTTCAAAAATGATGAAAAACTGCGCGCTATAGTATGCCGTACGATATGGGCTATAGCCCACGGTCCAAAGTGATGAGAAACTAGGCTAATTTTTTTTTTCAAAATTTCAAAAAACATGGGCTATAACCCATCGTTTTTGTCATTTCGTCATTTTTTTCAAATCTTCAAAAATGATGAAAAACTGCGCGCTATAGTATGCCGTACGATATGGGCTATAGCCCACGGTCCAAAATGATGAAAAACTAGGCTAATTTTTTTTTCCAAAATTTCAAAAAACATGGGCTATAACCCATCGTTTTTGTCATTTCGTCATTTTTTTCAAATCTTCAAAAATGATGAAAAACTGCGCGCTATAGTATGCCGTACGATATGGGCTATAGCCCACGGTCCAAAATGATGAGAAACGAGGCTAACTTTTTTTTTCAAAATTTAAAAAAACATGGGCTATAACCCATCGTTTTTGTCATTTCGTCATTTTTTTCAAATCCTCAAAAATGATGAAAAACGGCGCGCTATAGTATGCCGTACGATATGGGCTATAGCCCATGGTCCAAAATGATGAGAAACGAGGATAACTTTTTTTTTCAAAATTTCTAAAAACATGGGCTATAACCCATCGTTTTTGTCATTTCGTCATTTTTTTCAAATCTTCAAAAATGATGAAAAACTGCGCGCTATAGTATGCCGTACGATATGGGCTATAGCCCACGGTCCAAAGTGATGAGAAACGAGGCTAATTTTTTTTTCCAAAATTTCAAAAAACATGGGCTATAACCCATCGTTTTTGTCATTTCGTCATTTTTTTCAAATCCTCAAAAATGATGAAAAACGGCGCACTATAGTATGCCGTACGATATGGGCTATAGCCCATGGTCCAAAATGATGAGAAACGAGGATAACTTTTTTTTTCTAAATTTCAAAAAACATGGGCTATAACCCATCGTTTTTGTCATTTCGTCATTTTTTTCAAATCTTCAAAAATGATGAAAAACTGCGCGCTATAGTATGCCGTACGATATGGGCTATAGCCCACGGTCCAAAATGATGAGAAACGAGGCTAACTTTTTTTTTCAAAATTTCAAAAAACATGGGCTATAACCCATCGTTTTTGTCATTTCGTCATTTTTTTCAAATCCTCAAAAATGATGAAAAACGGCGAGCTATAGTATGCCGTACGATATGGGCTATAGCCCATGGTCCAAAATGATGAGAAACGAGGATAACTTTTTTTTTCAAAATTTCAAAAAACATGGGCTATAACCCATCGTTTTTGTCATTTCGTCATTTTTTAAAAATCTTCAAAAATGATGAAAAACTGCGCGCTATAGTATGCCGTACGATATGGGCTATAGCCCACGGTCCAAAATGATGAGAAACGAGGCTAACTTTTTTTTTCAAAATTTCAAAAAACATGGGCTATAACCCATCGTTTTTGTCATTTCGTCATTTTTTTCAAATCCTCAAAAATGATGAAAAACGGCGCGCTATAGTATGCCGTACGATATGGGCTATAGCCCATGGTCCAAAATGATGAGAAACGAGGATAACTTTTTTTTTCAAAATTTCTAAAAACATGGGCTATAACCCATCGTTTTTGTCATTTCGTCATTTTTTTCAAATCTTCAAAAATGATGAAAAACTGCGCGCTATAGTATGCCGTACGATATGGGCTATAGCCCACGGTCCAAAGTGATGAGAAACGAGGCTAATTTTTTTTTTCAAAATTTCAAAAAACATGGGCTATAACCCATCGTTTTTGTCATTTCGTCATTTTTTTCAAATCTTCAAAAATGATGAAAAACTGCGCGCTATAGTATGCCGTACGATATGGGCTATAGCCCACGGTCCAAAATGATGAGAAACGAGGCTAACTTTTTTTTTCAAAATTTAAAAAAACATGGGCTATAACCCATCGTTTTTGTCATTTCGTCATTTTTTTCAAATCCTCAAAAATGATGAAAAACGGCGCGCTATAGTATGCCGTACGATATGGGCTATAGCCCATGGTCCAAAATGATGAGAAACGAGGATAACTTTTTTTTTCAAAATTTCTAAAAACATGGGCTATAACCCATCGTTTTTGTCATTTCGTCATTTTTTTCAAATCTTCAAAAATGATGAAAAACTGCGCGCTATAGTATGCCGTACGATATGGGCTATAGCCCACGGTCCAAAGTGATGAGAAACGAGGCTAATTTTTTTTTTCAAAATTTCAAAAAACATGGGCTATAACCCATCGTTTTTGTCATTTCGTCATTTTTTTCAAATCTTCAAAAATGATGAAAAACTGCGCGCTATAGTATGCCGTACGATATGGGCTATAGCCCACGGTCCAAAATGATGAAAAACGAGGCTAATTTTTTTTTTCAAAATTTCAAAAAACATGGGCTATAACCCATCGTTTTTGTCATTTCGTCATTTTTTTCAAATCCTCAAAAATGATGAAAAACGGCGCACTATAGTATGCCGTACGATATGGGCTATAGCCCATGGTCCAAAATGATGAGAAACGAGGATAACTTTTTTTTTCTAAATTTCAAAAAACATGGGCTATAACCCATCGTTTTTGTCATTTCGTCATTTTTTTCAAATCTTCAAAAATGATGAAAAACTGCGCGCTATAGTATGCCGTACGATATGGGCTATAGCCCACGGTCCAAAATGATGAGAAACGAGGCTAACTTTTTTTTTCAAAATTTCAAAAAACATGGGCTATAACCCATCGTTTTTGTCATTTCGTCATTTTTTTCAAATCCTCAAAAATGATGAAAAACGGCGCGCTATAGTATGCCGTACGATATGGGCTATAGCCCATGGTCCAAAATGATGAGAAACGAGGATAACTTTTTTTTTCAAAATTTCAAAAAACATGGGCTATAACCCATCGTTTTTGTCATTTCGTCATTTTTTAAAAATCTTCAAAAATGATGAAAAACTGCGCGCTATAGTATGCCGTACGATATGGGCTATAGCCCACGGTCCAAAATGATGAGAAACGAGGCTAACTTTTTTTTTCAAAATTTCAAAAAACATGGGCTATAACCCATCGTTTTTGTCATTTCGTCATTTTTTTCAAATCCTCAAAAATGATGAAAAACGGCGCGCTATAGTATGCCGTACGATATGGGCTATAGCCCATGGTCCAAAATGATGAGAAACGAGGATAACTTTTTTTTTCAAAATTTCTAAAAACATGGGCTATAACCCATCGTTTTTGTCATTTCGTCATTTTTTTCAAATCTTCAAAAATGATGAAAAACTGCGCGCTATAGTATGCCGTACGATATGGGCTATAGCCCACGGTCCAAAGTGATGAGAAACGAGGCTAATTTTTTTTTTCAAAATTTCAAAAAACATGGGCTATAACCCATCGTTTTTGTCATTTCGTCATTTTTTTCAAATCTTCAAAAATGATGAAAAACTGCGCGCTATAGTATGCCGTACGATATGGGCTATAGCCCACGGTCCAAAATGATGAAAAACGAGGCTAATTTTTTTTTTCAAAATTTCAAAAAACATGGGCTATAACCCATCGTTTTTGTCATTTCGTCATTTTTTTCAAATCCTCAAAAATGATGAAAAACGGCGCACTATAGTATGCCGTACGATATGGGCTATAGCCCATGGTCCAAAATGATGAGAAACGAGGATAACTTTTTTTTTCTAAATTTCAAAAAACATGGGCTATAACCCATCGTTTTTGTCATTTCGTCATTTTTTTCAAATCTTCAAAAATGATGAAAAACTGCGCGCTATAGTATGCCGTACGATATGGGCTATAGCCCACGGTCCAAAATGATGAGAAACGAGGCTAACTTTTTTTTTCAAAATTTCAAAAAACATGGGCTATAACCCATCGTTTTTGTCATTTCGTCATTTTTTTCAAATCCTCAAAAATGATGAAAAACGGCGCGCTATAGTATGCCGTACGATATGGGCTATAGCCCATGGTCCAAAATGATGAGAAACGAGGATAACTTTTTTTTTCAAAATTTCAAAAAACATGGGCTATAACCCATCGTTTTTGTCATTTCGTCATTTTTTAAAAATCTTCAAAAATGATGAAAAACTGCGCGCTATAGTATGCCGTACGATATGGGCTATAGCCCACGGTCCAAAATGATGAGAAACGAGGCTAACTTTTTTTTTCAAAATTTCAAAAAACATGGGCTATAACCCATCGTTTTTGTCATTTCGTCATTTTTTTCAAATCCTCAAAAATGATGAAAAACGGCGCGCTATAGTATGCCGTACGATATGGGCTATAGCCCATGGTCCAAAATGATGAGAAACGAGGATAACTTTTTTTTTCAAAATTTCTAAAAACATGGGCTATAACCCATCGTTTTTGTCATTTCGTCATTTTTTTCAAATCTTCAAAAATGATGAAAAACTGCGCGCTATAGTATGCCGTACGATATGGGCTATAGCCCACGGTCCAAAGTGATGAGAAACGAGGCTAATTTTTTTTTTCAAAATTTCAAAAAACATGGGCTATAACCCATCGTTTTTGTCATTTCGTCATTTTTTTCAAATCTTCAAAAATGATGAAAAACTGCGCGCTATAGTATGCCGTACGATATGGGCTATAGCCCACGGTCCAAAATGATGAAAAACGAGGCTAATTTTTTTTTTCAAAATTTCAAAAAACATGGGCTATAACCCATCGTTTTTGTCATTTCGTCATTTTTTTCAAATCCTCAAAAATGATGAAAAACGGCGCGCTATAGTAGGCCGTACGATATGGGCTATAGCCCATGGTCCAAAATGATGAGAAACGAGGATAACTTTTTTTTTCTAAATTTCAAATAACATGGGCTATAACCCATCGTTTTTGTCATTTCGTAATTTTTTAAAAATCTTCAAAAATGATGAAAAACTGCGCGCTATAGTATGCCGTACGATATGGGCTATAGCCCACGGTCCAAAATGATGAGAAACGAGGCTAACTTTTTTTTTCAAAATTTCAAAAAACATGGGCTATAACCCATCGTTTTTGTCATTTCGTCATTTTTTTCAAATCCTCAAAAATGATGAAAAACGGCGCGCTATAGTATGCCGTACGATATGGGCTATAGCCCATGGTCCAAAATGATGAGAAACGAGGCTAACTTTTTTTTCAAAATTTCAAAAAACATGGGCTATAACCCATCGTTTTTGTCATTTCGTCATTTTTTTCAAATCTTCAAAAATGATGAAAAACTGCGCGCTATAGTATGCCGTACGATATGGGCTATAGCCCACGGTCCAAAATGATGAGAAACGAGGCTAACTTTTTTTTTCAAAATTTCAAAAAACATGGGCTATAACCCATCGTTTTTGTCATTTCGTCATTTTTTTCAAATCTTCAAAAATGATGAAAAACTGCGCGCTATAGTATGCCGTACGATATGGGCTATAGCCCACGGTCCAAAATGATGAGAAACGAGGCTAACTTTTTTTTTCAAAATTTCAAAAAACATGGGCTATAACCCATCGTTTTTGTCATTTCGTCATTTTTTTCAAATCCTCAAAAATGATGAAAAACGGCGCGCTATAGTATGCCGTACGATATGGGCTATAGCCCATGGTCCAAAATGATGAGAAACGAGGATAACTTTTTTTTTCAAAATTTCAAAAAACATGGGCTATAACCCATCGTTTTTGTCATTTCGTCATTTTTTTCAAATCTTCAAAATTGATGAAAAACTGCGCGCTATAGTATGCCGTACGATATGGGCTATAGCCCACGGTCCAAAATGATGAGAAACGAGGCTAACTTTTTTTTTCAAAATTTCAAAAAACATGGGCTATAACCCATCGTTTTTGTCATTTCGTCATTTTTTTCAAATCTTCAAAAATGATGAAAAACTGCGCGCTATAGTATGCCGTACGATATGGGCTATAGCCCACGGTCCAAAATGATGAGAAACGAGGCTAACTTTCTTTTTCAAAAATTTAAAAAAAACATGGGCTATAACCCATCGTTTTTGTCATTTCGTCATTTTTTTCAAATCCTCAAAAATGATGAAAAACGGCGCGCTATAGTATGCCGTACGATATGGGCTATAGCCCATGGTCCAAAATGATGAGAAACGAGGCTAACTTTTTTTTCCAAAATTTCAAAAAACATGGGCTATAACCCATCGTTTTTGTCATTTCGTCATTTTTTCAAATCTTCAAAAATGATGAAAAACTGCGCGCTATAGTATGCCGTACGATATGGGCTATAGCCCACGGTCCAAAATGATGAGAAACGAGGCTAATTTTTTTTTTCAAAATTTCAAAAAACATGGGCTATAACCCATCGTTTTTGTCATTTCGTCATTTTTTCAAATCTTCAAAAATGATGAAAAACTGCGCGCTATAGTATGCCGTACGATATGGGCTATAGCCCACGGTCCAAAATGATGAGAAACGAGGCTAACTTTTTTTTTCAAAATTTCAAAAAACATGGGCTATAACCCATCGTTTTTGTCATTTCGTCATTTTTTTCAAATCCTCAAAAATGATGAAAAACGGCGCGATATAGTATGCCGTACGATATGGGCTATAGCCCATGGTCCAAAATGATGAGAAACGAGGCTAACTTTTTTTTTCAAAATTTCAAAAAACATGGGCTATAACCCATCGTTTTTGTCATTTCGTCATTTTTTTCAAATCTTCAAAAATGATGAAAAAAAGCGCGCTATAGTATGCCGTACGACATGGGCTATAGCCCACGGTCCAAAATGATGAAAAACGAGGCTAATTTTTTTTTTCAAAATTTCAAAAAACATGGGCTATAACCCATCGTTTTTGTCATTTCGTCATTTTTTTCAAATCCTCAAAAATGATGAAAAACTGCGCGCTATAGTATGCCGTACGATATGGGCTATAGCCCATGGTCCAAAATGATGAGAAACGAGGATAACTTTTTTTTTCAAAATTTCTAAAAACATGGGCAATAACCCATCGTTTTTGTCATTTCGTCATTTTTTTCAAATCTTCAAAAATGATGAAAAACTGCGCGCTATAGTATGCCGTACGATATGGGCTATAGCCCACGGTCCAAAGTGATGAGAAACGAGGCTAATTTTTTTTTTCAAAATTTCAAAAAACATGGGCTATAACCCATCGTTTTTGTCATTTCGTCATTTTTTTCAAATCTTCAAAAATGATGAAAAACTGCGCGCTATAGTATGCCGTACGATATGGGCTATAGCCCACGGTCCAAAATGATGAAAAACGAGGCTAATTTTTTTTTTCAAAATTTCAAAAAACATGGGCTATAACCCATCGTTTTTGTCATTTCGTCATTTTTTTCAAATCTTCAAAAATGATGAAAAACTGCGCGCTATAGTATGCCGTACGATATGGGCTATAGCCCACGGTCCAAAATGATGAGAAACGAGGCTAACTTTTTTTTTCAAAATTTAAAAAAACATGGGCTATAACCCATCGTTTTTGTCATTTCGTCATTTTTTTCAAATCCTCAAAAATGATGAAAAACGGCGCGCTATAGTATGCCGTACGATATGGGCTATAGCCCATGGTCCAAAATGATGAGAAACGAGGATAACTTTTTTTTTCAAAATTTCTAAAAACATGGGCTATAACCCATCGTTTTTGTCATTTCGTCATTTTTTTCAAATCTTCAAAAATGATGAAAAACTGCGCGCTATAGTATGCCGTACGATATGGGCTATAGCCCACGGTCCAAAGTGATGAGAAACGAGGCTAATTTTTTTTTTCAAAATTTCAAAAAACATGGGCTATAACCCATCGTTTTTGTCATTTCGTCATTTTTTTCAAATCTTCAAAAATGATGAAAAACTGCGCGCTATAGTATGCCGTACGATATGGGCTATAGCCCACGGTCCAAAATGATGAAAAACGAGGCTAATTTTTTTTTTCAAAATTTCAAAAAACATGGGCTATAACCCATCGTTTTTGTCATTTCGTCATTTTTTTCAAATCCTCAAAAATGATGAAAAACGGCGCGCTATAGTATGCCGTACGATATGGGCTATAGCCCATGGTCCAAAATGATGAGAAACGAGGATAACTTTTTTTTTCTAAATTTCAAAAAACATGGGCTATAACCCATCGTTTTTGTCATTTCGTCATTTTTTTCAAATCTTCAAAAATGATGAAAAACTGCGCGCTATAGTATGCCGTACGATATGGGCTATAGCCCACGGTCCAAAGTGATGAGAAACGAGGCTAATTTTTTTTTTCAAAATTTCAAAAAACATGGGCTATAACCCATCGTTTTTGTCATTTCGTCATTTTTTTCAAATCTTCAAAAATGATGAAAAACTGCGCGCTATAGTATGCCGTACGATATGGGCTATAGCCCACGGTCCAAAATGATGAGAAACGAGGCTAACTTTTTTTTTCAAAATTTAAAAAAACATGGGCTATAACCCATCGTTTTTGTCATTTCGTCATTTTTTTCAAATCCTCAAAAATGATGAAAAACGGCGCGCTATAGTATGCCGTACGATATGGGCTATAGCCCATGGTCCAAAATGATGAGAAACGAGGATAACTTTTTTTTTCAAAATTTCTAAAAACATGGGCTATAACCCATCGTTTTTGTCATTTCGTCATTTTTTTCAAATCTTCAAAAATGATGAAAAACTGCGCGCTATAGTATGCCGTACGATATGGGCTATAGCCCACGGTCCAAAGTGATGAGAAACGAGGCTAATTTTTTTTTTCAAAATTTCAAAAAACATGGGCTATAACCCATCGTTTTTGTCATTTCGTCATTTTTTTCAAATCTTCAAAAATGATGAAAAACTGCGCGCTATAGTATGCCGTACGATATGGGCTATAGCCCACGGTCCAAAATGATGAAAAACGAGGCTAATTTTTTTTTTCAAAATTTCAAAAAACATGGGCTATAACCCATCGTTTTTGTCATTTCGTCATTTTTTTCAAATCCTCAAAAATGATGAAAAACGGCGCGCTATAGTATGCCGTACGATATGGGCTATAGCCCATGGTCCAAAATGATGAGAAACGAGGATAACTTTTTTTTTCTAAATTTCAAAAAACATGGGCTATAACCCATCGTTTTTGTCATTTCGTCATTTTTTTCAAATCTTCAAAAATGATGAAAAACTGCGCGCTATAGTATGCCGTACGATATGGGCTATAGCCCACGGTCCAAAATGATGAGAAACGAGGCTAACTTTTTTTTTCAAAATTTCAAAAAACATGGGCTATAACCCATCGTTTTTGTCATTTCGTCATTTTTTTCAAATCCTCAAAAATGATGAAAAACGGCGCGCTATAGTATGCCGTACGATATGGGCTATAGCCCATGGTCCAAAATGATGAGAAACGAGGATAACTTTTTTTTTCAAAATTTCAAAAAACATGGGCTATAACCCATCGTTTTTGTCATTTTGTCATTTTTTAAAAATCTTCAAAAATGATGAAAAACTGCGCGCTATAGTATGCCGTACGATATGGGCTATAGCCCACGGTCCAAAATGATGAGAAACGAGGCTAACTTTTTTTTTCAAAATTTCAAAAAACATGGGCTATAACCCATCGTTTTTGTCATTTCGTCATTTTTTTCAAATCCTCAAAAATGATGAAAAACGGCGCGCTATAGTATGCCGTACGATATGGGCTATAGCCCATGGTCCAAAATGATGAGAAACGAGGATAACTTTTTTTTTCAAAATTTCTAAAAACATGGGCTATAACCCATCGTTTTTGTCATTTCGTCATTTTTTTCAAATCTTCAAAAATGATGAAAAACTGCGCGCTATAGTATGCCGTACGATATGGGCTATAGCCCACGGTCCAAAGTGATGAGAAACGAGGCTAATTTTTTTTTTCAAAATTTCAAAAAACATGGGCTATAACCCATCGTTTTTGTCATTTCGTCATTTTTTTCAAATCTTCAAAAATGATGAAAAACTGCGCGCTATAGTATGCCGTACGATATGGGCTATAGCCCACGGTCCAAAATGATGAGAAACGAGGATAACTTTTTTTTTCTAAATTTCAAATAACATGGGCTATAACCCATCGTTTTTGTCATTTCGTAATTTTTTAAAAATCTTCAAAAATGATGAAAAACTGCGCGCTATAGTATGCCGTACGATATGGGCTATAGCCCACGGTCCAAAATGATGAGAAACGAGGCTAACTTTTTTTTTCAAAATTTCAAAAAACATGGGCTATAACCCATCGTTTTTGTCATTTCGTCATTTTTTTCAAATCCTCAAAAATGATGAAAAACGGCGCGCTATAGTATGCCGTACGATATGGGCTATAGCCCATGGTCCAAAATGATGAGAAACGAGGCTAACTTTTTTTTCAAAATTTCAAAAAACATGGGCTATAACCCATCGTTTTTGTCATTTCGTCATTTTTTTCAAATCTTCAAAAATGATGAAAAACTGCGCGCTATAGTATGCCGTACGATATGGGCTATAGCCCACGGTCCAAAATGATGAGAAACGAGGCTAACTTTTTTTTTCAAAATTTCAAAAAACATGGGCTATAACCCATCGTTTTTGTCATTTCGTCATTTTTTTCAAATCTTCAAAAATGATGAAAAACTGCGCGCTATAGTATGCCGTACGATATGGGCTATAGCTCACGGTCCAAAATGATGAGAAACGAGGCTAACTTTTTTTTTCAAAATTTCAAAAAACATGGGCTATAACCCATCGTTTTTGTCATTTCGTCATTTTTTTCAAATCCTCAAAAATGATGAAAAACGGCGCGCTATAGTATGCCGTACGATATGGGCTATAGCCCATGGTCCAAAATGATGAGAAACGAGGATAACTTTTTTTTTCAAAATTTCAAAAAACATGGGCTATAACCCATCGTTTTTGTCATTTCGTCATTTTTTTCAAATCTTCAAAATTGATGAAAAACTGCGCGCTATAGTATGCCGTACGATATGGGCTATAGCCCACGGTCCAAAATGATGAGAAACGAGGCTAACTTTTTTTTTCAAAATTTCAAAAAACATGGGCTATAACCCATCGTTTTTGTCATTTCGTCATTTTTTTCAAATCTTCAAAAATGATGAAAAACTGCGCGCTATAGTATGCCGTACGATATGGGCTATAGCCCACGGTCCAAAATGATGAGAAACGAGGCTAACTTTCTTTTTCAAAATTTAAAAAAAAACATGGGCTATAACCCATCGTTTTTGTCATTTCGTCATTTTTTTCAAATCCTCAAAAATGATGAAAAACGGCGCGCTATAGTATGCCGTACGATATGGGCTATAGCCCATGGTCCAAAATGATGAGAAACGAGGCTAACTTTTTTTTTCAAAATTTCAAAAAACATGGGCTATAACCCATCGTTTTTGTCATTTCGTCATTTTTTCAAATCTTCAAAAATGATGAAAAACTGCGCGCTATAGTATGCCGTACGATATGGGCTATAGCCCACGGTCCAAAATGATGAGAAACGAGGCTAATTTTTTTTTTCAAAATTTCAAAAAACATGGGCTATAACCCATCGTTTTTGTCATTTCGTCATTTTTTCAAATCTTCAAAAATGATGAAAAACTGCGCGCTATAGTATGCCGTACGATATGGGCTATAGCCCACGGTCCAAAATGATGAGAAACGAGGCTAACTTTTTTTTTCAAAATTTCAAAAAACATGGGCTATAACCCATCGTTTTTGTCATTTCGTCATTTTTTTCAAATCCTCAAAAATGATGAAAAACGGCGCGCTATAGTATGCCGTACGATATGGGCTATAGCCCATGGTCCAAAATGATGAGAAACGAGGCTAACTTTTTTTTCAAAATTTCAAAAAACATGGGCTATAACCCATCGTTTTTGTCATTTCGTCATTTTTTTCAAATCTTCATAAATGATGAAAAACTGCGCGCTATAGTATGCCGTACGATATGGGCTATAGCCCACGGTCCAAAATGATGAGAAACGAGGCTAACTTTTTTTTTCAAAATTTCAAAAAACATGGGCTATAACCCATCGTTTTTGTCATTTCGTCATTTTTTTCAAATCTTCAAAAATGATGAAAAACTGCGCGCTATAGTATGCCGTACGATATGGGCTATAGCCCACGGTCCAAAATGATGAGAAACGAGGCTAACTTTCTTTTTCAAAATTTAAAAAAAAACATGGGCTATAACCCATCGTTTTTGTCATTTCGTCATTTTTTTCAAATCCTCAAAAATGATGAAAAACGGCGCGCTATAGTATGCCGTACGATATGGGCTATAGCCCATGGTCCAAAATGATGAGAAACGAGGCTAACTTTTTTTTTCAAAATTTCAAAAAACATGGGCTATAACCCATCGTTTTTGTCATTTCGTCATTTTTTCAAATCTTCAAAAATGATGAAAAACTGCGCGCTATAGTATGCCGTACGATATGGGCTATAGCCCACGGTCCAAAATGATGAGAAACGAGGCTAATTTTTTTTTTCAAAATTTCAAAAAACATGGGCTATAACCCATCATTTTTGTCATTTCGTCATTTTTTCAAATCTTCAAAAATGATGAAAAACTGCGCGCTATAGTATGCCGTACGATATGGGCTATAGCCCACGGTCCAAAATGATGAGAAACGAGGCTAACTTTTTTTTTCAAAATTTAAAAAAACATGGGCTATAACCCATCGTTTTTGTCATTTCGTCATTTTTTTCAAATCCTCAAAAATGATGAAAAACGGCGCGCTATAGTATGCCGTACGATATGGGCTATAGCCCATGGTCCAAAATGATGAGAAACGAGGATAACCTTTTTTTTCAAAATTTCAAAAAACATGGGCTATAACCCATCGTTTTTGTCATTTCGTCATTTTTTTCAAATCTTCAAAAATGATGAAAAACTGCGCGCTATAGTATGCCGTACGATATGGGCTATAGCCCACGGTCCAAAATGATGAGAAACGAGGCTAATTTTTTTTCCCAAAATTTCAAAAAACATGGGCTATAACCTATCGTTTTTGTCATTTCGTCCTTTTTTTCAAATCCTCAAAAATGATGAAAAACGGCGCGCTATAGTATGCCGTACGATATGGGCTATAGCCCATGGTCCAAAATGATGAGAAACGAGGCTAACTTTTTTTTTCAAAATTTCAAAAAACATGGGCTATAACCCATCGTTTTTGTCATTTCGTCATTTTTTTCAAATCTTCAAAAATGATGAAAAACTGCGCGCTATAGTATGCCGTACGATATGGGCTATAGCCCACGGTCCAAAATGATGAGAAACGAGGCTAACTTTCTTTTTCAAAATTTAAAAAAAAACATGGGCTATAACCCATCGTTTTTGTCATTTCGTCATTTTTTTCAAATCCTCAAAAATGATGAAAAACGGCGCGCTATAGTATGCCGTACGATATGGGCTATAGCCCATGGTCCAAAATGATGAGAAACGAGGCTAACTTTTTTTTTCAAAATTTCAAAAAACATGGGCTATAACCCATCGTTTTTGTCATTTCGTCATTTTTTCAAATCTTCAAAAATGATGAAAAACTGCGCGCTATAGTATGCCGTACGATATGGGCTATAGCCCACGGTCCAAAATGATGAGAAACGAGGCTAATTTTTTTTTTCAAAATTTCAAAAAACATGGGCTATAACCCATCGTTTTTGTCATTTCGTCATTTTTTCAAATCTTCAAAAATGATGAAAAACTGCGCGCTATAGTATGCCGTACGATATGGGCTATAGCCCACGGTCCAAAATGATGAGAAACGAGGCTAACTTTTTTTTTCAAAATTTCAAAAAACATGGGCTATAACCCATCGTTTTTGTCATTTCGTCATTTTTTTCAAATCCTCAAAAATGATGAAAAACGGCGCGCTATAGTATGCCGTACGATATGGGCTATAGCCCATGGTCCAAAATGATGAGAAACGAGGCTAACTTTTTTTTCAAAATTTCAAAAAACATGGGCTATAACCCATCGTTTTTGTCATTTCGTCATTTTTTTCAAATCTTCATAAATGATGAAAAACTGCGCGCTATAGTATGCCGTACGATATGGGCTATAGCCCACGGTCCAAAATGATGAGAAACGAGGCTAACTTTTTTTTTCAAAATTTCAAAAAACATGGGCTATAACCCATCGTTTTTGTCATTTCGTCATTTTTTTCAAATCCTCAAAAATGATGAAAAACGGCGCGCTAAAGTATGCCGTACGATATGGGCTATAGCCCATGGTCCAAAATGATGAGAAACGAGGCTAACTTTTTTTTTCAAAATTTCAAAAAACATGGGCTATAACCCATCGTTTTTGTCATTTCGTCATTTTTTTCAAATCTTCAAAAATGATGAAAAACTGCGCGCTATAGTATGCCGTACGATATGGGCTATAGCCCACGGTCCAAAATGATGAAAAACGAGGCTAATTTTTTTTTTCAAAATTTCAAAAAACATGGGCTATAACCCATCGTTTTTGTCATTTCGTCATTTTTTTCAAATCTTCAAAAATGATGAAAAACTGCGCGCTATAGTATGCCGTACGATATGGGCTATAGCCCACGGTCCAAAATGATGAGAAACGAGGCTATTTTTTTTTTCCAAAATTTCAAAAAACATGGGCTATAACCCATCGTTTTTGTCATTTCGTCATTTTTTTCAAATCTTCAAAATTGATGAAAAACTGCGCGCTATAGTATGCCGTACGATATGGGCTATAGCCCACGGTCCAAAATGATGAGAAACGAGGCTAACTTTTTTTTTCAAAATTTCAAAAAACATGGGCTATAACCCATCGTTTTTGTCATTTCGTCATTTTTTTCAAATCCTCAAAAATGATGAAAAACGGCGCGCTATAGTATGCCGTACGATATGGGCTATAGCCCATGGTCCAAAATGATGAGAAACGAGGATAACCTTTTTTTTCAAAATTTCAAAAAACATGGGCTATAACCCATCGTTTTTGTCATTTCGTCATTTTTTTCAAATCTTCAAAAATGATGAAAAACTGCGCGCTATAGTATGCCGTACGATATGGGCTATAGCCCACGGTCCAAAATGATGAGAAACGAGGCTAAATTTTTTTCCCAAAATTTCAAAAAACATGGGCTATAACCTATCGTTTTTGTCATTTCGTCCTTTTTTTCAAATCCTCAAAAATGATGAAAAACGGCGCGCTATAGTATGCCGTACGATATGGGCTATAGCCCATGGTCCAAAATGATGAGAAACGAGGCTAACTTTTTTTTTCAAAATTTCAAAAAACATGGGCTATAACCCATCGTTTTTGTCATTTCGTCATTTTTTTTAAATCTTCAAAAATGATGAAAAACTGCACGCTATAGTATGCCGTACGATATGGGCTATAGCCCACGGTCCAAAATGATGAGAAACGAGGCTAACTTTCTTTTTCAAAATTTAAAAAAAAACATGGGCTATAACCCATCGTTTTTGTCATTTCGTCATTTTTTTCAAATCTTCAAAATTGATGAAAAACTGCGCGCTATAGTATGCCGTACGATATGGGCTATAGCCCACGGTCCAAAATGATGAGAAACGAGGCTAACTTTTTTTTTCAAAATTTCAAAAAACATGGGCTATAACCCATCGTTTTTGTCATTTCGTCATTTTTTTCAAATCCTCAAAAATGATGAAAAACGGCGCGCTATAGTATGCCGTACGATATGGGCTATAGCCCATGGTCCAAAATGATGAGAAACGAGGATAACCTTTTTTTTCAAAATTTCAAAAAACATGGGCTATAACCCATCGTTTTTGTCATTTCGTCATTTTTTTCAAATCTTCAAAAATGATGAAAAACTGCGCGCTATAGTATGCCGTACGATATGGGCTATAGCCCACGGTCCAAAATGATGAGAAACGAGGCTAAATTTTTTTCCCAAAATTTCAAAAAACATGGGCTATAACCTATCGTTTTTGTCATTTCGTCCTTTTTTTCAAATCCTCAAAAATGATGAAAAACGGCGCGCTATAGTATGCCGTACGATATGGGCTATAGCCCATGGTCCAAAATGATGAGAAACGAGGCTAACTTTTTTTTTCAAAATTTCAAAAAACATGGGCTATAACCCATCGTTTTTGTCATTTCGTCATTTTTTTCAAATCTTCAAAAATGATGAAAAACTGCACGCTATAGTATGCCGTACGATATGGGCTATAGCCCACGGTCCAAAATGATGAGAAACGAGGCTAACTTTCTTTTTCAAAATTTAAAAAAAAACATGGGCTATAACCCATCGTTTTTGTCATTTCGTAATTTTTTTCAAATCCTCAAAAATGATGAAAAACGGCGCGCTATAGTATGCCGTACGATATGGGCTATAGCCCATGGTCCAAAATGATGAGAAACGAGGCTAACTTTTTTTTTCAAAATTTCAAAAAACATGGGCTATAACCCATCGTTTTTGTCATTTCGTCATTTTTTCAAATCTTCAAAAATGATGAAAAACTGCGCGCTATAGTATGCCGTACGATATGGGCTATAGCCCACGGTCCAAAATGATGAGAAACGAGGCTAATTTTTTTTTTCAAAATTTCAAAAAACATGGGCTATAACCCATCGTTTTTGTCATTTCGTCATTTTTTCAAATCTTCAAAAATGATGAAAAACTGCGCGCTATAGTATGCCGTACGATATGGGCTATAGCCCACGGTCCAAAATGATGAGAAACGAGGCTAACTTTTTTTTTCAAAATTTAAAAAAACATGGGCTATAACCCATCGTTTTTGTCATTTCGTCATTTTTTTCAAATCCTCAAAAATGATGAAAAACGGCGCGCTATAGTATGCCGTACGATATGGGCTATAGCCCATGGTCCAAAATGATGAGAAACGAGGATAACTTTTTTTTTCAAAATTTCTAAAAACATGGGCTATAACCCATCGTTTTTGTCATTTCGTCATTTTTTTCAAATCTTCAAAAATGATGAAAAACTGCGCGCTATAGTATGCCGTACGATATGGGCTATAGCCCACGGTCCAAAATGATGAGAAACGAGGCTAACTTTTTTTTCAAAATTTCAAAAAACATGGGCTATAACCCATCGTTTTTGTCATTTCGTCATTTTTTTCAAATCCTCAAAAATGATGAAAAACGGCGCGCTATAGTATGCCGTACGATATGGGCTATAGCCCATGGTCCAAAATGATGAGAAACGAGGCTAACTTTTTTTTTCAAAATTTCAAAAAACATGGGCTATAACCCATCGTTTTTGTCATTTCGTCATTTTTTTCAAATCTTCAAAAATGATGAAAAACTGCGCGCTATAGTATGCCGTACGATATGGGCTATAGCCCATGGTCCAAAATGATGAGAAACGAGGCTAACTTTTTTTTTCAAAATTTCAAAAAACATGGGCTATAACCCATCGTTTTTGTCATTTCGTCATTTTTTCAAATCTTCAAAAATGATGAAAAACTGCGCGCTATAGTATGCCGTACGATATGGGCTATAGCCCACGGTCCAAAATGATGAGAAACGAGGCTAATTTTTTTTTTCAAAATTTCAAAAAACATGGGCTATAACCCATCGTTTTTGTCATTTCGTCATTTTTTCAAATCTTCAAAAATGATGAAAAACTGCGCGCTATAGTATGCCGTACGATATGGGCTATAGCCCACGGTCCAAAATGATGAGAAACGAGGCTAACTTTTTTTTTCAAAATTTAAAAAAACATGGGCTATAACCCATCGTTTTTGTCATTTCGTCATTTTTTTCAAATCCTCAAAAATGATGAAAAACGGCGCGCTATAGTATGCCGTACGATATGGGCTATAGCCCATGGTCCAAAATGATGAGAAACGAGGATAACTTTTTTTTTCAAAATTTCTAAAAACATGGGCTATAACCCATCGTTTTTGTCATTTCGTCATTTTTTTCAAATCTTCAAAAATGATGAAAAACTGCGCGCTATAGTATGCCGTACGATATGGGCTATAGCCCACGGTCCAAAATGATGAGAAACGAGGCTAACTTTTTTTTCAAAATTTCAAAAAACATGGGCTATAACCCATCGTTTTTGTCATTTCGTCATTTTTTTCAAATCCTCAAAAATGATGAAAAACGGCGCGCTATAGTATGCCGTACGATATGGGCTATAGCCCATGGTCCAAAATGATGAGAAACGAGGCTAACTTTTTTTTTCAAAATTTCAAAAAACATGGGCTATAACCCATCGTTTTTGTCATTTCGTCATTTTTTTCAAATCTTCAAAAATGATGAAAAACTGCGCGCTATAGTATGCCGTACGATATGGGCTATAGCCCACGGTCCAAAGTGATGAGAAACGAGGCTAATTTTTTTTTTCAAAATTTCAAAAAACATGGGCTATAACCCATCGTTTTTGTCATTTCGTCATTTTTTTCAAATCTTCAAAAATGATGAAAAACTGCGCGCTATAGTATGCCGTACGATATGGGCTATAGCCCACGGTCCAAAATGATGAAAAACGAGGCTAATTATTTTTTTCAAAATTTCAAAAAACATGGGCTATAACCCATCGTTTTTGTCATTTCGTCATTTTTTTCAAATCCTCAAAAATGATGAAAAACGGCGCGCTATAGTATGCCGTACGATATGGGCTATAGCCCATGGTCCAAAATGATGAGAAACGAGGATAACTTTTTTTTTCTAAATTTAAAAAAACATGGGCTATAACCCATCGTTTTTGTCATTTCGTCATTTTTTTCAAATCCTCAAAAATGATGAAAAACTGCGCGCTATAGTATGCCGTACGATATGGGCTATAGCCCATGGTCCAAAATGATGAGAAACGAGGATAACTTTTTTTTTCAAAATTTCAAAAAACATGGGCTATAACCCATCGTTTTTGTCATTTCGTCATTTTTTTCAAATCTTCAAAAATGATGAAAAACTGCGCGCTATAGTATGCCGTACGATATGGGCTATAGCCAACGGTCCAAAATGATGAGAAACGAGGCTAACTTTTTTTTCAAAATTTCAAAAAACATGGGCTATAACCCATCGTTTTTGTCATTTCGTCATTTTTTTCAAATCCTCAAAAATGATGAAAAACGGCGCGCTATAGTATGCCGTACGATATGGGCTATAGCCCATGGTCCAAAATGATGAGAAACGAGGCTAACTTTTTTTTTCAAAATTTCAAAAAACATGGGCTATAACCCATCGTTTTTGTCATTTCGTCATTTTTTTCAAATCTTCAAAAATGATGAAAAACTGCGCGCTATAGTATGCCGTACGATATGGGCTATAGCCCACGGTCCAAAGTGATGAGAAACGAGGCTATTTTTTTTTTTCAAAATTTCAAAAAACATGGGCTATAACCCATCGTTTTTGTCATTTCGTCATTTTTTTCAAATCTTCAAAAATGATGAAAAACTGCGCGCTATAGTATGCCGTACGATATGGGCTATAGCCCACGGTCCAAAATGATGAAAAACGAGGCTAATTATTTTTTTCAAAATTTCAAAAAACATGGGCTATAACCCATCGTTTTTGTCATTTCGTCATTTTTTTCAAATCCTCAAAAATGATGAAAAACGGCGCGCTATAGTATGCCGTACGATATGGGCTATAGCCCACGGTCCAAAATGATGAGAAACGAGGATAACTTTTTTTTTCTAAATTAAAAAAAACATGGGCTATAACCCATCGTTTTTGTCATTTCGTCATTTTTTTCAAATCTTCAAAAATGATGAAAAACTGCGCGCTATAGTATGCCGTACGATATGGGCTATAGCCCACGGTCCAAAATGATGAGAAACGAGGCTAACTTTTTTTTTCAAAATTTCAAAAAACATGGGCTATAACCCATCGTTTTTGTCATTTCGTCATTTTTTTCAAATCCTCAAAAATGATGAAAAACGGCGCGCTATAGTATGCCGTACGATATGGGCTATAGCCCATGGTCCAAAATGATGAGAAACGAGGATAACTTTTTTTTTCAAAATTTCAAAAAACATGGGCTATAACCCATCGTTTTTGTCATTTCGTCATTTTTTTAAAATCTTCAAAAATGATGAAAAACTGCGCGCTATAGTATGCCGTACGATATGGGCTATAGCCCACGGTCCAAAATGATGAGAAACGAGGCTAACTTTTTTTTTCAAAATTTCAAAAAACATGGGCTATAACCCATCGTTTTTGTCATTTCGTCATTTTTTTCAAATCCTCAAAAATGATGAAAAACGGCGCGCTATAGTATGCCGTACGATATGGGCTATAGCCCATGGTCCAAAATGATGAGAAACGAGGCTAACTTTTTTTTCAAAATTTCAAAAAACATGGGCTATAACCCATCGTTTTTGTCATTTTGTCATTTTTTTCAAATCTTCAAAAATGATGAAAAACTGCGCGCTATAGTATGCCGTACGATATGGGCTATAGCCCACGGTCCAAAATGATGAGAAACGAGGCTAACTTTTTTTTTCAAAATTTCAAAAAACATGGGCTATAACCCATCGTTTTTGTCATTTCGTCATTTTTTTCAAATCCTCAAAAATGATGAAAAACGGCGCGCTATAGTATGCCGTACGATATGGGCTATAGCCCATGCTCCAAAATGATGAGAAACGAGGCTAACTTTTTTTTTCAAAATTTCAAAAAACATGGGCTATAACCCATCGTTTTTGTCATTTCGTCATTTTTTTCAAATCTTCAAAAATGATGAAAAACTGCGCGCTATAGTATGCCGTACGATATGGGCTATAGCCCACGGTCCAAAATGATGAAAAACGAGGCTAATTTTTTTTTCCAAAATTTCAAAAAACATGGGCTATAACCCATCGTTTTTGTCATTTCGTCATTTTTTTCAAATCTTCAAAAATGATGAAAAACTGCGCGCTATAGTATGCCGTACGATATGGGCTATAGCCCACGGTCCAAAATGATGAGAAACGAGGCTAACTTTTTTTTTCAAAATTTCAAAAAACATGGGCTATAACCCATCGTTTTTGTCATTTCGTCATTTTTTTCAAATCCTCAAAAATGATGAAAAACGGCGCGCTATAGTATGCCGTACGATATGGGCTATAGCCCATGGTCCAAAATGATGAGAAACGAGGATAACCTTTTTTTTCAAAATTTCAAAAAACATGGGCTATAACCCATCGTTTTTGTCATTTCGTCATTTTTTTCAAATCTTCAAAAATGATGAAAAACTGCGCGCTATAGTATGCCGTACGATATGGGCTATAGCCCACGGTCCAAAATGATGAGAAACGAGGCTAAATTTTTTCCCCAAAATTTCAAAAAACATGGGCTATAACCTATCGTTTTTGTCATTTCGTCCTTTTTTTCAAATCCTCAAAAATGATGAAAAACGGCGCGCTATAGTATGCCGTACGATATGGGCTATAGCCCATGGTCCAAAATGATGAGAAACGAGGCAAACTTTTTTTTTCAAAATTTCAAAAAACATGGGCTATAACCCATCGTTTTTGTCATTTCGTCATTTTTTTCAAATCTTCAAAAATGATGAAAAACTGCGCGCTATAGTATGCCGTACGATATGGGCTATAGCCCACGGTCCAAAATGATGAGAAACGAGGCTAACTTTTTTTTTCAAAATTTCAAAAAACATGGGCTATAACCCATCGTTTTTGTCATTTCGTCATTTTTTTCAAATCCTCAAAAATGATGAAAAACGGCGCACTATAGTATGCCGTACGATATGGGCTATAGCCCATGGTCCAAAATGATGAGAAACGAGGCTAACTTTTTTTTTCAAAATTTCAAAAAACATGGGCTATAACCCATCGTTTTTGTCATTTCGTCATTTTTTCAAATCTTCAAAAATGATGAAAAACTGCGCGCTATAGTATGCCGTACGATATGGGCTATAGCCCACGGTCCAAAATGATGAGAAACGAGGCAAATTTTTTTTCTTCAAAATTTCAAAAAACATGGGCTATAACCCATCGTTTTTGTCATTTCGTCATTTTTTCAAATCTTCAAAAATGATGAAAAACTGCGCGCTATAGTATGCCGTACGATATGGGCTATAGCCCACGGTCCAAAATGATGAGAAACGAGGCTAACTTTTTTTTTCAAAATTTCAAAAAACATGGGCTATAACCCATCGTTTTTGTCATTTCGTAATTTTTTTAAAATCTTCAAAAATGATGAAAAACTGCGCGCTATAGTATGCCGTACGATATGGGCTATAGCCCACGGTCCAAAATGATGAGAAACGAGGCTAACTTTTTTTTCCAAAATTTAAAAAAACATGGGCTATAACCCATCGTTTTTGTCATTTCGTCATTTTTTTCAAATCCTCAAAAATGATGAAAAACGGCGCGCTATAGTATGCCGTACGATATGGGCTATAGCCCATGCTCCAAAATGATGAGAAACGAGGCTAACTTTTTTTTTCAAAATTTCAAAAAACATGGGCTATAACCCATCGTTTTTGTCATTTCGTCATTTTTTTCAAATCTTCAAAAATGATGAAAAACTGCGCGCTATAGTATGCCGTACGATATGGGCTATAGCCCACGGTCCAAAATGATGAAAAACGAGGCTAATTTTTTTTTTCAAAATTTCAAAAAACATGGGCTATAACCCATCGTTTTTGTCATTTCGTCATTTTTTTCAAATCTTCAAAAATGATGAAAAACTGCGCGCTATAGTATGCCGTACGATATGGGCTATAGCCCACGGTCCAAAATGATGAGAAACGAGGCTAACTTTTTTTTTCAAAATTTCAAAAAACATGGGCTATAACCCATCGTTTTTGTCATTTCGTCATTTTTTTCAAATCCTCAAAAATGATGAAAAACGGCGCGCTATAGTATGCCGTACGATATGGGCTATAGCCCATGGTCCAAAATGATGAGAAACGAGGCAAACTTTTTTTTTCAAAATTTCAAAAAACATGGGCTATAACCCATCGTTTTTGTCATTTCGTCATTTTTTTCAAATCTTCAAAAATGATGAAAAACTGCGCGCTATAGTATGCCGTACGATATGGGCTATAGCCCACGGTCCAAAATGATGAGAAACGAGGCTAACTTTTTTTTTCAAAATTTCAAAAAACATGGGCTATAACCCATCGTTTTTGTCATTTCGTCATTTTTTTCAAATCCTCAAAAATGATGAAAAACGGCGCACTATAGTATGCCGTACGATATGGGCTATAGCCCATGGTCCAAAATGATGAGAAACGAGGCTAACTTTTTTTTTCAAAATTTCAAAAAACATGGGCTATAACCCATCGTTTTTGTCATTTCGTCATTTTTTCAAATCTTCAAAAATGATGAAAAACTGCGCGCTATAGTATGCCGTACGATATGGGCTATAGCCCACGGTCCAAAATGATGAGAAACGAGGCTAATTTTTTTTTTCAAAATTTCAAAAAACATGGGCTATAACCCATCGTTTTTGTCATTTCGTCATTTTTTAAAATCTTCAAAAATGATGAAAAACTGCGCGCTATAGTATGCCGTACGATATGGGCTATAGCCCACGGTCCAAAATGATGAGAAACGAGGCTAACTTTTTTTTCCAAAATTTAAAAAAACATGGGCTATAACCCATCGTTTTTGTCATTTCGTCATTTTTTTCAAATCCTCAAAAATGATGAAAAACGGCGCGCTATAGTATGCCGTACGATATGGGCTATAGCCCATGGTCCAAAATGATGAGAAACGAGGCTAACTTTTTTTTCAAAATTTCAAAAAACATGGGCTATAACCCATCGTTTTTGTCATTTCGTCATTTTTTTCAAATCTTCAAAAATGATGAAAAACTGCGCGCTATAGTATGCCGTACGATATGGGCTATAGCCCACGGTCCAAAATGATGAGAAACGAGGCTAACTTTTTTTTCAAAATTTCAAAAAACATGGGCTATAACCCATCGTTTTTGTCATTTCGTCATTTTTTTCAAATCCTCAAAAATGATGAAAAACGGCGCGCTATAGTATGCCGTACGATATGGGCTATAGCCCATGGTCCAAAATGATGAGAAACGAGGCTAACTTTTTTTTTCAAAATTTCAAAAAACATGGGCTATAACCCATCGTTTTTGTCATTTCGTCATTTTTTTCAAATCTTCAAAAATGATGAAAAACTGCGCGCTATAGTATGCCGTACGATATGGGCTATAGCCCACGGTCCAAAATGATGAAAAACGAGGCTAATTTTTTTTTTCAAAATTTCAAAAAACATGGGCTATAACCCATCGTTTTTGTCATTTCGTCATTTTTTTCAAATCTTCAAAAATGATGAAAAACTGCGCGCTATAGTATGCCGTACGATATGGGCTATAGCCCACGGTCCAAAATGATGAGAAACGAGGCTAATTTTTTTTTTCAAAATTTCAAAAAACATGGGCTATAACCCATCGTTTTTGTCATTTCGTCATTTTTTTCAAATCTTCAAAATTGATGAAAAACTGCGCGCTATAGTATGCCGTACGATATGGGCTATAGCCCACGGTCCAAAATGATGAGAAACGAGGCTAACTTTTTTTTTCAAAATTTCAAAAAACATGGGCTATAACCCATCGTTTTTGTCATTTCGTCATTTTTTTCAAATCTTCAAAAATGATGAAAAACTGCGCGCTATAGTATGCCGTACGATATGGGCTATAGCCCACGGTCCAAAATGATGAAAAACGAGGCTAATTTTTTTTTTCAAAATTTCAAAAAACATGGGCTATAACCCATCGTTTTTGTCATTTCGTCATTTTTTTCAAATCTTCAAAAATGATGAAAAACTGCGCGCTATAGTATGCCGTACGATATGGGCTATAGCCCACGGTCCAAAATGATGAGAAACGAGGCTAATTTTTTTTTTCAAAATTTCAAAAAACATGGGCTATAACCCATCGTTTTTGTCATTTCGTCATTTTTTTCAAATCTTCAAAATTGATGAAAAACTGCGCGCTATAGTATGCCGTACGATATGGGCTATAGCCCACGGTCCAAAATGATGAGAAACGAGGCTAACTTTTTTTTTCAAAATTTCAAAAAACATGGGCTATAACCCATCAGTTTTGTCATTTCGTCATTTTTTTCAATTCCTCAAAAATGATGAAAAACGGCGCGCTATAGTATGCCGTACGATATGGGCTATAGCCCATGGTCCAAAATGATGAGAAACGAGGATAACCTTTTTTTTCAAAATTTCAAAAAACATGGGCTATAACCCATGGGCTATACCCATCGTTTTTGTAATTTCGTCATTTTTTTCAAATCTTCAAAAATGATGAAAAACTGCGCGCTATAGTATGCCGTACGATATGGGCTATAGCCCACGGTCCAAAATGATGAGAAACGAGGCTAATTTTTTTTCCCAAAATTTCAAAAAACATGGGCTATAACCTATCGTTTTTGTCATTTCGTCCTTTTTTTCAAATCCTCAAAAATGATGAAAAACGGCGCGCTATAGTATGCCGTACGATATGGGCTATAGCCCATGGTCCAAAATGATGAGAAACGAGGATAACCTTTTTTTTCAAAATTTCAAAAAACATGGGCTATAACCCATGGGCTATACCCATCGTTTTTGTCATTTCGTCATTTTTTTCAAATCTTCAAAAATGATGAAAAACGGCGCGCTATAGTATGCCGTACGATATGGGCTATAGCCCATGGTCCAAAATGATGAGAAACGAGGCTAACTTTTTTTTCCAAAATTTCAAAAAACATGGGCTATAACCCATCGTTTTTGTCATTTCGTCATTTTTTTCAAATCTTCAAAAATGATGAAAAACTGCGCGCTATAGTATGCCGTACGATATGGGCTATAGCCCACGGTCCAAAATGATGAGAAACGAGGCTAACTTTCTTTTTCAAAATTTAAAAAAAAACATGGGCTATAACCCATCGTTTTTGTCATTTCGTCATTTTTTTCAAATCCTCAAAAATGATGAAAAACGGCGCGCTATAGTATGCCGTACGATATGGGCTATAGCCCATGGTCCAAAATGATGAGAAACGAGGCTAACTTTTTTTTTCAAAATTTCAAAAAACATGGGCTATAACCCATCGTTTTTGTCATTTCGTCATTTTTTCAAATCTTCAAAAATGATGAAAAACTGCGCGCTATAGTATGCCGTACGATATGGGCTATAGCCCACGGTCCAAAATGATGAGAAACGAGGCTAATTTTTTTTTCCAAAATTTCAAAAAACATGGGCTATAACCCATCGTTTTTGTCATTTCGTCATTTTTTCAAATCTTCAAAAATGATGAAAAACTGCGCGCTATAGTATGCCGTACGATATGGGCTATAGCCCACGGTCCAAAATGATGAGAAACGAGGCTAACTTCTTTTTTCAAAATTTAAAAAAACATGGGCTATAACCCGTCGTTTTTGTCATTTCGTCATTTTTTTCAAATCCTCAAAAATGATGAAAAACTGCGCGCTATAGTATGCCGTACGATATGGGCTATAGCCCATGGTCCAAAATGATGAGAAACGAGGATAACTTTTTTTTTCAAAATTTCAAAAAACATGGGCTATAACCCATCGTTTTTGTCATTTCGTCATTTTTTTCAAATCTTCAAAAATGATGAAAAACTGCGCGCTATAGTATGCCGTACGATATGGGCTATAGCCCACGGTCCAAAATGATGAGAAACGAGGCTAACTTTTTTTTCAAAATTTCAAAAAACATGGGCTATAACCCATCGTTTTTGTCATTTCGTCATTTTTTTCAAATCCTCAAAAATGATGAAAAACGGCGCGCTATAGTATGCCGTACGATATGGGCTATAGCCCATGGTCCAAAATGATGAGAAACGAGGCTAACTTTTTTTTTCAAAATTTCAAAAAACATGGGCTATAACCCATCGTTTTTGTCATTTCGTCATTTTTTTCAAATCTTCAAAAATGATGAAAAACTGCGCGCTATAGTATGCCGTACGATATGGGCTATAGCCCACGGTCCAAAATGATGAAAAACGAGGCTAATTATTTTTTTCAAAATTTCAAAAAACATGGGCTATAACCCATCGTTTTTGTCATTTCGTCATTTTTTTCAAATCCTCAAAAATGATGAAAAACGGCGCGCTATAGTATGCCGTACGATATGGGCTATAGCCCATGGTCCAAAATGATGAGAAACGAGGATAACTTTTTTTTTCTAAATTTAAAAAAACATGGGCTATAACCCATCGTTTTTGTCATTTCGTCATTTTTTTCAAATCTTCAAAAATGATGAAAAACGGCGCACTATAGTATGCCGTACGATATGGGCTATAGCCCATGGTCCAAAATGATGAGAAACGAGGCTATTTTTTTTTTTCAAAATTTCCAAAAACATGGGCTATAACCCATCGTTTTTGTCATTTCGTCATTTTTTTCAAATCTTCAAAAATGATGAAAAACTGCGCGCTATAGTATGCCGTACGATATGGGCTATAGCCCACGGTCCAAAATGATGAGAAACGAGGCTAATTTTTTTTTCCAAAATTTCAAAAAACATGGGCTATAACCCATCGTTTTTGTCATTTCGTCATTTTTTCAAATCTTCAAAAATGATGAAAAACTGCGCGCTATAGTATGCCGTACGATATGGGCTATAGCCCACGGTCCAAAATGATGAGAAACGAGGCTAACTTCTTTTTTCAAAATTTAAAAAAACATGGGCTATAACCCGTCGTTTTTGTCATTTCGTCATTTTTTTCAAATCCTCAAAAATGATGAAAAACTGCGCGCTATAGTATGCCGTACGATATGGGCTATAGCCCATGGTCCAAAATGATGAGAAACGAGGATAACTTTTTTTTTCAAAATTTCAAAAAACATGGGCTATAACCCATCGTTTTTGTCATTTCGTCATTTTTTTCAAATCTTCAAAAATGATGAAAAACTGCGCGCTATAGTATGCCGTACGATATGGGCTATAGCCCACGGTCCAAAATGATGAGAAACGAGGCTAACTTTTTTTTCAAAATTTCAAAAAACATGGGCTATAACCCATCGTTTTTGTCATTTCGTCATTTTTTTCAAATCCTCAAAAATGATGAAAAACGGCGCGCTATAGTATGCCGTACGATATGGGCTATAGCCCATGGTCCAAAATGATGAGAAACGAGGCTAACTTTTTTTTTCAAAATTTCAAAAAACATGGGCTATAACCCATCGTTTTTGTCATTTCGTCATTTTTTTCAAATCTTCAAAAATGATGAAAAACTGCGCGCTATAGTATGCCGTACGATATGGGCTATAGCCCACGGTCCAAAATGATGAAAAACGAGGCTAATTATTTTTTTCAAAATTTCAAAAAACATGGGCTATAACCCATCGTTTTTGTCATTTCGTCATTTTTTTCAAATCCTCAAAAATGATGAAAAACGGCGCGCTATAGTATGCCGTACGATATGGGCTATAGCCCATGGTCCAAAATGATGAGAAACGAGGATAACTTTTTTTTTCTAAATTTAAAAAAACATGGGCTATAACCCATCGTTTTTGTCATTTCGTCATTTTTTTCAAATCTTCAAAAATGATGAAAAACGGCGCACTATAGTATGCCGTACGATATGGGCTATAGCCCATGGTCCAAAATGATGAGAAACGAGGCTATTTTTTTTTTTCAAAATTTCCAAAAACATGGGCTATAACCCATCGTTTTTGTCATTTCGTCATTTTTTTCAAATCTTCAAAAATGATGAAAAACTGCGCGCTATAGTATGCCGTACGATATGGGCTATAGCCCACGGTCCAAAGTGATGAGAAACGAGGCTAATTTTTTTTTCCAAAATTTCAAAAAACATGGGCTATAACCCATCGTTTTTGTCATTTCGTCATTTTTTTCAAATCTTCAAAAATGATGAAAAACTGCGCGCTATAGTATGCCGTACGATATGGGCTATAGCCCACGGTCCAAAATGATGAAAAACGAGGCTAATTATTTTTTTCAAAATTTCAAAAAACATGGGCTATAACCCATCGTTTTTGTCATTTCGTCATTTTTTTCAAATCCTCAAAAATGATGAAAAACGGCGCGCTATAGTATGCCGTACGATATGGGCTATAGCCCATGGTCCAAAATGATGAGAAACGAGGATAACTTTTTTTTTCTAAATTTAAAAAAACATGGGCTATAACCCATCGTTTTTGTCATTTCGTCATTTTTTTCAAATCTTCAAAAATGATGAAAAACGGCGCACTATAGTATGCCGTACGATATGGGCTATAGCCCATGGTCCAAAATGATGAGAAACGAGGCTATTTTTTTTTTTCAAAATTTCAAAAAACATGGGCTATAACCCATCGTTTTTGTCATTTCGTCATTTTTTTCAAATCTTCAAAAATGATGAAAAACTGCGCGCTATAGTATGCCGTACGATATGGGCTATAGCCCACGGTCCAAAGTGATGAGAAACGAGGCTAATTTTTTTTTTCAAAATTTCAAAAAACATGGGCTATAACCCATCGTTTTTGTCATTTCGTCATTTTTTTCAAATCTTCAAAAATGATGAAAAACTGCGCGCTATAGTATGCCGTACGATATGGGCTATAGCCCACGGTCCAAAATGATGAAAAACGAGGCTAATTATTTTTTTCAAAATTTCAAAAAACATGGGCTATAACCCATCGTTTTTGTCATTTCGTCATTTTTTTCAAATCCTCAAAAATGATGAAAAACGGCGCGCTATAGTATGCCGTACGATATGGGCTATAGCCCATGGTCCAAAATGATGAGAAACGAGGATAACTTTTTTTTTCTAAATTTAAAAAAACATGGGCTATAACCCATCGTTTTTGTCATTTCGTCATTTTTTTCAAATCTTCAAAAATGATGAAAAACGGCGCACTATAGTATGCCGTACGATATGGGCTATAGCCCATGGTCCAAAATGATGAGAAACGAGGCTAATTTTTTTTTTCAAAATTTCAAAAAACATGGGCTATAACCCATCGTTTTTGTCATTTCGTCATTTTTTTCAAATCTTCAAAAATGATGAAAAACTGCGCGCTATAGTATGCCGTACGATATGGGCTATAGCCCACGGTCCAAAGTGATGAGAAACGAGGCTAATTTTTTTTTTCAAAATTTCAAAAAACATGGGCTATAACCCATCGTTTTTGTCATTTCGTCATTTTTTTCAAATCTTCAAAAATGATGAAAAACTGCGCGCTATAGTATGCCGTACGATATGGGCTATAGCCCACGGTCCAAAATGATGAAAAACGAGGCTAATTATTTTTTTCAAAATTTCAAAAAACATGGGCTATAACCCATCGTTTTTGTCATTTCGTCATTTTTTTCAAATCCTCAAAAATGATGAAAAACGGCGCGCTATAGTATGCCGTACGATATGGGCTATAGCCCATGGTCCAAAATGATGAGAAACGAGGATAACTTTTTTTTTCTAAATTTAAAAAAACATGGGCTATAACCCATCGTTTTTGTCATTTCGTCATTTTTTTCAAATCTTCAAAAATGATGAAAAACTGCGCGCTATAGTATGCCGTACGATATGGGCTATAGCCCACGGTCCAAAATGATGAGAAACGAGGCTAACTTTTTTTTTCAAAATTTCAAAAAACATGGGCTATAACCCATCGTTTTTGTCATTTCGTCATTTTTTTCAAATCCTCAAAAATGATGAAAAACGGCGCGCTATAGTATGCCGTACGATATGGGCTATAGCTATTGGTCCAAAATGATGAGAAACGAGGATAACTTTTTTTTCAAAATTTCAAAAAACATGGGCTATAACCCATCGTTTTTGTCATTTCGTCATTTTTTTAAAATCTTCAAAAATGATGAAAAACTGCGCGCTATAGTATGCCGTACGATATGGGCTATAGCCCACGGTCCAAAATGATGAGAAACGAGGCTAACTTTTTTTTTCAAAATTTCAAAAAACATGGGCTATAACCCATCGTTTTTGTCATTTCGTCATTTTTTTCAAATCCTCAAAAATGATGAAAAACGGCGCGCTATAGTATGCCGTACGATATGGGCTATAGCCCATGGTCCAAAATGATGAGAAACGAGGCTAACTTTTTTTTTCAAAATTTCAAAAAACATGGGCTATAACCCATCGTTTTTGTCATTTCGTCATTTTTTTCAAATCTTCAAAAATGATGAAAAACTGCGCGCTATAGTATGCCGTACGATATGGG
Organism: Protomyctophum bolini; assembly: GCF_963924005.1. Lineage (NCBI taxonomy): Eukaryota > Metazoa > Chordata > Actinopteri > Myctophiformes > Myctophidae > Protomyctophum > Protomyctophum bolini. Next base: position 18,507,808 of record NC_137868.1, on the reverse strand, counting down.
CTATAGCCCACGGTCCAAAATGATGAAAAACGAGGCTAATTTTTTTTTTCAAAATTTCAAAAAACATGGGCTATAACCCATCGTTTTTGTCATTTCGTCATTTTTTTCAAATCTTCAAAAATGATGAAAAACTGCGCGCTATAGTATGCCGTACGATATGGGCTATAGCCCACGGTCCAAAATGATGAGAAACGAGGCTAACTTTTTTTTTCAAAATTTCAAAAAACATGGGCTATAACCCATCGTTTTTGTCATTTCGTCATTTTTTTCAAATTCTCAAAAATGATGAAAAACGGCGCGCTATAGTATGCCGTACGATATGGGCTATAGCCCATGGTCCAAAATGATGAGAAACGAGGATAACCTTTTTTTTCAAAATTTCAAAAAACATGGGCTATAACCCTTCGTCATTTTTTTCAAATCTTCAAAAATGATGAAAAACTGCGCGCTATAGTATGCCGTACGATATGGGCTATAGCCCACGGTCCAAAATGATGAGAAACGAGGCTAATTTTTTTTTTCAAAATTAAAAAAAACATGGGCTATAACCCATCGTTTTTGTCATTTTGTCATTTTTTTCAAATCCTCAAAAATGATGAAAAACTGCGCGCTATAGTATGCCGTACGATATGGGCTATAGCCCACGGTCCAAAATGATGAGAAACGAGGCTAACTTTTTTTTTCAAAATTTCAAAAAACATGGGCTATAACCCATCGTTTTTGTCATTTCGTCATTTTTTTCAAATCCTCAAAAATGATGAAAAACGGCGCGCTATAGTATGCCGTACGATATGGGCTATAGCCCATGGTCCAAAATGATGAGAAACGAGGCTAACTTTTTTTTTCAAAATTTCAAAAAACATGGGCTATAACCCATCGTTTTTGTCATTTCGTCATTTTTTTCAAATCTTCAAAATTATGAAAAACTGCGCGCTATAGTATGCCGTACGATATGGGCTATAGCCCACGGTCCAAAATGATGAGAAACGAGGCAAATTTTTTTTTCAAAATTTCAAAAAACATGGGCTATAACCCATCGTTTTTGTCATTTCGTCATTTTTTTCAAATCTTCAAAAATGATGAAAAACTGCGCGCTATAGTATGCCGTACGATATGGGCTATAGCCCACGGTCCAAAATGATGAGAAACGAGGCTAACTTTTTTTTTCAAAATTTCAAAAAACATGGGCTATAACCCATCGTTTTTGTCATTTCGTCATTTTTTTCAAATCCTCAAAAATGATGAAAAACGGCGCGCTATAGTATGCCGTACGATATGGGCTATAGCCCATGGTCCAAAATGATGAGAAACGAGGATAACTTTTTTTTTCAAAATTTCAAAAAACATGGGCTATAACCCTTCGTCATTTTTTTCAAATCTTCAAAAATGATGAAAAACTGCGCGCTATAGTATGCCGTACGATATGGGCTATAGCCCACGGTCCAAAATGATGAGAAACGAGGCTAATTTTTTTTTTCAAAATTTAAAAAAACATGGGCTATAACCCATCGTTTTTGTCATTTTGTCATTTTTTTCAAATCCTCAAAAATGATGAAAAACGGCGCGCTATAGTATGCCGTACGATATGGGCTATAGCCCATGGTCCAAAATGATGAGAAACGAGGCTAACTTTTTTTTTCAAAATTTCAAAAATGATGGGCTATAACCCATCGTTTTTGTCATTTCGTCATTTTTTTAAAATCTTCAAAAATGATGAAAAACTGCGCGCTATAGTATGCCGTACGATATGGGCTATAGCCCACGGTCCAAAATGATGAGAAACGAGGCTAATTTTTTTTTTCAAAATTTCAAAAAACATGGGCTATAACCCATCGTTTTTGTCATTTCGTCATTTTTTTTAAATCTTCAAAAATGATGAAAAACTGCGCGCTATAGTATGCCATACGATATGGGCTATAGCCCACGGTCCAAAATGATGAGAAACGAGGCTAAATTTTTTTTTCAAAATTTCAAAAAACATGGGCTATAACCCATCGTTTTTGTCATTTCGTCATTTTTTTCAAATCTTCAAAAATGATGAAAAACTGCGCGCTATAGTATGCCGTACGATATGGGCTATAGCTCACGGTCCAAAATGATGAGAAACGAGGCTAACTTTTTTTTTCAAAATTTCAAAAAACATGGGCTATAACCCATCGTTTTTGTCATTTCGTCATTTTTTTCAAATCCTCAAAAATGATGAAAAACGGCGCGCTATAGTATGCCGTACGATATGGGCTATAGCCCACGGTCCAAAGTGATGAGAAACGAGGCTAATTTTTTTTTCCAAAATTTCAAAAAACATGGGCTATAACCCATCGTTTTTGTCATTTCGTCATTTTTTTCAAATCTTCAAAAATGATGAAAAACTGAGCGCTATAGTATGCCGTACGATATGGGCTATAGCCCACGGTCCAAAATGATGAGAAACGAGGCTAACTTTTTTTTTCAAAATTTCAAAAAACATGGGCTATAACCCATCGTTTTTGTCATTTCGTCATTTTTTTCAAATCCTCAAAAATGATGAAAAACGGCGCGCTATAGTATGCCGTACGATATGGGCTATAGCCCATGGTCCAAAATGATGAGAAACGAGGATAACTTTTTTTTTCTAAATTTCAAAAAACATGGGCTATAACCCATCGTTTTTGTCATTTCGTCATTTTTTTCAAATCTTCAAAAATGATGAAAAACTGCGCGCTATAGTATGCCGTACGATATGGGCTATAGCCCACGGTCCAAAATGATGAGAAACGAGGCTAATTTTTTTTTTCAAAATTTCAAAAAACATGGGCTATAACCAATCGTTTTTGTCATTTCGTCATTTTTTTCAAATCTTCAAAAATGATGAAAAACTGCGCGCTATAGTATGCCGTACGATATGGGCTATAGCCCACGGTCCAAAATGATGAGAAACGAGGCTAACTTTTTTTTTCAAAATTTCAAAAAACATGGGCTATAACCCATCGTTTTTTGTCATTTCGTCATTTTTTTCAAATCCTCAAAAATGATGAAAAACGGCGCGCTATAGTATGCCGTACGATATGGGCTATAGCCCACGGTCCAAAGTGATGAGAAACGAGGCTAATTTTTTTTTCCAAAATTTCAAAAAACATGGGCTATAACCCATCGTTTTTGTCATTTCGTCATTTTTTTCAAATCTTCAAAAATGATGAAAAACTGCGCGCTATAGTATGCCGTACGATAAGGGCTATAGCCCACGGTCCAAAATGATGAGAAACGAGGCTAACTTTTTTTTTCAAAATTTCAAAAAACATGGGCTATAACCCATCGTTTTTGTCATTTCGTCATTTTTTTCAAATCCTCAAAAATGATGAAAAACGGCGCGCTATAGTATGCCGTACGATATGGGCTATAGCCCATGGTCCAAAATGATGAGAAACGAGGATAACTTTTTTTTTCTAAATTTCAAAAAACATGGGCTATAACCCATCGTTTTTGTCATTTCGTCATTTTTTTCAAATCTTCAAAAATGATGAAAAACTGCGCGCAATAGTATGCCGTACGATATGGGCTATAGCCCACGGTCCAAAATGATGAGAAACGAGGCTATTTTTTTTTTTCAAAATTTCAAAAAACATGGGCTATAACCCATCGTTTTTGTCATTTCGTCATTTTTTTCAAATCTTCAAAAATGATGAAAAACTGCGCGCTATAGTATGCCGTACGATATGGGCTATAGCCCACGGTCCAAAATGATGAGAAACGAGGCTAACTTTTTTTTTCAAAATTTCAAAAAACATGGGCTATAACCCATCGTTTTTGTCATTTCGTCATTTTTTTCAAATCCTCAAAAATGATGAAAAACGGCGCGCTATAGTATGCCGTACGATATGGGCTATAGCCCACGGTCCAAAATGATGAGAAACGAGGCTAACTTTTTTTTTTCAAAATTTCAAAAAACATGGGCTATAACCCATCGTTTTTGTCATTTCGTCATTTTTTTCAAATCCTCAAAAATGATGAAAAACGGCGCGCTATAGTATGCCGTACGATATGGGCTATAGCCCATGGTCCAAAATGATGAGAAACGAGGATAACTTTTTTTTTCTAAATTTCAAAAAACATGGGCTATAACCCATCATTTTTGTCATTTCGTCATTTTTTTCAAATCTTCAAAAATGATGAAAAACTGCGCGCTATAGTATGCCGTACGATATGGGCTATAGCCCACGGTCCAAAATGATGAGAAACGAGGCTATTTTTTTTTTCCAAAATTTCAAAAAACATGGGCTATAACCCATCGTTTTTGTCATTTCGTCATTTTTTTCAAATCTTCAAAAATGATGAAAAACTGCGCGCTATAGTATGCCGTACGATATGGGCTATAGCCCACGGTCCAAAATGATGAGAAACGAGGCTAATTATTTTTTTCAAAATTTCAAAAAACATGGGCTATAACCCATCGTTTTTGTCATTTCGTCATTTTTTTCAAATATTCAAAAATGATGAAAAACTGCGCGCTATAGTATGCCGTACGATATGGGCTATAGCCCACGGTCCAAAATGATGAGAAACGAGGCTAACTTTTTTTTTCTAAATTTCAAAAAACATGGGCTATAACCCATCGTTTTTGTCATTTCGTCATTTTTTTCAAATCTTCAAAAATGATGAAAAACTGCGCGCTATAGTATGCCGTACGATATGGGCTATAGCCCACGGTCCAAAATGATGAGAAACGAGGCTATTTTATTTTTCCAAAATTTCAAAAAACATGGGCTATAAGCCATCGTTTTTGTCATTTCGTCATTTTTTTCAAATCTTCAAAAATGATGAAAAACTGCGCGCTATAGTATGCCGTACGATATGGGCTATAGCCCACGGTCCAAAATGATGAGAAACGAGGCTAATTATTTTTTTCAAAATTTCAAAAAACATGGGCTATAACCCATCGTTTTTGTCATTTCGTCATTTTTTTCAAATCTTCAAAAATGATGAAAAACTGCGCGCTATAGTATGCCGTACGATATGGGCTATAGCCCACGGTCCAAAATGATGAGAAACGAGGCTAACTTTTTTTTTCAAAATTTCAAAAAACATGGGCTATAACCCATCGTTTTTGTCATTTCGTCATTTTTTTCAAATCTTCAAAAATGATGAAAAACTGCGCGCTATAGTATGCCGTACGATATGGGCTATAGCCCACGGTCCAAAATGATGAGAAAAGAGGCTAATTTTTTTTTTCAAAATTTCAAAAAACATGGGCTATAACCAATCGTTTTTGTCATTTCGTCATTTTTTTCAAATCTTCAAAAATGATGAAAAACTGCGCGCTATAGTATGCCGTACGATATGGGCTATAGCCCACGGTCCAAAGTGATGAGAAACGAGGCTAATTTTTTTTTCCAAAATTTCAAAAAACATGGGCTATAACCCATCGTTTTTGTCATTTCGTCATTTTTTTCAAATCTTCAAAAATGATGAAAAACTGCGCGCTATAGTATGCCGTACGATAAGGGCTATAGCCCACGGTCCAAAATGATGAGAAACGAGGCTAACTTTTTTTTTCAAAATTTCAAAAAACATGGGCTATAACCCATCGTTTTTGTCATTTCGTCATTTTTTTCAAATCCTCAAAAATGATGAAAAACGGCGCGCTATAGTATGCCGTACGATATGGGCTATAGCCCATGGTCCAAAATGATGAGAAACGAGGATAACTTTTTTTTTCTAAATTTCAAAAAACATGGGCTATAACCCATCGTTTTTGTCATTTCGTCATTTTTTTCAAATCTTCAAAAATGATGAAAAACTGCGCGCTATAGTATGCCGTACGATATGGGCTATAGCCCACGGTCCAAAATGATGAGAAACGAGGCTATTTTTTTTTTTCAAAATTTCAAAAAACATGGGCTATAACCCATCGTTTTTGTCATTTCGTCATTTTTTTCAAATCTTCAAAAATGATGAAAAACTGCGCGCTATAGTATGCCGTACGATATGGGCTATAGCCCACGGTCCAAAATGATGAGAAACGAGGCTAACTTTTTTTTTCAAAATTTCAAAAAACATGGGCTATAACCCATCGTTTTTGTCATTTCGTCATTTTTTTCAAATCCTCAAAAATGATGAAAAACGGCGCGCTATAGTATGCCGTACGATATGGGCTATAGCCCACGGTCCAAAATGATGAGAAACGAGGCTAACTTTTTTTTTTCAAAATTTCAAAAAACATGGGCTATAACCCATCGTTTTTGTCATTTCGTCATTTTTTTCAAATCCTCAAAAATGATGAAAAACGGCGCGCTATAGTATGCCGTACGATATGGGCTATAGCCCATGGTCCAAAATGATGAGAAACGAGGATAACTTTTTTTTTCTAAATTTCAAAAAACATGGGCTATAACCCATCATTTTTGTCATTTCGTCATTTTTTTCAAATCTTCAAAAATGATGAAAAACTGCGCGCTATAGTATGCCGTACGATATGGGCTATAGCCCACGGTCCAAAATGATGAGAAACGAGGCTATTTTTTTTTTCCAAAATTTCAAAAAACATGGGCTATAACCCATCGTTTTTGTCATTTCGTCATTTTTTTCAAATCTTCAAAAATGATGAAAAACTGCGCGCTATAGTATGCCGTACGATATGGGCTATAGCCCACGGTCCAAAATGATGAGAAACGAGGCTAATTATTTTTTTCAAAATTTCAAAAAACATGGGCTATAACCCATCGTTTTTGTCATTTCGTCATTTTTTTCAAATATTCAAAAATGATGAAAAACTGCGCGCTATAGTATGCCGTACGATATGGGCTATAGCCCACGGTCCAAAATGATGAGAAACGAGGCTAACTTTTTTTTTCTAAATTTCAAAAAACATGGGCTATAACCCATCGTTTTTGTCATTTCGTCATTTTTTTCAAATCTTCAAAAATGATGAAAAACTGCGCGCTATAGTATGCCGTACGATATGGGCTATAGCCCACGGTCCAAAATGATGAGAAACGAGGCTAATTTTTTTTTTCAAAATTTCAAAAAACATGGGCTATAACCCATCGTTTTTGTCATTTCGTCATTTTTTTCAAATCTTCAAAAATGATGAAAAACTGCGCGCTATAGTATGCCGTACGATATGGGCTATAGCCCACGGTCCAAAATGATGAGAAACAAGGCTAACTTTTTTTTTCTAAATTTCAAAAAACATGGGCTATAACCCATCGTTTTTGTCATTTCGTCATTTTTTTCAAATCTTCAAAAATGATGAAAAACGGCGCGCTATAGTATGCCGTACGATATGGGCTATAGCCCACGGTCCAAAGTGATGAGAAACGAGGCTAATTTTTTTTTCCAAAATTTCAAAAAACATGGGCTATAACCCATCGTTTTTGTCATTTCGTCATTTTTTTCAAATCTTCAAAAATGATGAAAAACTGCGCGCTATAGTATGCCGTACGATAAGGGCTATAGCCCACGGTCCAAAATGATGAGAAACGAGGCTAACTTTTTTTTTCAAAATTTCAAAAAACATGGGCTATAACCCATCGTTTTTGTCATTTCGTCATTTTTTTCAAATCCTCAAAAATGATGAAAAACTGCGCGCTATAGTATGCCGTACGATATGGGCTATAGCCCATGGTCCAAAATGATGAGAAACGAGGATAACTTTTTTTTTCAAAATTTCAAAAAACATGGGCTATAACCCATCGTTTTTGTCATTTCGTCATTTTTTTCAAATCCTCAAAAATGATGAAAAACGGCGCGCTATAGTATGCCGTACGATATGGGCTATAGCCCACGGTCCAAAATGATGAGAAACGAGGCTAACTTTTTTTTTTCAAAATTTCAAAAAACATGGGCTATAACCCATCGTTTTTGTCATTTCGTCATTTTTTTCAAATCCTCAAAAATGATGAAAAACGGCGCGCTATAGTATGCCGTACGATATGGGCTATAGCCCATGGTCCAAAATGATGAGAAACGAGGATAACTTTTTTTTTCTAAATTTCAAAAAACATGGGCTATAACCCATCATTTTTGTCATTTCGTCATTTTTTTCAAATCTTCAAAAATGATGAAAAACTGCGCGCTATAGTATGCCGTACGATATGGGCTATAGCCCACGGTCCAAAATGATGAGAAACGAGGCTATTTTATTTTTCCAAAATTTCAAAAAACATGGGCTATAAGCCATCGTTTTTGTCATTTCGTCATTTTTTTCAAATCTTCAAAAATGATGAAAAACTGCGCGCTATAGTATGCCGTACGATATGGGCTATAGCCCACGGTCCAAAATGATGAGAAACGAGGCTAATTATTTTTTTCAAAATTTCAAAAAACATGGGCTATAACCCATCGTTTTTGTCATTTCGTCATTTTTTTCAAATCTTCAAAAATGATGAAAAACTGCGCGCTATAGTATGCCGTACGATATGGGCTATAGCCCACGGTCCAAAATGATGAGAAACGAGGCTAACTTTTTTTTTCAAAATTTCAAAAAACATGGGCTATAACCCATCGTTTTTGTCATTTCGTCATTTTTTTCAAATCCTCAAAAATGATGAAAAACGGCGCGCTATAGTATGCCGTACGATATGGGCTATAGCCCATGGTCCAAAATGATGAGAAACGAGGATAACTTTTTTTTCAAAATTTCTAAAAACATGGGCTATAACCCATCGTTTTTGTCATTTCGTCATTTTTTTCAAATCTTCAAAAATGATGAAAAACTGCGCGCTATAGTATGCCGTACGATATGGGCTATAGCCCACGGTCCAAAATGATGAGAAACGAGGCTAATTTTTTTTTTCAAAATTTCAAAAAACATGGGCTATAACCCATCGTTTTTGTCATTTCGTCATTTTTTTTTAATCTTCAAAAATGATGAAAAACTGCGCGCTATAGCATGCCGTACGATATGGGCTATAGCCCACGGTCCAAAATGATGAGAAACGAGGCTAACTTTTTTTTTCAAAATTTCAAAAAACATGGGCTATAACCCATCGTTTTTGTCATTTCGTCATTTTTTTCAAATCCTCAAAAATGATGAAAAACGGCGCGCTATAGTATGCCGTACGATATGGGCTATAGCCCATGGTCCAAAATGATGAGAAACGAGGATAACTTTTGTTTTATTTTACTCAGTCAGCCATATCACTACTCATTTTTTTTCATGAAAAAGGTCATAGCTGGGTAATCTATTTTCAGGCAAATTGTGTTTATTGTATTTTATTTTACTCAGCCATAACAATTTATTTTCTGTTAACCAACTTGCTGGCTGGCAGGCAGGCAGACAGCTACTCATAGACAGGCAGACAGACAGACAGCTACTCATGGAGAATTGGACAGGCAGGCAGTCAGACAGCTACTCATAGACAGGCAGACAGACAGCTACTCATGGAGAATTGGACAGGCAGGCAGACAGCTACTCATGGACAATTGGACAGGCAGGAAGGCAGACAGCTACTCATAGACAGACAGACAGCTACTCATGGACAATTGGACAGGCAGGAAGGCAGACAGCTACTCATAGACAGGCAGTCAGACAGCTACTCATAGACAGGCAGACAGACAGCTACTCATGGAGAATTGGACAGGCAGGCAGACAGCTACTCATGGACAATTGGACAGGCAGGAATTCAAAATTTCAAAAAACAGGGGCTATAAGTATAACCCATCGTTTTTTTAATTTTTAATTTTTTTTAAAATCCTCAAAAATGATGACAAACGGCTTGCTATAGTATGCCGTATGATATGGGCTATAGCCCATGGTCCAAAATGATGAGAAACGAGGATAACTTTTTATTTATTTATTTCAAAACACATGGGCTATAACCCATAGTTTTTTTTATTTTGGGGGGGGGGGCACTGGGACGAAAATCACTCCGAGACCCTGGTCCATGTTCTGAGTGATTTTCACCTTTTTTTCAAATCCTCAGAAATAGTGAAAAAAATGCCACACCAAGCACAGCAAGCTGTAACTCACACTAAGCTAACGGGGATCTAATAAATAAATCAAAAAAGAACCTGAGGGTTATCATCTATGAAAAGGCAACACTGAGCAGAATATAAAAAATAAACCATGTAAATACAACAAATTGAGCAGAGCACTGCAGGGAGTTGAACCCTGTTCTGGTAAACCAGAAAGTAGCCTACCACACCAGTGCCTTGAGTTTGTTTTGTTGTAATTTACAGGTAATTTAAAGTGGCGCACTGGCGGGACACTAGGGGGACACTGGGGGGGCACTGGGGAGACACTGGGAAAACAATCACTCCGAGACCATGGTCTTGGAAACATGTGTTCAAAATATATGAACATTATATCCTAGCCTTAACACTGCCATTTCACCTGATGCAGTCATGTTAGTTGTTCTAAAACATGTGCTGTGATTATAAATAAATATATGAACCTTTTACACAACTGTCTCCGTGTATTCATCTTGAAACAAGAGTTTTTTTCAAAAGGTCAAACACTTTTTCTTGAAGGTAAATATTTCAATATGGATTGTAGCTGTAATAATAAACTGTGAAGATGTCAAAGTTGTGTGTTCAGGTCCCCCAACCTAAACAAATCGTTTATGTTTGAGAGCCAATAAAAGACATACAGCTTATTGAGCTTATGCTATTCTTCTTTTCCGTGTCATACTGGGGGAACAACATTTAGTTGGAGTTGAAATACACAGTCTAAATAAGAAAAAAATCACACCTGTGTGAAGTAAGTGCTGCAACTCTGCTGAGTTGCACCACGGCATACTATAGAGCGTCGCAGTCCCGCCCCCTCGAGTGACCCGGAAAATAAATCCCTGTTCATTTTCCTCAGACTTTTCAGAAAGTATTTATTTAAAGACGTTTGCGCCGCGGACAAAGACAACTGGAGTTGTGACAAATCATGACGGCACAATGTTTTGGGCAAAACAAAGAATTAGAAAAAAAAACGGCAGGTACAACACTGTTGTTTTTCTTCTTTGTTTGGGCCAAGATATTGTGTTTGTTGTCATGATTCGTCACCACTCTGCTTTGTACGACACTTGGGTCTTTAAATAAATACTTTGAAATGTCTATGGGAAAAATGCATTGGGATTCATTTCCTGGGCCTGGCATCGACTTTTTTTCCAATCCTCTTAAATCATGAGCTTGTAGCATCAGATTTTTTTGCCAATGTTCACCTCAGAATAGTGATTCTAGGGTTAATGTAATTAAGGTGAGACACCCCAGGTGAAATCATGATTTTTCTTTTTTTTTTTTTTGCTATTTTGCTTCCTAAACATGTTTTCTTTCAAACTAAAGCAAAATACACATTAAAAATACATATTTAGATGTTTAGTTGGATAGTTTATTTTAGCCAATGACAGCTCGTTTTTCGGGGTGAAAAGCCACCATCTCTATTTTCATGATTGGTTGTTGGTACAAAGGAAGTGACCATATTTGGATCAGACCACAGTCAGCTCGAGGTCCAGACCTTTCCAATGATATATGATTGATTTATTACATTAATGATATGAACGAATGAATGGATATTAAATGAAAAAAGTAGCAATCAAAGATTTGGCACTCCTCTGTAGTAACGAGGAAACCCTATACTAGGGGTCCGAGAACCATGTGATCAGAACCATCACTGGCCTCTACACTGGCTCCCGGTTAAATACATATAGTTCAAAATCCTCACCTATAAAGCTCACAATGGTCAGGCACCACAATATTTCAAAGAACTCATCGATCCCTACAATCTTAACAGAACAGTGTGTTCATAGTTTACAAAAATGTTTAGTCCTGAATATCAAAAGTTACAATAGGAGGCAGAGCGTTTAAGTTCTCCCGGCATCTGTCCTCGGGGGTGACACGCTCTGCACAGTCAAGACTAGATTAAAAACCTCTATGACAAAAGGTCACCCGACAAAGTAAAGAGGGTGAGACGAGAACCCCTCCACCCAACCCCTCGGCGTGGTCACGCCACCAGGGCGAGTTAATTGCACAACCAAACACTGTTGTATATATATCAGTATATTATGTACACGTAATAGAGGCTAGTATTTTATAGAGAAAGGCTTTATTATGTGATGGGAGTTTGTGTTTAAGTGCTTTGCATTATATGAAATGTCTTGTCGTAGTTTACCGTTTTGCCTCATTCTAGTGTTGTTCTATAACCCACTGAGTATTTACTTTAATAAAGATTGTTATACATTTAAAACCATCGTCTGTGGTCCTTCCAGGTTCGGACAGGACTACAGTTTGTAGTAAACCCAGTCTTTTACTTAATTTCCATATATAAATGTTTAGGCATTTTGAGCAAAGATCCCAGGAGGAGAGCGATACAAAAGTCAGAATACGAAAGTGAGGCAAGAGGAGACACATGGGTATTGGGTAGGGATGGAGCTCATTAATTTATATCGATAACGATCAGGCTTAGAGCAATTTATATTATTTTGACACAGTAAAGAACCTGGGGGTTATCATCTATGAAAAGGAAACAATGAGCAGAAAATGAACCATGTAAATACAACAAATTGAGGGCACCGCAGGGAGTTGAACCCCGTTCTGGTAAACCAGGAGTACCACACCAGTGCCTTAGTTTTTGTTTATAATTTACAGGTCCAAATCAGTCATTAGTTTAAATTTTGCAATATAATTAAAAAAAAGAGAGAGCCTACACACTCAATTTGAATCTTGACTATAATGATAGCCATGCTTATATCTTTATACAATTGAAAGCCGGAAGACTCACTCCACAAATACCTTAAGGAAAACTCCTCAGACATAAACTAAGAAAATATTGTCATGCTCATAAAGTGCTGCAAAGTGCTAAAAGTGAAAAGTGCAGCAGAAAACGTTTGGGTCATAGGCCCATCGTCAATGCCAAAGTTTTAGCTGCAAATGGCAGCATAAATAAATCACATCAATACACACCACATAATGTGATGTTAACTGACACGATGAAGCTTGGACATTATAAGACATACATCACATCAACCAACATCACATACCTAGCCCTACCCTAACCCTAAGTTAATTATGTGATGTTGGGATGACATGATGAAGCCTTACTCACAAATGTGAAATGAGACAAGACATAAACACACATCACATACCGGGCCTGTGTTCATAGGTGATGTGGGCTTACGTAATGAAGCTTTACTCACAAATTAGATCTGATAATATAGCATGAACAATGGTCTTATGACCTAGATGTTTGCTGCTGCACTTTTCACTTCAAGCACTTTGAGCGCTTTATGAACATGAACAAAATAGATTTTCTTGGTCTCTGCCCAAGCAGTTGGCCTTTAGGTTTCCGTGGCGCAAGTATTTTTCTATCTAGTTGTCCCATGTAGGAAACATGGGGCAAGACTGTACAATTTATGCCATTTGTGGACGATTGACATAAATTATACGAGGTAGCAGCATTCTTTGCGCCCCAGTATTTGTCAGCAATATTATGAACATTAGTACACAACATGAACAGCAATAAACACAATTCATATGGCGCAATGCCAACAGACGTGAATGACGAGCTAGCCGCAATTGCTGTGAAAAATCACCTTTAAAAAAACCACATAAATGCACATCACATATCGGCCTGTGTTCATATCTGATGTGAACTGACGTGATGACGCTTTACTGGTAAATTACATGAAACAGCTCCAAATGAGAAACTGTACGCGAGACATGACCCGACTCACCCGAGTCACACATACACTAGTGAAAAACTAGTGTCATAGATAGGAAGGAAAGAAAGAAATAAGAAATTACAATACAATAAAGCAAAATGCGATTAAAAACTCTGAGACCAAAAACAAATAACTTTATTAAAGCAAAGAAGAGAGAAAAGATGAAGGTTGGGTAAAAACCTTGTACGTCCAAAATGGTTACTTTTATGGACCAAAACAACTGATCCAATATTATTAATATAATAATCTGTGTTCCAATGTTATTATTTAGTCACAAGCTCTTGCTGATACTTCACTGGTTTGAAAAACAGAATACTACATGTTAAATATTCAATAATGGATTATCTTTGCCTCATGAGATTGGCCATTTGCTACTTGTGTGTGACACTGTAGCATGACCAAGTAAGGAAATTAATTTACAAAAGGTTGAACTATGGAGATACAAGGTTTCTGCCCAACAGTCAAGGATAATAAACTACACTCACTTACCTTCAATATCAGCACTAAACAAAATACACACACCAACGAAGGAAGCAAATGACACAGCGGCCATCATTTGCTTCCTCTTGTTAGTTTACACAGACCAACAGCATAGTAAGCTGTAAACACAGTGTTAAGGGACTACATGCTACCATAATGACACAAGACATAAAGCACACACCTCCACATCACATAAAACACTAGTGAAGAACTAGGGAAAGATAGGCAAGAAGAAAGAAATTACCTAAATAAAATAAAGCAAAATGCGATTAAAAACTATGACAACAAATAATAAACAACTTTATTTAAGAATAGAGAGGAGACACAAGAGAACATACATTATGTGATGTGGATGTGGACAGACTTTACCCGTAAATTATGTTAAACGATAAATAAATCACATGCCTGCACAAACACATCACATAACTGTGATGTGGACTGGCATTATACACACAAATTAAGTGAAATTATACATGGCGCGAAAGACAACCTATGGTATGGTAGCATGTAGCCCACTTAAACAAGCAGCAGGAATCAGACGGTTAACTAACCTTCACTGATAACAGCACCCAGCAGTGGCAACAGCATAGAGTTCACCCAGCAGTGGCAACAGCATAGAGTTCACCCAGCAGTGGCAACAGCATAGAGTTCACACCTCCAGTCAGCTTCACTTTCTGAAATGGCAGGGGAAAAGAAAATTAGTTGTCAGCCTACAGGATGACATTTTGGAAGTCATAACAGTCACTGACAGAGTGTCACCATTATTACACACATTCTAGGGCTATAATCTGCCTTGTGCAACCATTTCTTTTATGAAGCCTAAAAGCTAAAAAGTTCTGTATGTAATTACCATGGGGGGCCTTCCGTCGCTCGGTTGAAGATAGCCGGTATTAATAGAGCCGCGTAGGTTGTATGGCACAATACGTCCCGAGCACCGTACGCCTCGTAATCTCAGGGAGCGTTCGTTGACACCGTTATTCGTTTCAGCCCAGCCGAGTAGACACTCTATTATCAATACCAGCTATCTCCTGAAGACTGCATCCAAGGTCACATGATCAACCTGTAAGACACAAACATACAACATTACTCTTTATCCAGATATTATACATTGTAGAAAACACATCTTTAGGAAATGCTTGCATTTTTCTTTTGCAACCAGATCTAATTTTAATGATGATAAAAAACACTTTCCTGGGGTTTTTATGCGTTTAGATATTTCAGTATTTCAAAGAGTCCATGATGTCATGGACACTGGGCTCACTTCCTTCCTGGACTAAATGTTGTCTCAGTAAGACAGCCCTCCCCCTATCCACAAGGAGCAGTGGCCCAAAGCATTGTGGGAATTAGTAGTAGTAGTAGTTCAGGAAGGAAGTGAGCCCGGTGTCCATGACATCATGGAGTCCATGGACACTTTGAAATACTAAAATATCTAAAAACACATAAAAACCCCAGGAAAGTGCGTCTCAAAAATCATTCAAATAAGATCTGGTTGCAAAAGGGGTGAAGTGGCCCATAAGTGGCCTTATGAATGTGTCTGAGCCACAGTAACAACTTGTGTTACCATTATGTACTAAAGTAAAAAGGTATGGCATCAAAATGCACTTAAAAAATGAACAAATGTAGCTCATTAAGCAGAAGTGTCCCATATCAAATGTTTGAAAGAAAGATAAATCTGAAAATAGAAGATCTTCAATTTCACAATGCATTGCATCACAATGCATTGTGAGATTGTAGAGCAGCTACTTCCAAATGGCCAAAATGTGGTTGTAGCCAAGTGGTAAATTGTGTAGCCAATGTAGCCAAAAGGATATATTTTTTTTAATAATCCGAATCTACAAAATAACTAGTAAAGTGTCCACATAATAGAATATAAAAGTACAATATTATTGTCCACAGTACTTCAGTAGAATTATTTACTTTCCACCTGTTTGTTTGTTTGTGTCTCAAAAAGTACCAACACATTCCTCATATTGTTGTCCTTTTAGAGTCACAATAAACAACCAACAGTCCTTCTAACAACACTAATATTAAAAAAACAACAGAGTTAATGTTGGCTAACAACCATGCGGTTCTAAAATAAACCTTACCTTGTTGCAGCTACGCCCCAAACACACTGCTACGGAACGCGTGCGGTTCCATTTTAAATCATAAGCCCCGCCTACTGTATCCGGGTCTAGACCGTCGGTCATTGGTCCGTCAGAGTGTATGGATCACAGCTGTGTGGAAGGAAGCCGCACGCATGCGCGCGCACACACGCACGCACACACGACTGACAGACAGACAGACAGACAGACAGACAGACAGTTGACTGTTGATGGACAGTTCAACATAATTAATCGGTTCACATTGCTGTCGGTCGGAGGAGGAGGAGGAGGAGGATTTGCTGTGGTGAACGGAATGTTAGTCAAGTCAGTTACAGTTCCCACTGGGATTTCCTGACAGTGTGGGAGGGTGCCCCACTCCTGGGGAGGGAGTTGGCTGAGATCCAGGAAGGTGTTGCTGGCTGCAATGAATAAAGGTTGGGTTTTGGTTGGTATGTCTATCTATTAGTAGCCCTGAAACATGACTCTCGTATTCATACGAGAGTCATGACGAATCTTCACCCTATTTTTGGCACTTGCTGCATTTACAAACTAAACGTATATATAAACATTCAGATTTCAAATATAAAGTACTCACATTTTGTCTCACGGGTGTTAGCTAGTAGCAGCCCAATCGATAGCACTGCTGCATTCCGCGTTCTTTAATAAAAAGCATTTTTGTCCGGTCATTTCTGTGTTTTGCCCGTTTTTGCCTTCAACTTCCGCCTTTCGGAACTGCACCTCAGCGCCCCTGTCGGTTGTCACTTGCAATGATTTTCAATGCCCAAAGGAAGAAGATAAATCTGGCCGTCTGCCACATTTATGTTTTACATTTCTGCATATGTTTTAGGTTATATGATCCGTTTGTTGGTTTGTCTAATGTTTCAGTAGTTTTTACTTTCCTTAGTTTTTTTGTTTATAGATCTATTATAGATTGTTTGATTTATTATTCTTTCAGTTAGTGTGTTTTTTCAGCTTATTAGCCTACAGTTATTGAAAAGTTATTATTGATTACCGTATTGTTGTAGGTTATAGGCTTAAGTAATGATAGGTTAGTAGGCCTACTCTTTATTTTCTTTAATAGTTTGATCCATTTAATACTTTTGGCTATTTATTTATTTTTTTGGAAAGTCTATGTATGACACTGTAGTTGCTGTTATTTATTTTTTGTATAAGACCTTATACCCGAGGGTTATATTAATGTTATTGTCATTTTATTTGTTTGTATTGCAGGCTGGATATCACAGCAATTAAACCCCACACACACAAAGATGGCACAGGCACTTCAGTTGAAATGTGTTGGCTGTAATACAGCCTTTACAAAGGGTTCTGGCGGAGGCTATAGAAAAGTGAAGATCTTGACTGTAACAACCCCTAAAACAGCCAAAGCTGTATTTCCTGAGGTGACCAGACGGTTGAGGCCCCCTTTTGGTGTTTTAAGCATTTTGTTAAACTTTAGCTATTGAAAAATTGCAGATCTACAAGCTCATAGTATGGCACAGAGTAGATCTGCTTTTTTAGAAAAATCATGAAAATATTTGGGTAAGTACAATGTTGATGTTGTACTTGTTGACCTGATGAAGGTCGCATAGGCCGAAACGTTGCTGTATCGTATGTATGTATGTATGAAATAAAACACCAAAAGGGGGCCTCAACCGTCTGGTCACCTCAGGAAATACAGCTTTGGCTGTTTTAGGGGTTGTTACAGTCAAGATCTTCACTTTTCTATAGCCTCCGCCAGAACCCTTTGTAAAGGCTGTATTACAGCCAACACATTTCAACTGAAGTGCCTGTGCCATCTTTGTGTGTGTGGGGTTTAATTGCTGTGATATCCAGCCTGCAATACAAACAAATAAAATGACAATAACATTGAAAATCATTGCAAGTGACAACCGACAGGGGCGCTGAGGTGCAGTTCCGAAAGGCGGAAGTTGAAGGCAAAAACGGGCAAAACACAGAAATGACCGGACAAAAATGCTTTTTATTAAAGAACGCGGAATGCAGCAGTGCTAGCGATTGGGCTGCTACTAGCTAACACCCGTGAGACAAAATGTGAGTACTTTATATTTGAAATTGAGAAACGAGGCTAATTTTTTTTTTCAAAATTTCAAAAAACATGGGCTATAACCCATCGTTTTTGTCATTTCGTCATTTTTTTCAAATCTTCAAAAATGATGAAAAACTGCGCGCTATAGTATGCCGTACGATATGGGCTATAGCCCACGGTCCAAAATGATGAGAAACGAGGCTAATTTTTTTTTTCAAAATTTCAAAAAACATGGGCTATAACCCATCGTTTTTGTCATTTCGTCATTTTTTTCAAATCTTCAAAAATGATGAAAAACTGCGCGCTATAGTATGCCGTACGATATGGGCTATAGCCCACGGTCCAAAATGATGAGAAACGAGGCTAACTTTTTTTTCAAAATTTCAAAAAACATGGGCTATAACCCATCGTTTTTGTCATTTCGTCATTTTTTTCAAATCCTCAAAAATGATGAAAAACGGCGCGCTATAGTATGCCGTACGATATGGGCTATAGCCCATGGTCCAAAATGATGAGAAACGAGGATAACTTTTTTTTTCAAAATTTCTAAAAACATGGGCTATAACCCATCGTTTTTGTCATTTCGTCATTTTTTTCAAATCTTCAAAAATGATGAAAAACTGCGCGCTATAGTATGCCGTACGATATGGGCTATAGCCCACGGTCCAAAATGATGAGAAACGAGGCTAAATCTTTTTTTCAAAATTTCAAAAAACATGGGCTATAACCCATCGTTTTTGTCATTTCGTCATTTTTTTCAAATCTTCAAAAATGATGAAAAACTGCGCGCTATAGTATGCCGTACGATATGGGCTATAGCCCACGGTCCAAAATGATGAGAAACGAGGCTAACTTTTTTTTTCAAAATTTCAAAAAACATGGGCTATAACCCATCGTTTTTGTCATTTCGTCATTTTTTTCAAATCCTCAAAAATGATGAAAAACGGCGCGCTATAGTATGCCGTACGATATGGGCTATAGCCCATGGTCCAAAATGATGAGAAACGAGGATAACTTTTTTTTTCAAAATTTCAAAAAACATGGGCTATAACCCATCGTTTTTGTCATTTCGTCATTTTTTTAAAATCTTCAAAAATGATGAAAAACTGCGCGCTATAGTATGCCGTACGATATGGGCTATAGCCCACGGTCCAAAATGATGAGAAACGAGGCTATTTTTTTTTTTCAACATTTCAAAAAACATGGGCTATAACCCATCGTTTTTGTCATTTCGTCATTTTTTTCAAATCCTCAAAAATGATGAAAAACGGCGCGCTATAGTATGCCGTACGATATGGGCTATAGCCCATGGTCCAAAATGATGAGAAACGAGGCTAACTTTTTTTTTCAAAATTTCAAAAAACATGGGCTATAACCCATCGTTTTTGTCATTTCGTCATTTTTTTCAAATCTTCAAAAATGATGAAAAACTGCGCGCTATAGTATGCCGTACGATATGGGCTATAGCCCACGGTCCAAAATGATGAGAACCGAGGCTAATTTTTTTTTTCAAAATTTCAAAAAACATGGGCTATAACCCATCGTTTTTGTCATTTCGTCATTTTTTTCAAATCTTCAAAAATGACGAAAAACTGCGCGCTATAGTATGCCGTACGATATGGGCTATAGCCCACGGTCCAAAATGATGAGAAACGAGGCTATTTTTTTTTTCAACATTTCAAAAAACATGGGCTATAACCCATCGTTTTTGTCATTTCGTCATTTTTTTCAAATCCTCAAAAATGATGAAAAACGGCGCGCTATAGTATGCCGTACGATATGGGCTATAGCCCATGGTCCAAAATGATGAGAAACGAGGCTAACTTTTTTTTTCAAAATTTCAAAAAACATGGGCTATAACCCATCGTTTTTGTCATTTCGTCATTTTTTTCAAATCTTCAAAAATGATGAAAAACTGCGCGCTATAGTATGCCGTACGATATGGGCTATAGCCCACGGTCCAAAATGATGAGAAACGAGGCTAATTTTTTTTTCAAAATTTCAAAAAACATGGGCTATAACCCATCGTTTTTGTCATTTTGTCATTTTTTTCAAATCTTCAAAAATGATGAAAAACTGCGCGCTATAGTATGCCGTACGATATGGGCTATAGCCCACAGTCCAAAATGATGAGAAACGAGGCAAATGTTTTTTTTCAAAATTTCAAAAAACATGGGCTATAACCCATCGTTTTTGTCATTTCGTCATTTTTTTCAAATCTTCAAAAATGATGAAAAACTGCGCGCTATAGTATGCCGTACGATATGGGCTATAGCCCACGGTCCAAAATGATGAGAAACGAGGCAATTTTTTTTTTCAAAATTTCAAGACTGGATCATCACTAGATCTCCATATATGGAGCTGAGCCGGCCAGCAACTCTACATCTGACCTCAAACCCTTAGATCTCCATATATGGAGCTGACCTGTTCTGACATTCCATATGTTGATCCTCCCCACCCGTCCTTCCTCTTCAATGTTTCCCTTTTGACTGATACCATTCAAACTCTAGACGGGCCCGCCCCAAAGTTATTAGTAGAGTTCTAAGGCCCAAAAATGAAGGCCCGGCCCTACCTGGGCCCTCATCAAACCCTGTACACTCAAGACACTGCCCCCGCTGCCACCCTTAGATCTCCATATATGGAGCTGACCTGTTCTGACATTCCATTATGTTGATCTGACCTCATCAAACCCTGTACACTCAAGACACGCTCCATATATGGCCAGTACAGAATTAATTCCATATGTTGATCTGACCCCCCCCCCCCCATGCCAAAGCACCAGCGCTCGCCCAGCAGTCTGCCGTCACCCAGGCAGATGTGTGCACGTGACCTCACTTCTTACTGCATGAAGCAGACACACCTGTGGTTAAACCTTCAGCATTACACTGCAACCACACTGTGGCTACCTTTCTATTCACAATGCAAAGTTATTGTACTCCTAATATTATATCATGGTGTAGTCTAGCTCTGGTCCATAGCTCTAATGGGCATTAGAACTATATATATGGCCCTGCTGTAGTCAGCACGTTTAATCATAATACATAAAGAAGACAGACCTGTGATTAAACCTTCAGCATTACACTGCAACCCCACTGTGGCTACCTTTTTATTCACAATGCAAAGTTATTGTACTCCTAATAATATATCATGGTGTAGTCTAGCTCTGGTCCATAGCTCTAATGTGCATTAG
The DNA here is from genome assembly GCF_963924005.1 of Protomyctophum bolini. NCBI lineage: Eukaryota > Metazoa > Chordata > Actinopteri > Myctophiformes > Myctophidae > Protomyctophum > Protomyctophum bolini. Next base: position 18,486,388 of record NC_137868.1, on the reverse strand, counting down.
AACTATATATGGCCCTGCTGTAGTCAGCACAGTAGATTCATATTTCAATCGATCTGGGATGTTAAAATTGTGCCAAACTGTGTTCAATTAATTGCCTCTTCTGCTACATTAAACAGCAGTTACTTATTATTGAGACTCAGAGAGCATGAATAGCTTAGTTAATAGCATACCTGTGTTATAATTAATGGGTTTGATTGATTGATTAAATTAATATTTTATTAAAAATGTAGAACAGTACACGTACCGTCAAAACAAAATAATTCACATGCAAGTAAAGGCATGGTGTTGCAGAGGCAAAAAAGCACTGGTATAATTACTGCATGTTGTACCATATTATACTTTTGAGTAGTTTGCACATTGCACGTCTTTATTAAAGTAGCTTCTGAGTCCACCTTAAGTCTTAAGACAAATTATACATTTTAAAAACAAATATTGTAGGGATTTGGAAACTTTTAAATTAGCGTTTTATTTATTTCTGATTGTGATGATCATTTGCAGAGTGATTTTTTCTTCTTCTGTGTAACAGTGAATGAGAAACACCGTAAGCAAACTGTATGCCTTTTTCTTTCCATTGAAAGTGTACACTGATATATTAACAATGATTAATTATTTTTTTACTTCAAAGCCTAGTCTGTATTATTTTATTATTTGATAACTTTGATGCTATGGAGAGGGCCACTATATTTCCACAATCACTCCAGAGGGGCCACATTGCATATAGCCTACTGTCGTGGCAAAAATAGCCGATCTACAAGCTCAACCTGTTTTGACACCCTGAGTCGCATTGCGAAGCATTGCAGGCTTGTAGATCAGCTATTTAAAAAGATATCTGTATATTATACATTTCAAAACTTTAAATGAGACATACAGCATTTATGTACTTTTATGCACATTTTGAATTCTGGATTTTTACTTGTAACAAAGTACATCTATATGCAGTATTGATACTTTTCCACCACTGGCCATGATACTGACTTCAGCAGTAAGCCTAGGCATGTGTTCTGCTGCCCCCTAGTGTTGGTCCACAGAACTCACACTAAACTATAATGTTAACATTATATTTTCATTAATGTTTTGTCTATCTCTCAGCTACCCAGCAAGACACAGCCAGCGGACAGCAATCAACAGCATCAGCCTCCACCACTCATGATGTAGGTTTACTTTTTTTCTTTTATGTTTAAACTTCATTAAAGTTGTAACTGTAGTAACTGCATACAAATGTCACCACTATTTTGTTTGATGTAGGACTGTGTTGGACCTGACAATATTGAGGGCTTCCAAGCAGTCCAGAACTTTGCAGCGTTCTTACTCCAATTAAAAGACAACGATGCCCTGTCCAGAGAGGAGGTGGACAAAGTCTGTAGCCTATGGGAGTGTTTGTCAGAATATGACAAAAAAGGTGCAAAGTTCCCAGAAATTCAAAGGGAGTTTCAGGGCTACAAAAAGAGTGGCTGTGCCTTCTGTGGAGTATACAAAACGGTACGTAGCCTACAGTAGGCTACTATGTTATGTTGAGCAAGAATGACAATGTTGCATCGTCCTCGTTTTTCATCATTTTGGACCATGGGCCCATATCGTACGGCATATAGCACGCCGTTTTTCAAATCATAAGTTCAAAAAATCAAAAATTCAAAAAACGATGGGCTATAACCCATCGTTTTTTTCATTTTTTCTAAATCCTCAAAAATGATGAAAAACTGCGTGCTATAGTATGCCGTAAGATATGGGCTATAGCCCATGGTAAAAAATTATGAAAAACGAGGATATTCTTTTTTTCAAAAATTAAAAAAACGATGGGCTATAACTATTTTCAATAGAAAATATCTAGTTAATGAATAATATTTAAATTAATAGTTGATTTAAATATAAACATGATTTATTTAAAAAATATAGACATTATTAAATTATCATTACCGAAACAGACGTTCTCTCTACCGCAACATACTTAAAAGTATAGCGGTGTATGAGGATGAGACACAAACTTTGGCATGCTACTAGTTCTACATACTTACACCTAGCAACCCCATTCTAGCCTACTTAGGTTCATCTTACAGTGGACATGTTTGCCTGAAAAGGAATCTTTGAAATGTTTCATAGTTTTAGAAATATAGTGCTTTCAAATTTACAATGGGGCTCAATGGCAGACATTGGCACAAAAATCACTTTCACCTAGAAACTCCATTCACACTTTTTATTATTCAGCTTACTGTGGAGACACATACTGGAACTTTTTACTTTGAAATGTTTTATAGTTTCTGAGTTATTTAACTTAAACGCCCAATGCATTCTATATGGCAATAGCACAAACTTTGGCATGCTAATAGTCCTACATACAAAATGATGAAAAACGAGGATATATCTTTTTCCCCAAAAATTCAAAAAACGATGGGCTATAACCCATCGTTTTTTTCAAATCCTCAAAAATGATGAAAAAACGGCATGCTATAGTATGCCGTACGATATGGGCTATAGGCCATGGTCCAAAATGATGAAAAACGAGGATTAAAAAGAAATTCAAAAATTCAAAAAAACCATCGTTTTTTTCATTTTTTTCAAATCCTCAAAAATTATGAAAAATGGCGTGCTATAGTATGCCGTACGATATGGGCTATAGCCCATGGTAAGAAATGATGAAAAACGAGGATATTCTTTTTTCCAAAAATTAAAAAAACGATGGGCTAAAATATCTAGTTAATGAATAATATTTAAATTAATAGTTGATTTAAATATAAACATGATTTATTTAAAAATATAGTCTGACATTATTAAATTATCATTACCGAAACAGACGTTCTCTCTGCCGCAACATACTTAAAAGTATAGCGGTGTATGAGAATGGGTGTTGCGGAGGATGAGACACAAACTTTGGCATGCTACTAGTCCTAAATACTTACACCTAATTTGTAAATTGATTAGTGGTATACTGTGGTTACTTTGCGCCGTACGCAGTCCCAGCCAACCCGTCACTTTTGATGCGTATGCACCGTCCCAGCAAACTGTGCCTGATACGGCAGTGGTGCCAGATTACATACTGTACATGTATACACAGGAGCATTACCTTTAATCCTCCCAACACTAAAACATATCGTCATTACGTCACCATCGAAAAAACCAATTACACTCTGGCATTGGGTCCTTTAATCCACATATTTCATACGTCATCATTGAGAGCTAGTTATACATATACACACCATGTAATCTGGTCCCAGCAAATCAGGCACAATTTGCTGGGATGGTGCATACGCATCAAAAGTGGCGGGTTGGCTGGGACGGTGCATACGAGCCGGGCGAAACTATTACTTGCGCGCTCTGCTTGCGCAAGTAACAATTTGTGGAATTCAGATATCAATGGGAAAAAATGTAGGCTAATGCATATTTATTTCAGATTTGCACTGTTAAAGATTGCATTCACACACGAGAAGTATATGAATCATATCAATCTTATTAACATTGCGTTTGTATATTTCGTTTCTTTACATTTTAACTTTTCTGTTTTCTTCTTTTGATTTAGATGTACAACTGCCCATGTAAGGTCTATGGACATCAAGGAGAAAGACCATGTAACTTTAACTTGTTCCAGCAGAGGGCGTCCTAACTCTACCATGTCCTGGTTTAAAGATGGTCAAAAGGCTGCTGAGGCAATGACACATTGTGAGCTTGTAGATGAGCTATTTTCAAATTGCCAAAATAAAGGGCTGAAAGTGGTTAATGTATGTTTTGTAATAATAATCGAAATCTACAAAATGACTAGTAGCCTAACTAAAGTTTTCAAATAATTGTATTGGAGTAAACGTAGGCTACAATATTTTTTCCCTGAGATAGTGGAATATAAGTAACAGTATTGAAAATTGTAAATACTCAAGTCAAGTACAAATACCTCCAAGTTGTACTTAATTACAGTATTTAAGTACTGTCTTCTGTTGACTATCAGAACCAACCAACCATTCTCACACTTTCTGTTTCAGATGCCCCAGTTGGAGTTGACATAAGAACTACAGCTGAAGTTTTCATGAAGACTGATACATGTCTACTTAATGAAGGAGACAGCAAAACATTAACTTGTGAAGTGAAGAAAAGCAACCCCAACCCAGTCAGTTACATTTGGTATAAGAACGAAATGATAACTGGTTTTAACCAACAGACACATGAGCTTCGCAACATACAGCGAGACAGTGGCTCCTACAGATGTGAAGCTGGTAACAGTGTGGGCAAAACAAAATCACTTCGCCTTCAGATTGAAGTCCAATGTAATATTTATTACCATGTTACACTGGTAAAAGATGTCTGACAGTGTCTCTGTTGAAAACAATCGGTTGATTTGATTTAAATCAAATGCTTTTCATTGTTACAGATAGGCCAAAGAACACCAGAATGCACACGGATCCCAGCAACACCGTAAAAGTCAATAACCTTCTCACATTCATCTGTGAGACCGATGCCTATCCTGCCCCATTGTATTACTCCTGGTACCGCATCAGTGAACACAACCATGTGGACTGGATGGTCAATGAGAGGCACAAGACCATAAAACTGATGCATGTTCAAATATCTGACCATGGATGGTATGTGTGTAGTGCCACAAACCCCGTCGGCACAGGGAGGAATAGCAGTAGATTGTCTATACAGGTGTTGTGTAAGTGTGATCATCATTAAAGCAGAACAATTACATTTCCGTAGAGGTAGTGTAGTTACCATGTAAACTCCAAATTGGCTTCAATAGTTCTGTAGATTACAATTTGAGTGAACAAAGTGAATACTGTATAAAGTGTATTTTACGCTTTCAAGAGTTAAATTATTGTTTAACATCTGCATTACTTACTTTACAAGAAGTCTACACAATTAGAATAATTGATTTTGATTTTCTATGTTGTTATCTGTCCTATGATACCACATCAATACAGCATGGAATTGTGGACAAAATATTATCCAAGGACAACAAAATGTTTTTGGAACTAGAGGCAAAATCTCATCAAATCACCATCTGTGGCTGAAACGCTGAATAAATAATGGGCCTTGATATGAAAAAGTTTGAAAACTGCTGTCATAGACAATTTAGCTGACAGTCAAGCTAATAATACGTTACCTGCTATTCACAGATGGCCCAAAGAAACCTGAACTGTCAATGGTATCTGAGGTTAGGGAGGGCGATCGTCTCATCATCAGCTGTACTGTCCACTGTTTCCCTGTGTCAGGCATCACTTTGTCAAGGATATCCAAGTCAAAGTCTCACACTCCTTTCAAGATACTGCCTCCAAACTATGGTCCACGTACTCCAAATGTTCTCCAGGTGTCATTTAATCTGACATTGTCACATGCAGGCCTTTTACTTGCAATGCCCAAAACTCTGAGGGCTCAGACAGAATAGAGAAGGAGTTAGCGGTGACATGTAAGTGTACTGTATTTCTTACAACTTTCTCTGAATGAATTCTATAACATAATACATCTGTTATGCCGATCTAAGTAAAGGTTAAACAACATGAATAAAACACATGAGGGAATGTTTGCCATTGTCATGTATTTGATCCTACTAGCACAGCACTCCCTCTACTAGCAATGGAATAGTGGAATGTGACCGCATGTTTGACATAAACCCATATGTAACCCAGATGTAATAATTTGTCATCCATAACACAGGAAAGACTACTGTATAATTATTATATAATATATATTTATGTATGTATTTTCTTTCTATGTTTTAATTTGACAACAATAGATAGTCCCAAAAATGTGACAGTGTTGGCTCATCCAGGTACCACTGTGACTGAGAATGGACAGCTAGTGCTGAGCTGCACAGCCCAGTCTAATCCACCTGCTACCTCCTTCACCTGGGAGAGAACCACCCCAGGGAACAAAGAGACCATGGGGCCAGCTCAGAACATGACCATCCAGTCTCTCACTCCCTCCCACAGTGGCTGGTACAGATGCACGGCCAATAACGTCCTTGGGGCAGGGAAATCCCTGGAGGTTGAGGTCAAAGTCAAATGTCAGTATACTGTACATCACTGAAGCCTCTCTCAAATGTTACATTACATAAAAGTGCTATTCAGTTTATGTATGTTCTGTCTCGTACTATGGAACGCAACTTGATTCTCTCCCAAAGCCATAAGTACTGTTGTGTTGGGCAGTGCAGCCTAAAACAATGTTAAGGAGTTACTTTTAAAAGCAGGCTGCGACACTTCCCTCTTGGCAAAATGGCAGATGTCTAATTGCAACAACCTTTTCTCCATGATTTATCTCCCTATAGATGCTCCAAAACACGCAGCCATTATAAGCAGAAGCTTGCAGCCTGGAGGGTCAAGTTCTGTGGTGCTAAGTTGCAGCAGTTCCAGCTTTCCTCCTATCATACAATATAAATGGTACTGGTCGGTAAAAGGCAAATTTGTGGACAAGTTTGTTTCGGAGGATCAGAACCTCACTGTTCTCCCAACCCAACCAGGGACATACTACTGTGTAGCCTTGAATGAAATAGCAGCCAAAAGGTCTGACACGGTTGACTTGTTCCTGGACAGTGAGTGAAAATTCCATCAAGTTCTATTGAGTGAGTGAGTGAGTGAGTGAGTGAGTGATCAAAATCACAAACCAGATGCAAACCAAACGATGAATCTCTTTCCCCAATGACAGGAAACTTTATGAAGGCTATGCCATTCGTCCTTTCATTTCTTCTTCTACTGCTTGTCGTTCTACTTATCTGTCTTGTATACAGGTAAGACAAACATTTAACATGAACCTTTTATCAACTGTACATTTATGTTCATTCATAGCTAATTTGGTATCTTTTGCCTTTTTATTCAGACACAACAGAAACAAGTCAGTCCAACAGGGGACGTCTAATACCATTCCATGTTGGAGCCCTTTCATTTTTCTGGTGATCGACCACTTTGCTGTGTACTTCTCTGACGTTATCGTTTACAGAAAATACATGACATTTTTTACATGCGTTTGTTAACTTGTTCATGTGCTTGTGTGTGTGTGTGTGTGTGTGTGTGTGTTGGCCAACTTTTAGGGTTCTGAACCAATTCATTTTCTGTGTAAACACTCAGCTGGTTCAACCCTGGTGGAAAAGGGGCCTGTGTAGGTGAAAGGGCTAGCAATCTCGACTCATTGATCCCACTTATTAGTTTAATTTACATTCAGCACAAATGTGACTGCATTTGTGGTGAATGTTACATTGTTCACATAATTTGTTTTTCATTCATGATAATCTACTTATATGTATGTGCATAGCATCTGTTGATATTAGTTATGAATATAGGTTAATACAGATAATCATCGCAGCAGAAATTAATGTATACACTACAATAAAATCCACGTTCCTTTATGGAATTCTAAACAATTTCAAATAATATCAGTATCTAAATTAATTCTGTCTGCATTGGTGGTGTTCTGTGCTACAGACGCAGAGGTTTACGGTTCTTATTATTTCTTTTCAGGTTGTGTAACAACATCCATACTGTATACAGCACTGTGAACTTGCCTTTTGGAAAACAGGTGACATTGATTTTAGGCCATTGACATTATATAAAATGTCAAAGCAAAGCTGCAATAACTTGATGAAAGATACAAAATCTAATACTCCTATTTAAAGGGATGTTTCACTTTCTAGTTTCTACTCAGGCTTTTGTGAACAGTACGGACAGTGTTTAATTTGCTCAATTCAGTATTTAGATATTTTATATTCATTTTAGCTGCCTCGCCCCCTATACAAACCCATTGTAACTTCAACCTCCATTTTAACCATCATCGAAAACACCCAACCTTTTGTCTGGTGATGGTTGCCCATGTTTTTTTTTATTACTTTTTAATTTTCGTTTTTATTTTTTATTGGAACATGTGCATCAGCAGCCTGAGAAAGCCCAGAAATAAATTATTAAACAATACATGTTAAAAATAAATGGAAAAAGTAATTGAAACCTCACGTATTAGGAGGGCAGTATCAGTGACGAGAAAAAAGGACGATTGTTTTCAATGAATCTAACATGGTTAAAATTGAGGTTGAAGTTATGGGTTTGTATAGGAAGGGGGCAGAGCAGCTAAAATTAATATCAAATATGTAAATACTGAATCAAGCCACTTAAAAACTGTCCGGGGTGTCAATACCATAGTAATCGAGTAGGCTACTGTATTGTAAATCTACAAACATGGCACTGGCATGCAAAGTAGTATTTAATCACCCTTTACAGTACAGCCTCTCTTTGAAGGAGTGAATGAAATGCTTATTTTGCTATACTGTACTCACTGATGCTTGATACATAATACATTATGTTCAGACTCCCTCGCAACAGCAGCCAATCAGGGATGGAGATGGGGGGACACAGGATGATGCTGTCAATTACACCTTCTTATACTTTGGGAATGAGGAAAAGTGAGACTCAATTAAAATTTCCATTTATCAAATCCAGCACTCAGCATCCGAGAAGGCATTTCTCCGGGGCTAAAAGCAAAAGCTGGCGAGGATGGTCTTTATGCTAAGGTGGCCCAGCCACATGAAAAGGTCAGCGATCCTTAAAGGACCACTTCACCACGTTTCAACCTATCTTCATATAATAGGTCCTCACTAATAATCATGAAAAAATGGCGCAACTGTTTTCTACTCGGTCTGTGTCTCATAGGAGGGCTGTGGGCAGTTCAGAAACTTGACCAGTGAAAACTTGAATACAATTCTATTTTAAGTTAACCAATCTGTATCAGTGTTGATTTTGACAACACCTTTTTATTTAGTTTTAGTCATATAGTATTTTGTAATATTAGTAATATTTTTGTGAAATGTTTTAATTTTAGTCGTTTTAGTTGACTAAATCTATCTTGAGTAAGAGGCTTATTTTGTAGGCTAATTAGTGTGGTTACTTCAGCAACGGCACTCACATAATTATTCTCTTTCCACCCACATTTTGGACCTCTTCACCTCTAAGCTTTAACACATTTATAATAATCCTCTTGGCTCAGGAATGAGTCGGTGTATAAAGCATTCAATTTGTTGCGCATTAAGCCTAATTGATTCTCTGTTGTATGACGGGTGCCGCTGCACAGTAGTGAGCTTGTAGATTGGTATTTTTGACACGGGAAGTATAAATCATGCTTAAGAGGGGATCGTGCAAACCTTGAAAACCCATGCCCAGCACGTTTGACATAGACATTTGGCACATAGATGCTTATCTCCTCACAAGAAACTAAGAAGCCATGAGCTTCCGCCACTTTCAGTATTGCAAAATACACTGAAACAGCAGCTTCCATACTCTACTATGGTAGACGTAGATACTGTAAATGGATAGGTGCATTGTAAAGTTGCCATTCATACATTAGATTTATTTTGTCTAATTCAACATGTCTGTACAACAATGGTTTTCAAAGTGCGATCCGCATGTAACCCCATGGGGTCCTTGAGGGTCTCAAACAATACTTTATCAAAACAATATCTCCACTGCAGTATCAATCTGTTTCTGATTATTTACAATTATTACATTTAGACAATTTAATGTAATTCTAAACAAAGCATCTTTTCATATGAGGATCAATAGGACATGTTGTATGGCAGTCAACATGTTAACATCTGTTATGTTGCGCCATGTGTCAAACTCATACATGACTATATCTTACGGCTGTTTGTCTAAAGAAAGAAAGAAAAAAGTTCGGAAACTTCACAAATATTCAGTTGTGCATCATTCCGACGGTGCATGTACAATGCGCAGCAATGAATAACTCACACATGATCTTACCTTTAACTGATCACTCTTAGGATGAGAAGAAAGGGCTGGAAAACTATGAGAACATCAGAGGAGCATCATGTCCTCCAAAGAACCCCAGGCAGGGAAACTCTGACACGGAGACCAGTGAAGAAGACGTAGAGCTCAACTATTCAGAGGTTAGGGTTAGATTCAAGTCAAAGCGGGAAAATCAGAGAGCCGGCCGTCATCGCAACATAGGCTACGGCAGCCCAGATGACGATTACAAGACACAGTTCCCTGAAGCAAACATCTGATAAGTGAAATGTTGAGTAGAAGAAGATGAGAATGTATTTTACAGTTCAACTTTTTTAAAGATGATTTGAGGCAATGATTTATTGAAGTGAAATTTCTTAAAGCATGTTATGATTTTTAACACTGTCTGTGTGGCTTCCTTGCACGCATCAGTACCCCCAAAACCCCTTTACAGTATATAACCAGCTTTCACGATTGCAGCTTTTTTCCCCCCGACCAATATCATAGAGCTATCTGCTTTCATTACATTGATGGAACAATAACAAAACTGTCAACAGATACTACACCTCTACCTACAGTAGATTACATCTTTTACCATCTATCACCATTTTGAATATAAAATATTCTTTCCTGTTCTATTGCAGATTGTTATACGATTGATTCTATATATTGTATGGTTCTTTCAAGATGCCCATATACTGTACACTACAGTATGTACAGTGTTAATTGTAAGTGAATTATTGTAGAATTATTTCTTATATGTTGTTTAACTTTGCCCTTATATGTTCTGACAGCCTTACATGCATGATGACCTGTTTGAACCCAAATTGTACTGGTTGATTGGTTACCTTAATAAAAACTTAAAATTTACGATTTAAACTTTTTAAGTGATAATCTCTTTGATTTGAATGCTTTATTTAGAGAAACATTTAATAGGCCTACTAAATGATTTATGCAAAGTCAGTTGACAATTAGTGACAACTAGAACACAATAATGCAATGAAATGAACAGCTGATATAAAAGTACACAATTAAAAGTCAATACACCACGCCATCACACAAAACAACCAAAACAGACAATACCAGTAGGCCTAGGTGTGCACTCGGTGGAGAACAATCTCTATCAGGGCACGGGGGTGCTGAGGGTGCTGCAGCACAGGTGGGGGGGGGGGGGAGAAAAACATATATGTTGTTTTTGTAAAAATAAATGTTTATATTTAAAAAATATATAGAGCACAACAAAAATGTATTTAACTTTGGGGAAAAAATAGGTGTTTTTTTTAGTAATACAGGTATCTGTGGTTTAGGACCTACCTTTGGGTAGTAGGAATCTTTGTAACTGGTACTGCGTGACACAGGAACCTGTTAATGGTTGCACCTCGGTTTACATTTGAGCTGGAGAGCGCGTTGCAAACTCATTTAATAAACTATTGCCTGGTTGGATATATTCATGGGGAAAGGGAAGGCACTTTCTCCCTAATATAGGTAAGACATATTATTTATTGCTGCTGCTGCTGCTTTTTATTTTTTTATTTTTTTACGGAGGGAGAGACAGTAGGCTGACATGAAATGGGGAGAGAGATGGGGGGATGACATGCAGTAAAGGCCGTCGGGATCGGGAGTCGAACCCGCAGAACACTGCCAGACTGGATTACCAGCCAAAGGTGCCTGGACCACTGATCCACGGCCCAGGCTTTGCCGCTGCTGCTTCTGCCGCTGTGCAGAAATGGGGTGATGAAATGTGTGCTTGTCGTGTGTCATTGACCGTCTGGCCTGTGTGATTTGCATACAGGGTCTTAAATTTCAAATTAAAGTACCGTAACTGTAAAATCCAACACAGACTGTTGGTGAAATAGAACACCGTCTTTGTAGTATGTGTGTACATGCTGCACTACGTGCTAAATAACTTGCTATAAATACCTTAATCCCTTAATGTCCCTGATCAGGACACAGGCCTCCTCCAAATTAATAGTGGACAGGAAATGTATATAGACTTGGCTAAAGGTGACAGTACTGGCTCAGGAGGCGTTGGCGTATATGGAATGCTTTTATCAGTATACAGTCAAAACTAAATGTATTTAAAACAGGGAAGAAAATATTAGCAAATTCAAATTAGGAAATTAGGAATACCTTTCATTCTATATTAATGGCTCTGAAGTCTGAACTCTATTCCTCAGGACCCAGACAGCTAGTTTTCTATTCAACAAATTCTCTAATTATTAATTGACCGAGCCTCAGGTGTAGAGAGTTCTGGATCGGTTCTGGCTCCACAGGTGTGCATTTGAAAACAACCAGTCTATTGTCCTATTGAGAATTCCCCCCCAACGCTTTAAATTACAGTGATTCAAAGCAAAAGTCCAAAATCCAGTCCGCTGGATGGTGGTAGTGGCACAGTGGAGAGGGGAAAGGAACCGTCCTGGTGGTGGACTCTGTCTCTCAGCCCCGTGACTAACCATAACTCCAGAGACACAGTCTGCCCGGTAACATGGTCAGTAGTTGCAGTAACTGAATCAGTTCTCAGTGGGGCAGGGTCTTAAAGCCAGTTCAGATGAAAGATTTGCGATGAGACGAATCTCCCAAGACAACATCTGCCAACAGACTTCTGAGATGGGTTAGTTCACACTGCCATGGCTGACATTATTCTCTGCAATGTTCTTAAACTGTATCATCTCATCAGAGTTTTTTTTTTTACGGAATGCTATTTTGTACAGAGAAAGGATACTGAGGCGGTGTGGCGCTGCAACAAGTACCTCCAGTTGGAACCAAACAGCGTGACGACTAGTTGCACATTTTTTATCTGAACTGGCAGGAGAGTATTTCCTTCCGTCTTTAGGAGCTTGGTGCAGTAACTGGGAGCACATTGCTCTCAAAGTGTCCTTGGTTGGTGATGTTGCCCGCGGGGAAGTACCTGGCCACCACAAAGGAAGAGCCATCTGATGCCACGGCCTTTCCCACACCCAGCTTCTTAGTGCTCTTCCAAACCATTGCCGTGAAATGACCTAGAGAGAGAAAGGGGGGGGGTGGGGGAGAGAGAGAGAGAGAGAGAGAGAGAGATTAAGAATTTTCCATTCTGGAATGAAAATAATCATTACATTCTTTCATCTCTACAGTAACTGATGAGACATGGGAGGGTGGGGTCCGAGGGAGCGAGGGGGAAGGTGGAGGGGGAGAGAGAAAGGCAGATGGAAAGTGGAAAGATGATGACAGAAAATATGGAGAGATGAGACTGACGGAAAGACACAGCAGAGCAGAGGATAGAAAGTGAAGAGTAAGACACACACACACACACACACACACACACACACACACACACACACACACACACACACACACACACACACACACACACACACACACACACACGGTACATGATCTCCTCTAAACATTTACAGTCACCATGCTCTTCCATCGCTTCTCTTTCCTCTATCTCTCTCTCTCTCTTCTCCTACGTCTCAGTGTTACATTAATCCTTAGTTCATTCCTCTCTCATGAGTCAGATTTTGGAACCAGTCCAAGTGTGATTCACTGGAATGAGGAGAATCACATGGAATTCACCAGATTGTTCCCCGGCTGTGACAATGCAATGCCTTTATATGATCTGCCACTGCATAATGTGGCGTTTCAGCTGCTGTGGACACTGGGTTAGAGAAGACAAGAGCATTCTGTACAATACCTGTATTGTAACCCATGCTCATACTGCTCACATTTGGTCTGAATCTATATTCCTTACACATTACTACTTTTTTAACCTTTGCACTTGTGCTGTATGTAGGACACACTTTTATCCCCGGGCCTGCTAGCCCAGCCCTGGTTGTAACTCAGTAACTCTGACACACATGCATACACAAATACGATAGATTGGTGTTGATTCACAGACTGATTGTATGCTGTTAAAAAACGGGACCATACAGAATAATAACAGAACAGGGAACGGAAAACAATGTGATCAATATTTAAGATCAATCGACACAGATAGCTAGAGTTAGGTAGATAGGCACATAAACAGAGCAGGTATCTGCATGACTGTGCATTCTTGAACATGTAGAAGCTCACCAGTGCCAGAGGAGAATCCAGGGCGGTTGAAGTTGTACTGCTTTACCTCGTCGTACCAGCGGTCTGCCACATCCTTTCCTGCGCACACACGCGCACGCATGAAAGCATGCACGCACGCACACACACCAATTAAAAGCAAAGTTGTAAGCATGTTTGTATTTGAAACCCTTTGGAAGCTTACAATCTGCACTTTCATAATGTGTTTACAATGTGTCATAACATAAAAACAACCTTACTTGGCTCATTACAAAATCAGCAAAGTATGTTCATTTAGAACGTGCTACGCTTACAAATAAATTGGACAAAAACAAAACACGTTCAATCTGCCCTTCCTATCCTAGACCAGTGTCCTGAATTTAGTCTTACGGCCGAGCTAAACACTGAGCTAAACACTAAGCTACACCGATCTAAACACCGAGCTAAACGCACGCTGAAAATCCTGGTGTAGCTCAGCCGTGCACCATGAAGCTAACATGCATGGAATTAAAGGTTCTCTATTAACACTATGATATTGTTACAAGTACAACATGTCGTGACAACTTTTTGGCATCCTGATGCACTGGTTAAGAAACAATGATGCAATCACTTATGCAGGACAGGTACGTGCAACACACCACCCTGCGTGTATGGCATGTCTTTATGAATAAACACACATAGACAAGTACCCTTTGTATGATCCAATGCTACTTTACATTGTGTGTTGTGAGGTGTAAAAGCCATCTTTGTTGTGTGTAAATTAACACTTGGGACTTTCCTGTGAATCTACCGTACAGTGTAAGAGACAAGTTATAAATCACATGGACCCACACACTGTTGTGCAGTGAGTTATTAGACTGTGAGCTCCACACCATAGACCACCAGTGGTTCCCAAACGTCTTAGCTCATCTCCCACCAGAGAAATGTCTCTTAACTAGAGAAAATAGCAGATCTACAAGCTCACAACGCGTGAAAAAGTGAGATTTTCTTGTTTTTAAATCTGGCCCATCCTGACCCACTGTTTGGGAAACACTGCCATAAATTGTCAACTTTCAAGCACAGAGTCACAGTCTGTGATGTGAGCTCGTAGTAGGCTCGTAGTAAGACAGTATAGGCTTTACTAGAGCGGAGACGTTGTTGTTGTCAGCCTAAATATTAATTGCATGGTCTTGATGAGTAACCTACTGGTGATTATGGGTTGATGGCATTCAAAGTGGGGGGCCTGTCTTGTCTGTCTGTATGGCCAGTCTGCAGTATGTGTGTGATACACATGACCTATTTAGTACCATTGTGAGAGATTATGCCATCTGAACATGCAGTGAAGTGTATGTTCACACCAGATATTCCATTCCACTCATTAAGTGATACTGTATGTATGCGGGTGCGTGCATGTGTGTGTGTACCTGGTTGGTCGTAAGAGGCCCAGGCCAGATTCTCTCCACAACTGCCCCTGCTAGACTCCACGCTGTGTTTCAGGATGCGTGTACTGGCCAGACTCTCTGCATACCTACATGCGCAGATCACGCCACGCGCCCCACACACACACACACACACACACACACACACACACACACACACACACACACACACACACACGCACGCACGCACACACACGATCAACGCCAGGAGTTAAAAATAGCAGATCGACAAGCTCTTAGTATGGGTCACAACGTGACACGTAGTAAGCTTGTAAATCGACTATTTTCAGCATGCGACAGCATTGTAAATGGTAAATGGTGCATTTATATATATATATCCAAGGCGCTTTACATTTACAGTGCATTACATTCACACACATTCCAATTGCCATCCAAGGCGTAAGAAGAAATGGCACCCTTTTCACATTGGCCTATTATCGCGCCACCAGGAGGCCACAATTTTACCTGCCCTGGAGGAGACCTGTGCCCTGCGGGGCACTTCATCTAGTTTGAGGCTTTAAAGATCTTTAAATAAATACTTTATAATTATTTCCTGGGCCTGTCGTCGTCATGAAAGGGGTCGGGACTGCACGTTCTATATCTTCTATCTTCTATAGTAGAGCACATTTGGATCTACTGTAGCTCACAAATAAAATACCCCGAACTCATGCATTAGAATTGATAGGGAGGAATCCTGAGCCTTTGTAACCTCTGCTCAACAGAGGCAGGCAGAAACAGCTATCCACGTCTTTGTAATTATGTCTTACTTACACGCTTGAGTACAGTCACGCTCTTTAGGGTCCGTGAAAGATGTGTTTCTAATGGCAAAGCTCATTTTAAAATTAGATTTGAAATCACTAGTGTTTGTTGTGTATTATTATAGTTATTAGCAGCGTTATATGCTCAGATAGTTTAATCACTTAAAAACAGGATTAGGATATGAAAGACTGTACCTGATATTTTGAATGATTGATTGATTAAACAATCAATCACTTCTTTGAAGGTTCAATTGAAATTCTGTCTCCTCGACACAACATAACGCAGTGCACCGTAAAATCCTCAGTATTCATTTAATGTTCAATGGACCTTTTCAGGTCTATTTGTACACACTAAAGAGTTACATTAACATTGTGCACTGAGGATTTCACTGTGTATGTGCATGTTCTCGTAAACAGTGGCCTGGTTTATCAGGTGTGGATTAACTTAGTTTCTCTTCCAGAACAGCCAGTGTAAACACTTTACTGTAAACAGTCGTGTTCCCCATTCACAAAACAGCTCTGCTCGCTGTCAACATCTCTGTGTCTCTGGACTCACTCACGCGGGTGAATGGCATTCTGAGCCAATGAGCTCAGGGAGTTTGTTTGGCAACGTTTGTTAGTATATGAGGTGTGAAACACAGTCTATCAATTAATCAAGTTCAGAGTGAAATGATATTATGATAATGACTCCTTAATTGGCAGCACCAGACACATTTAACGTGTAATGTTTATGACAGGACAGATGAGCCCACTTGTGTGTTTAGCAGTTAATGCATTAGGCGGCGTAAGCTTTTAAACTATGACTGTTGTCCTGAGCGATTGGACACTCAACATTATGTGAAATGATTGTTAACTGAGCTGTTAATTTTCCTGTGTGTGTGTGTGTGTGTGTGTGTGTGTGTGTGTGTGTGTGTGTGTGTGTGTGTGTGTGTGTGTGTGTGTGTGTGTGTGTGTGTGTGTGTGTGCCCACCGTGCAGCCTCTCTGCTCAGCTTGCGGCTCATTTTGAGCGGAGGAGCCTGATGATTCTTCCTGTAGTCATTATGAACGTGCAACAACTCATCAGAGAACTGCTTTGATGCTGAGAGATAGAGAGAGAGAGGTCCATTAACCATCCAAGATTACACCAAATGAGTAAAACATCTGTTGGAATTCTTGCATGCAGCAATTGTGCAAGAGAAAATAGTAAATACTTAATAGTTCACAGAGAGAGCACCAACATTCAGGACAGACAGACAGCAATCAATCTGGCACATCCAAAATTATATTATATCAAATATGGGAACGAAACCTCACAAAGTCAATCAGGATTCTATTTGACCCTAAACAGGGTCAAGTAGGGTGGTGGGGGGAGAAAAAGAAAAACAGAACGGTGATTCTCAACCTCTGGTCAGGGACCTATGGTGGGCTGTGAGGATATTACAAGTGGGCCCCAAAATAATTGCCATAAAGTAAAATGTTTTGATGTCATAGAATACAAATTTGATTTCATTTTGGTACTATATTAGTTTCATTGATCCAAGCCGGAACAAAATTGATTGATTGATCGTTTAAAATTCATGCTCTGAAAATGCACGCGGCCCACTCAAGAGGTTAAGTGGTCAGATGGGTGGGCTGCAAAGTGCAAACGCTATTGAAATGTCTAAGTGGACCCTGATCCAGAGAGAGTTGAGAACCACTGACTGACATAGACAATGTACAGGCAGAATGGACACAGCATCATGCTGAGATGGCTACCATACCACGCTGTGTTGACTTTGTAATCAGGGAGAGGTTGAGACAGAATCTCACTTCTTAATGTAAGGTGAAACATTATCATCTATCCTGAGTTTATCTATTCCCCTCTGATCCTCAATAACTATATGTTGACTGTTGTCATATACAAGCTGTACGGTTAATTTGTCTGAATCATTACTTACATGTGTAAAAATAGCTCCCCCATGCTCTTATTCTTTCCATGAGTCGGATGCGTTCCCAAATGTAAGAGAAATTAGATCAAATCAAATCCAAACTAGTTAAGCGTTTTAAGAAAGAGATAAGAGAGAGAGAGAGAGAGAGAGAGAGAGACCACAGTGACAGAGTTAGAGAGATACTGTATGATGGAGCGAAAAACAGATAATGATGCGTCTCCAGAATCCACCCACCCCCCCCCCCCCCCCCCTCCCCCACACAGTCTGTGCCACCAATACACAGGCATGCATACAACCAAGAAGCACACGCACACTATACAACAACAAACTGGTGCCTATCACTCACAGGTCTATTCATATGTCTCATGGCGACCCACACTTACAATAGACCGATTGTGACACACACACACACACACACACACACACACACACACACACACACACACACACAATCTACTGTCTGCATGCAGTGGCTCTCACACTTTCTAATTTCAAGGACTTCTGTAACCAAATTGGGCGTAAGAGTCCATTTGGTTCCATTTGTATTTTGTACACTCTGGGAGTTACAGACCTGTACGGGTCCATTTGGAACCCCACTCAAGAGACCGGAGGGTCCCTGGATCCAGATTCCCACTGATCTACTCATTCTACTGTATGGGCCAATAGGAATGATACATTGAACTGTCCTTAGATGTGCTACAAAACTAACAGGATTGTGACTGCAGGGAGCTGTCAATCAAACAGTCTGTGAACGCCCACACGGCCCTATGGGTGTAATCATCCATCATGGCTGTAACTATCTTATACTTCTGCTCCCTGCACTGCCGTCTCCCGAGTCCCTTTCAAAGATCAACTACTGTTTGCGATGAATGGGAAAATGCTGTTTATCTGCAAACTTTCTTTAAGATTGTCTAGTGTGAGTCAGTCGATCCTTATAGCAGTTGATGAGCCCTTCACACAGAGTGAGAGGAACGTACGGTGACTGAGTCATAATGAATGACAAGACTGTCACAAGAAACAACAGGGAAGGAATTTACATGAACCCTAGGCAACGTTAAATATACACACAGTATCCCTTCCTCAATACAGGCAAAACGAGCTGATCGAGTTCACAAAGGCACGCATGCGCGCGCGCGCGCGCGCACACACACACACACACACACACACACACAGTTTCTGGGGTCAAAGTTCTTGCTGAGGCCAAATGAATGCAATCAGAGTTAGTCGTGGCAGAACAGTTTCCACTTACCTGACTTTCCCATGCTGCTGTCTCAGCTCGCTCGCTCGCGCGCTCTCTCTCTCTCTCTCTCTCTCTCTCTCTCTCGTCCTTTCTCTGTTATTCTGTCCCTCTAATGGCTGAGCCTGACGCTGTGGAACAGCTGCTGATGGTAATAATCTCCTCCTCAGCGTTTAGCACGCTGCCCCAACCTTCCCATTTAGCCCAACTATGCTGCTAAGTGCTAACCCTCTCTTTCACTTCACTCTTCCTGTGTTTTCCTGTTCTCTCTTGTATTGTTCCTCCACCCCGTTTACCCCCAACACACACACACACACACACACACCGTAACTGTCTATCTTTGTGGAGCAGATGAGAGTACACACCCTTTGCTCACTCAGTCAACGTCTACGACTTGACTACACATTCTTGTAACTGAAAGGGGGAGCCCCAAGCAGCATCTGGTTCTGATGACATCATCTCTGTTAGACATGTCCTTATATGGGCCTGATAATCCCTGATACTGTGTGATTTGGTGGCTAGGCAACAGTTGCACAGTAATGCTTAGTCACTTTAGTTGGGATGATGGCCAATCTGTGCTTGTAACACATGGAACCACTTAAGTCCCATATATAAGGGTCCCCCAGGGCCTAAACTGACTACACTTGGTGAAAATAGAGGATCTACAAGGCCAGAACGTGTCACAATGCCAAAAGCTTGTAGATCTAGTATTTTGACTTTATGTTCACCTATTCACACTTTATGTTCACCTATACAAACCAGAATACAATAAGGAGACGTCTGTCTGTCTGTCTGTTTGTCAAGATACTGACTTGATAGCACTTTTGTTTAAAGTGGAACATTTTGTATAGTCTAGTCTTTTTTTATTGGCATAAAATATTGTCTATATACTTCATGAATCCACTTGCTGACCGGCTGTCAGTATTGAGTAGTAATGGGAGATTAATCGGCAAACACATCGGTATCGGCCAATTCTAGTTGTTTTTAGATTAATCGGCATCAGTTCGATTAATCAATTAGACCGATCTGTCTTTACAGATACAAAGTAACAGCTTGAACAGATCTACAAGCAAATATCAAATAAAAAGGTATTTAAATTAAATCTGACTTGCGTAAGCCTGCAGTGCAGATACCCTGTTACATGGACTTTTCAGAATGGACAAAACTTATTTTCTTAATACAGAATGAGATAAAATATTGACATCGGTAATATCGGTTATCGGCCATAACGGCAATTAATTATATCGATATCGGCCAAACAAGGAGTGTTTTTTGTGCCAAACTAATGCTAACTAACTTGGAATGGATTCAGAATCATGAAAACCCCCTAGTGTGACATGTTTCATGCTACTTAAAGCATGAGGAAAGTTTGACATTTTTGCCTTAATGGTAGGGTCAAAAGAAACCCCTATAAAAATAATTGCTCAATACTGACAGCCGGTCAGTAAGTGATTCATGAATGTATGTATAGGCCTATAGACAATATTTTAGGCCAATAAAAAAGACTATCTACCAAATTTCCCGCTCCACAACCCTGACTGGCGGACTATGATGGAATGTGACGCCCTATCACATCAGGCCC
Source organism: Protomyctophum bolini (assembly GCF_963924005.1). Taxonomy (NCBI): domain Eukaryota; kingdom Metazoa; phylum Chordata; class Actinopteri; order Myctophiformes; family Myctophidae; genus Protomyctophum; species Protomyctophum bolini. The sequence goes on along the minus strand of NC_137868.1, from coordinate 18,465,761 downwards.
TAGTGTCACATGGAATGTGACGCCCTAACACATCAGGCCCCAGTGTCACAGAGCATGTCAGGCCCTGTTTTATATAGTAAGCATAACAGGCACGTACCCAAATCTGTTACCAAAATAAAAATGATATACAGTAGGCCTATAGATATATATATATATTTTTTTTTACAAAAATATCTTTTGACCTCTCAAAATATTATGTCTTGTGACATGCAGCAGAAAAGAGATTTTGTTTTCATCCATGTGTCTCTATGATGTGCAACATACCCATATGATATGTGCTATCCTGCTGCAACTGCAATCTTTTACATCACCAGTTCACAAGTAGAGTAATGAAGTAAAACATGAAAAAGGTGTGTCTGTAACTTAAGGCGTGATTTCTTTCTGGAAGTAGGAAGCCAAAACTAAGTAGGAAATCATATGACCTGCAGTTTACTTGTCACCCACAAGATGGTGCTGTTAGCATGCAACAAATGATGAGGCCAGAGGGCCCAGCTGGCGTTTTCAGGAAGTGGTTGGTTGGTACTATCGGTCATGCTAAACGCAGCCAGTGACATCTTGGTTTAGTAATATGAGTGGACATGATGGGATTCATGTGAAAAGTCAAGCCACTTGATTTCTCATTAGGCGGATGAGGGCCGTCGTAATGGATCCTCTTATCCCCTGCTCAGTGATGGAGCCGCTTCACCGGAAGGAGACATTTTACACACTGGTGTCCAGACTCCAGAGACAGCTTGATACTGTACCATCTTAATTCATACTGAGAGGGCTGTGTGTGTGTGTTTTGATTGTGAATGTGAACGTAATGTCTGCGTGTGTGTGTGTGTGTGTGTGTGTGTGTGTGTTACAGTCTGTGTCTGTATTTATGTGATGGCGCGCTGCACCGATCATACCCTCTTGTAGCCTAACTGGCAACTGCACCTGACCTCAGTGACCTGTGTGTGTGTGTGTGTGTGTGTGTGTGTGTGTGTGTGTGTGTGTGTGTGTGTGTGTGTGTGTGTGTGTGTGTGTGTGTGTGTGTGTGCGTGTGCGTGCGTGCATGTGCGTGCGTGCGTAGTACTTTATGCAATTTGTGTTCAGTGCGTATGTGGAACACGTAGGCTGGCCTGCACAGAGATTGAATGAGTGGTATATCTGGAATGTAGGATTTGTGTGTGTGTGTGTGTGTGTGTGTGTGTGTGTGTGTGTGTGTGTGTGTGTGTGTGTGTGTGTGTGTGTGTGTGTGCGTGCGTGCGTGCGTACTGTGTATGTGTGCAGTGAATGGAGCAGTGTCATGATTTATGGAGAGAGCCCCTTTTAGAGGAACAGTAGTGACATTGATCCATGCAGATATTACCTCATTTATCTCTGCACATTGGCTATATCTGCCTTACTTATGGCTTGGCTCCTTGCCCTGTCAGCTGCGACAGCCCTGCTGTCTCCCTCCTCCTCCCTCTCTCTCTCTCTCTCTCTCTCTCTCTCTCTCTCTCTCTCTTCTCCCCCCCCCCCCTCTCTCTCTCTCTCCCCCCCCCCTCTCTCCTCTCTCCCCCTCTCTCTCGCACACAGACGCACACACACACACACACACACACACACACACACACACACACACACACACACACACACACACACACACTTCCACTCTCCATCTGCAATTTCCATTTTTTGTCACCTGAATCCCCCAGATGAAAATCCTCCCAAAAAGATCTATTATATCAGTGAAAAAAGCACTTCAGTTCATTCCTTCCAAACTGAATTAATTCACCTTATATACACCCCCCCACACTCGCGCACACACGCTCACACACACACACACACACACACACACACACACACACACACACACACGCTCATATCGCATTTCCTTCAAATTGTGTGGATTTATGGTGTCAGGAATGTGAAATAACTCAAATGGGGACCATAAAGTGCACTTACTTGCTAATAATTCCTCTTTAGGGGCACCCGTGAGAGAGGGTGAGGACTTTTTAATAACTAATACACCATCCTCATTAAACGAAGTCTGTGGAGCAGAGACAGAACAGAAGAGAAGATAAGACAGTGCTGAGTTGACTGATCTGCGCTACAACAGGGCGAAAAGAGCGAAATGAGGTGGTTGCGCCTCATTTTTGTTTCTTTTTTGTTTTAAACACATACACGATCATCCGAGGACTACTTCACTCCAAGCTCTCAGCTCAATGTGCCTGTCTGTGGATTACCAGCTGTTTTCATTGACAGCAAGCAGCAAGTGAGGCACGTTGCCATGTGCGCCTATTATAAGCGTTTTTATGTAGGCCTATGGTTGTTTGTAAATATTGGTATAGTTGCGGGTTGGTTTGTGTTGGGCAATTGTTTCTAACATGTAATGTAGTTGCTCATTGTTGTCGTCCGCTTGTTTGTCTCACAAAATCTGCAGTGAGGACGGGGAAACTTACGTTCTCCACCCGATCAACCAGCACTGGCGTACCACAGGGCTGCGTCCTCTCCCCACTGCTCTTCTCCTTTTACACCAATGACTCCGGTTAAACTCCTGACGTTTTGCAGGTGACACAATCGTCATTGGTCTTGTATGAGATGGTAACAATGCATACAGAGGTGAGATATCTTCAGCTGCGAGTCTGTCCTCTCCCAAGTTATAGAGGGGACATTACAATTTACAATTTAGGCATTTAGCAGACGCTCTTAATCCAGAGCGACTTACATTTAAGCAAGAACAAAAGCATGGGAATACATCACATAAAGACATTTATCATGAAACATGCGTAGCTAAGAAAGTAACAGTGGAATATCTATAATGAAACTATACATATAAGCTATACATCTATACTACTATGCTACACATATGTACTATGATGTGCTATGACTACTAGAATTGCTATCTAAGGGGGTGGGGTAAGTGCTATGGGCCATGATGGAGTCTGAAAAGGTGGGTTTTCAGACTACGGCGGAAGATTGGGAGTGATGCTGCAGTTCTGACTGCAATGGGAAGTGCATTCCACAGTTTTGGAGCCAGAAGGGAGAAGAGTTTGGGACGTGTGGAGCGTTGTCCCGGCGTTTTTAGTGAGGGTACTTCCAGCTTCCCTGCGTTGGCTGATCTGAGTGAGCGGGAGGGTTTGTAGGGTTCGATCATACTTGCAAGATATGGGGGAGCCATACCTTTGGTTGCTTTGAATGCCAGCATCAGGGTTTTGTATTCTGTGCGGGCAGCGACCGGGAGCCAGTGGAGGGAGCGGAGCAGGGGGGAGACATGTGAGAATTTTGGCTGGTTGAAGACCAAGCGAGCTGCAGCATTTTGGATCAGCTGGAGAGGCTTAAGTGCACATGCTGGTAGGCCAGTAAGGAGGGAGTTACAATAGTCAAGTTTTGACAAGACTGTTGTCTGGATTAGGAGCTGGGCTGATTCCTGGGTGAGGAACGGTCTAATTCGTCGTATGTTATAGAGTGTGAACCTACAGGATCGAGTGACAGCTGTGATGTGAGTTTTGAACGAGAGCTGACTGTCCAGGACAACACCAAGATTCCTGGCTGTTGGGACAGACGTTACCAGGGCGTTGTCTATGGAGATAGTTAGCTCCCGCATAGGGCAGGACTTAGCTGGGAAGAAGAGAAGCTCAGTCTTGTCTGGGTTCAGTTTGAGGTGGTTGGAGGACATCCACTGTGAGATGTCAGCCAGGCATGCGGTGATGCGCTCTTCCACCTGAGTGGCAGAGGGGGGGAAGGATAGAAACAGTTGTGTGTCATCGGCGTAGCAGTGATAGGATATATTGTGAGCAGAGATGATAGTGCCAAGGGATTTAGTGTACAGTGAGAAAAGGAGGGGACCAAGAACCGATCCCTGTGGGACCCCAGTTTGGAGGGTTCGGGGGGATGATAACAGACCTTTCCAGGAAACCTGGTAGGTCCGGTCGGTGAGGTAGGAAGAGAACCACTTTAGTGCCGTTCCACCGATGCCTAGATCCGCTAGGGTGTCTAGGAGCAGCTGGTGGTTCACTGTGTCAAATGCTGCCGATAGGTCTAGGAGGATCAGTACTGCAGAGTGGGAAGCAGCTTGGGCAGCATGTAGTGCTTCTGTGACTGCCAGCAGGGCAGTTTCTGTGGAGTGGGCCTTCTTACACTGACTATAGGACTGTGCAGGAAGTACTGAATTGATAACAAAGTTTTAATGTATAGGTTGTTTACAAGCTCTCCTGCCAGGCACAGCTGTGGTGCCCAACATTGGGTTGGGCACTGACACTGAACAGGACACACACCAGCTGCAGTGCATCATCAAGTCTGTAGAGCCTTCACTCCAAGATCTCTTCACCACCAAAGCCAGGGAGCGGGACCCCTCACATCCTGGCCACCACATCTCCTTCTGGAAGGCGCTTCAGAGCACTGTAGGCCTACACCAGAATGAAAGGAATAGCTTATTATCAAACATTGCCAATCATCGTCGAACACATCCACACTTCCACAGCCATGTTGTGCAATTCTATTATACTTTATAGTATAGGGACAGACTCACTTTATATGTGACTGCTTAGTGTAGGCTCTTAAGCTGAATTCACACCAGCAGTGTCAGCAATTTATTTTGCCCTGTTCACTGTATTGTCCACGGTATGAGTGACAGCCTTGTAAATAAGTTTTGATCCGGCGAAAAGCTCTGCTGCTACGAGTGGCTCAAGGCACCACAGCTGTGCCTGGCAGGAGAGCTTGTAAACAACCTATACATTAAAACTTTGTTATCAATTCAGTACTTCCTGCACAGTCCTATAGTCAGTGTCAGTCCCATGTCAAGTGTAGAGTGTGTACAGCCATGTCAGTGTAATACTAGAATGCTATCAACTTGTTGATAGCATTCCTGACGCACGCACGCACACACACACACACACACACACACACACACACACACACACCCGTGCATGCACACACGCACAAGGTGGCGCCATCTTGAGAGGTTTTCAGCCATTAATTTCAATGGTGTGATGTCACGTCCTCTTTCTATTTATATACACAGTACGTATCTCTCTCTCTCTCTCTCTCTCTCTCTCTCTCTCTCTCTCTCTCTCTCTCTCTCTCTCTCTCTCTCACACTCTCTCTCTCTCTCTCTCTCTCTCTCTCTCTCTATGTGCAGCTGTTGCACCAAGCCATTTCCTGGATTTTGACAGTGGAAGGAGCCATTATCTTATATGACGTCCTGTCATTAGCTCCGGCTGTTCCTCTGCCACAGAGGACGGCGGCAGTTATTCTGCGGGGTTAAGAGGAGTTAATCGCCTGCCAATCAGGCCTCATCAAGCTGGCCTCGTTGGGATGATGATCACTCTACATATCTCCTCATATTTACAGAACGAGAGAGAGAGGGAGAGGGAGAGAGACATGTTATTTTCTGTCTGTCTCGCAACCTTCTGACACAGGCTTTTTTCAAAACTTAAATAAAAACTAAGCTATGATGACTACAACTATGACTAAATTATATTGACAAAATTGTCAACAATAACAAAATAATAAAAAATAGACTAAAATGTTACTAGTGACTAGTGGAGAAGAGATCCAGTAGAACTAAGACGAGTCATTTTAGGTTTGGTCACGCTCGGGTGTGGCGCTCTGGAAACAGCCGATCTACAAGCTCACAACGTGTCGCAGCAGAACATGCTGTAAGCTTGAAGATTGGCTGTTTTCGGCTAAGCCGCTATAAATCAGCCATTTCATAATACATTTTAGTCAAATGTAGATTTAGTCGACTAAAATCCTATGATAGCCTATACTAAATTTAGACACATTTGACAAAAATATGACTAAAACTAAATACAAATTTGCTGTCAAAATGTACACTGGTGGCCAGAGGAAGAGAGGAGTTCGAAGAAAGAATGATATATAGAGATCAAGTGGTGGGTTGACAGAAGTGAAAAGAAAGTGAGAGAAGAAGAGTGGGAAGGAGAGAGAGAGAGAGACAGAGAGACAGAGTTGGAAGGACTCAAGGAGGCTGACTCCCACTGCCAGTCGGCTGACGCTAAGCGGCAGATACCTAACGTCTTAAAAGGCCATCGCAGTCAATAGAGTTCCTAATGTGCTTAAAGCAATTACTGAGTCCAGAGAGGAGCAGGCCAGGATATTAACCCTGCTAACCCTCTCTCTATCTGCATCCCCTAATTAAATTATCTTCACTTCCCGTTCTCATACACAACCTATGCGTGCACACGCGCGCGCATGCACACACGAGATGTTGAGGGGGGCCATATTCGTTCGTATGTAAGCATCCCCTCCACCACCAAATGCATGCACACAAAGGTGCACGCAGCACGCATGTAATGTTTGCTATCTCTCTCTCTCTCCCTCTCTGTCTCTCTCTCTCTGTCTCTCATGCTTTATAGGCACTTCCTTGGAAGAGGTAGTAGCCATGAAGACTGGGACTTTAATAAATAAGGGGTAACTACAGTCCAACACTTGCTATTGCTGGCTGGGACTCGCATGGATAATGTTGCCATCGCAGGAAGATTGGAAGACTGATGTGTTCGATTAGTTGGATGTTGGAAAAAATCAGGAAGTCGATCGCTGACAAACAAGGACTGAGCATTGTTATCAGAGTGGATTAACGACTTAAACCAACTGTGTTGATACTTCGTATCTCTGGGGTCTAATCCCCTCCTTTACCTTATACATCTGCTATTTTTGCACAATATTTGCCCCCAGAATACAGACGGTGGGGCTCATGTGGCTAATGGTCTAATGAACAACAAACACCTGATGATGCAGGCTTATTCCCCAGGTTGTGTATTAGGACACAACTTAATGACTGTGAATCCTCTGGGTCTTAAGCTGGAAGCGAACAGATGTTTGAATGCCACAGACTCTGTGAGTGGAAAAACAACTGAGGGGGTGTCAAGGCCATAAGCAATTATATTTCACTGACCAGAGTCCTCCATGGGTCAATCTATTCTAGGCCCCACTCCTTTTTTGGGGGCCGAAATATCCAATCTAAATGTAGATGTATTTCCTCCAGATATTGTCCCCTTGTCTGCCGAATGTTCACCTATTATGACATCATTATATTTCAATGACAAGAGTCATCCATGAGTCATCCCTCCTTATTTATTTTTTGAAAAATATCCAATCTAAATGTAGATCTAAAGATATTCCCATCTTCTTCCGAATGTTCTTCTAATAATATTAGAAGAACATTCGGAAGAAGATGGGAATATCTTTAGAATCGGCCTCAGGACATATTATGTCCTGAGGCCGATTCAAAAAATGCCTTCTAAAAACAGCCTTCTGAAGATGTTGCTATATCAGGGGTGCTCAAACTTTTTTATGTCAAGAACCTCCAAAATGATTGCCCGTGAACCCCCATCTCAAAATATTTTGTTCCATGGACCCCCAGAAGCAAAGGGCTGCTCGAGTTAAAAATGTCTGTTTTTTTTCCTTTCTTTTAAAATAGCAGATCTACAAGTTCATAGTGTGGCACAAAGTGACTCACTATATGAGCCTGTAGATCTGCTCATTTTGAATAGCCAACCAATGTGCTAGCCTAGTGTATAAAATAGCTAAAATCTAAAATTAGTAAATTACACAGATGCTTTCCCACTTTTAATGGGTTAAAAGTCTAGTCTGATGTAAAAGCTGTGTTCAATCCTACAGTCTCAGATGGTGACCTGCTCAGTGCTCACTAAGAGAGCATTGTTTTGTACAATTAGAATACTAAATGTATTGATGTCTTCGCTGAACATTTGTTTTTATTTGTTTTTCTGTGAGGAAAAATGTTGACTGTTTTTGTATTGAAGTAGGACAGAAAAACAGTCTAGTTAAAGCGTAGTGGCCCGAACTCTAGATGTGAGGGACACATGGTGGCCCGAACCTCTAGTATAAGCATATATGGAGATCCATATCCGTTCTTCTATTTGTAATCTGTGAAGCACATTGGGTTGCACTTGCTATATAAAATGTGCTATACAAATAGTTTTGATTGATTGATTTTGAGTTGTCCAGAGCCACACATCCGACCGCTATGCCCATATATGGTCATGTGCATATATGGAAACGATCGACTTCAAACTCGGCATGCACTCGAAGGCGTCGTTATCCAGTTGTCCAGAACCACCGATTTGTTTAAAAACTCAAAAAAATAAAAAGTCTCCCTCTCTCACGCACGCACACACACAAGCACAGGCACACACCCCCACACAAAAAAGAGAAAATGAAAGTATTTGTACATATCCAGAGGCGACACGTGATATACTGTAAAGCGAGTGTGTCCAATATTTATTTTTTCTACATCTGAGAGATCCTGCGTTAGCTGATCTACGTGTGTGGGAAGTGGTGTAGAGGTGGATCATGGTGTGCCCTTGATTGCCTGGTAGGTCATCATCAGTGTTTTGAATTGTGAAGATAACCCAGAAAGGAGGGATAGGGAGGTTGAAGACCCCTGCTGCAGAAAGGAGGGATAGGGACTCGGGAGGTTGAAGACCCCTGCTGCAGGCAAATTCATCAAATTGATTCATTGGCTTTAATTGACGTACAAGTGGGTTAAGCAGAACATGAATAAATGTGTGTGCATGCATGCGTGTGTGTGTGTGTGTGTGTGTGTGTGTGTGTGTGTGTGTGTGTGTGTGTGTGCGTGCGTGTGCGTGCGTATATGCATTAATTCATGCAAGTGGTTGCATGTGAGTGAGAGTGTGTGCGTGCGTGCGTGCATGCATCTTTGTCCAGGGTCAATCACTATCTCTCAAGCAGACAAATACACTTTAATGTCCTGCTAAAATGTTGAGAAATGAGATATACAAATAAATTTTATTAGTATCATTAAAATCTCAAATATTTGCATTTCTCTTCTTGTGAACAATAGTATACATTGTGGGTTTCTTCTCAATCGTGGGGAGATATTTGTAGCTCATTTTAAATTTTATGCACTCCATTAAGAAATGCAGCTCACTTTCCATAGCTGATTAGTTGTTGCTGACATAGTCTCTCCTCTTTCCTGTATCTGCTCCTTTCTGTTGCCAGGCTGTGTGTGCTGAGTCTGTACTTTGTCAGTGTTGTACAGTGTCTAATGTCACTCATTGTGATCAGGTAGACTGCTAATACATATTGTCATTTTAGTGCCAGAGAGATGATCAGCATTTTGCTCTGTGCTTGAGTTTGTGTGTTCTAATGGCTAATGGGTGATATGATAACATTTTCACTGTGTTATAATTTTGTTGAATCTGATTGGTTTAACATAAACGGTTCCTGAGACAGAATGGTGTTAAATGTTGTTAATGAGGTAACTATCTGGACCACTGAGCAAGGGGACAATTGTTTTTGGTCATCTCTGGCAGATTGGTTAGCGAGCAGCACCCACATGGCCTGACGCAGTATGTTGGGTGAAGGGGAAATGGCAGGCATTTCATCACTTTTTTTTCCTCCACCACTGCAGGGATGCATCCTGTCTCTCTCCTCTGTTATTTTGTCCTGTACACCAGAGTCTAAATTAACACCATGCAGCCAAGTGCCAATTGCGGGGGGTACAGGTCCGATATCTCAAACCCTCTCCCTAACCCTAACCTCCCACGGGGCAGCACACCTAACCTTACTCACTGCATGCTTGACGAGATTGAGCTTTTCTTCTTCATCTGAAAGTCTCCATTTCCGTCTACAGCACTCAAACTACTATAGCTGTATCAAATAACAAGAGACTGTGGGTGTCAAGGACAGTCAGGCAGCTATACCTTCAAGGCACACATTGCAGCATTCATTCAATCAACATCAGAAGGATCAGACCCTTCCTCAGAGACGATTACTGCAACTCTCTCCTCGCTGGTCTGCCTGCATGCTGCACTCTTCAACCCCTTTCAACTGATTCACGTGCTGTGGCATGTATGCCTGGTCTTCAACACGGCAAAGTATTCACATTTCCTTCTGCGTTCCCTTCATTGGCTTCCGGTTGCTGCCATATCCAATTTAAAACACTGGTTATGATAACCTAAGACAATTGAGGGCATATGGCACCCCTTATCTTCAGGACATGATCCACACCTTATACCCCTTCCCACACACTTAAGCCTGTTAAGGAAAGGTTACAATCATTTCACCCACGGGACAAATGACTGAGAAATGATTTATTGGCTGCAGTTCTGATTGGCAGTGAGGGAAAAAGAACACATTTTTGCCATGTTTTCCAGCACGATGCTATGAGAGAGCGTCTCCTGATTTCAGGATAGAGAAAATAACGTAATAAGAGAGAGAGAGAGAGAGAGAGAGAGAGAGAGAGAGAGAGAGAGAGAGAGAGAGAGAGAGAGAGAGAGAGAGTAGGACAGTAAGACACGCATGCACACACTCTCACACAGTTTATGGAACACACTCATTTCATGATCAAAAGAACATCATCATTGATAAGACAGACCATAAGATAATTTATTTATTGGTAAAGGTTATAGCAGAAATGTATAGGCCTACTCATCTACCGACAGTGGCACTCAGTCACCAATGTTTTGCAGGTGTTCCCATATTTAAGAATAGACATATACAGCACATGACATGCTAATTTAGGTGGAAAATGGTATTAAATAAGCTTGACATGTGACATTGTCCCTTTCTGCCCTACACAGGCCAATGCTCCATGTGCCCCCACTTCCAATTTTCCACGGCAGTCTGAAAACTCACCTCTTCAGACTCACAGATCTGAAGCAGAAAATTAAGTGCTGCTTTCGTTTAAAAAATAATAATAATTGGTGGTTAATTTATTTTGACCACTATTGTATTTACCACCAAAATGCAATGAAAAGGCTCTGCACAGTATACAATATTTGTGGGCTGTCAAATATAGTTTGGCGGGTGAAATGGGTGTCCAAGTATGTGAGGCGTCACCGTGTATCTTTTCAACAGTGATGACCTTCATGGAACTGTACTGTCAGAGTTCACAGACTGGTGCAAATCATCATTGGATTTATATCAATGCGTCCAAATTCCAAAACAGAGGAGATTACAATATATTTGAGGAATAATCCTATAGTGCAACATCTCTCCTGTGACGATTAATGAGCAGGCTCTTGAGGTTTTGCAGCAATGGAGAAACCATTATATAAGAGATACCTTTTAATAATGCACTGTAATGGACAAGCTGACCTTCAAGCTACATATGGATGCCGTATGTGGAAAAGCCCATCAGCAAATGCACATTTATCGCAAGCTTTGAAGTTTTAATGTTGACAAGACCTTCATGAAAGTGTTTTATTCTTGTGTTTATCAAATCTGTCCTCTCCGCACAATTGCCTTTATCAGGTGGTAGCCTGGTATGGGTCACACTTGCCCTCAAAAAACAAGAAAACAAAAAAGCAACAACAGCAACAACAGGGCCCCATCAAAGTGTACAGCAAGCAATCCTGGCTGATCCTAGCCAACCCGTGTCGAATTAGTTTGATTTGCTTCTGTCTGGCCACACAGGTACAGTCTGACCAGACTTAATAATTCGATGTGATTATATTGTATTATTGTCTATTGTCTGTCTGGTGGTTTTGTGGTTATACTGCTGGCTGGGTATATAAATTGTCCCTTGGGGGGATAATAAAGATAACCTTGAACTTGTTCATTTGTCTCCATTGTCTTTTTGTCCATCTTCTTGATAACTGCGTTGTCTCTCTGTCTCATAATTGTAAATTATCTTTGCAATTTGGTTTGTATTAGAGGTTTATTTCCCTTGGTTTGTAAAATAGGTTTATTTTCTTTCCCTCACCAGTCACCATGCAGTCACCACAGTCTCCTTCCCATTTCTCTTCCTGTACATGTTAGGCAAGCATCCTCTCCTCTCTCACCGATTACCTCACTTTGGGTGTGTAGTCCATCTTTAATAGGTGATGATCAATGAGTATAATGTGTCATAATAGGTTCATGGTAAACCTGACACAAAATAAATAAAGTAAGATCTAGAAAAATTGCCCTTTGGGGCACAGATGGTCTCCACCAGGATAGGAGCGCTTTTCTGAAAAATGTCAAGTGGCAGTTCTTCCACCGCAATCAGACGGAAATATGCGGAGGAGTAAATTGTGTATGTTCAGTGAATAAATTGTATATGTTCAGTGAATAAATTGTGTATGTTCAGTGAATAAATTGTGTATGTTCAGTGAATAAATTGTGTATGTGTGTGTGTGTGTGTGTGTGTGTGTGTGTGTGTGTGTGTGTGTGTGTGTGTGTGTGTGTGTGTGTGTGTGTGTGTGTGTGTGTGTGTGTGTGTGTGACGGACCAATGCTAGTGGCCTGTATGGTTCCCTGAAATATGCCACACAACATTATAACCATTATACCAGTAAGACGCCCTGAGGGCGAGAAGCGCAAGAGCGAGATTGCGTGCACGCATTCGCCTGGGTGACGGCAGACGGCAGACTGCTGGTCGAGGGCTGGCGCTTTGGCATGGGGGGTCAGATCAACAAATGGAATGAATTCTGTACTGGCCATATATTTAGCGTGCCTTGAGTGTAGCGGGTTTGAGTAGGGTTTTATGAGGTCAGATCAATCTATGGAATGTCAGAACAGGAAGGACGGGTGGGGAGGATCAACATATGGAATGTCAGAACAGGTCAGCTCCATATGGATCTCTAAGGGTTTGAAGTCAGAGAGTTGCTGGCTGGCTCCATATATGCAGATCTAGGTGATGATGCAGTCTTCATGATGTCACGTTATGTCACGAGGCGTGACCATACATGGAGATGTGATGTCACGATGCGTGACCATATATGGAGACGTTATGTCACGAGGCGTGACCATATGGAGGCGTGGGTGACTAACGGACGGACGGATGCGTCAGATGAGAGATGCAGGTTTTCATAGACAGTAAATGCGACATACAGTCGCAATAACTAACTCATTACTTTGTAGGCTGTTTTGTACTACCTCAACTGACGGATGGACAGGCGGACTGACAAATGGAAAGAGAGAGAGAGAGAGAGAGAGAGAGAGAGAGAGGGGCTGGGCCATATCAGCAATACTTTTGTTTCTCAGCAATCAGATGAAACCACCAAAGAGCCAGAAATGAAGACTTTGACATATAATCTCTGCTATTCCTCCTAATTGCGGGAAATACGGACACATGCTCCGGAACTAGAGTTTCTTTTTTGGTTGTAGAGGAGGACGTTCATTTTATAATTTGAAATTGTTGGGCATTTTAAAGCTGCATTGTGCAATATTGTGGATAGTCACACACCCGGAAAAGAATGTGTTGTTTAAAAGGTTGGCCATCCCCTCCTCCTTCCTAAAGCATAATTGTCAAATTCTGCCAGATTATCTGATCTTTAATATTTGTCCCACAACTTATTCTTAAAACCTCACTACAGATCTGGAAAACATTGAGGTGGTGTTTGGTAGGGAAAGCAACAAGGCCTCAAAGTCAACGCCAAGGGGAATGAACAAAGCTTTGTTAAGCTGTCTCCCTGTCACAACCCAAAACATAATAATACCCCCTTGGTTCCCCTCTCCCCCCTCTCTCTCTCTCTGATACATCTTCTTAATGAGACAGCACATGAAGGAGACAAGGAGTAAGGATGATGAAAAACTGTTTACCGACCAGTATTTTCATCACCACATCTTAAAATAGACAAGAAAGGGCTTGACCTTCTAGGAGTTTTATTTCAAAGCACACACAATATGCATTTTAATTACCATGGCAGTGGTTATTTTTTTTTTGTATGCAAGTTTTCTAAATATGTTTATTGGTGTCCTTCTTGGCCAGGTCTCTCTTGTAATAGATTTTAATCTCTATGGGACTAGCCTTTTAATACAAAGGTTAAGCCCCTCCCTCATACATGGTTCTCACTACTGCAATATGGCAGATTATTTTATTTTTCATCCAATTTTGTTTGCCAATCTTTGCTTTATTTGAATAGGATAGTAGAGTGACTGGAAAGGACAGAATCGACCCAGGAATGTTGCAGTCGGTGGTACACGCCACGGTCAGCTGGCAGCTGCCCTATACAAATTCATTTGTGATCAACCCAAGTTCAGGAGTGGAGACCACCCTATACGTATAGGCCACGCCCCATCCTTATCACCGTATCAACTACACCTGCCTTCACCTATCTCAGTCGCCAATGCTTGTCGCAATCCCCAGTATACTGTACATACAGTACACCTGTGATTGTTCACGTTCCTGTTCCTCAACGTACGTAGTTCAGAAAGTTTTTTATAATTTTGAAAAAATGTAACGACACAAATGTTCTCCTGCGGGGGTCCTAGTCACGAAACCTTTTCAGATGGGGGTCCGCGGCCCAAATTCCAATACGTATCAGTGTGGGAGTCCCTTACGTGAAAGTGATTGAGATAAACTGCTATCGACAGGACGAGGAGAGCTGGCTTGCCTTGTTATAGACAGTCATTTCCCCTGGCAGGCGGAGCATAACGCAGATTCGCAGAATGCAGCTTTAATGCTCTGTTTGCTTTGTTAAGTGGCATCAAAGTGTTGAGGATAAGGGAAGATTTGATCAATTAGGTTTTATGACAAAACTAACTGTGTGTGATCAACAGCAACTGTGTGAGTGAATGTGTAGCCTACACACGTGCATGCGTGCGTGCGTGCGTGCGTGCGAGTGTCTATGTCTGTGTGGGTGAGTGGGAACTGATGGCCTAACCAACACCTTTCTCCCAGACAGCTTGTCATCCTCTGCTGTCAGTGCAAGAAGCCCTCTCCAGCATAGTAAATACCTGTATGCACGCGCGCACACACACACACACACACACACACACACTCACACACACACACACACACACACGCACACACACACACACACACACACACACACACACACACACACACACACTTGCTCTTATTTAGTGTTGGTGGGGAACATCTCAGAAGACTCTGTCTTTCTGTTAACCACATATATTCTTTAACTCTTAGCTGATCATGAGAAATCATGAGAAACACATGCTACTGTATATATAGTATGTAGTTTTTCATGCTTTAAAAAATATATATGATATTCATAAATATTAATATTTTTCATGGTTATCATGGTTTTCACAACATTTATGAAAATCATCGTTAAAACAACATGCATGCATGTGCACACACGCGCACGCACGCACGCACGCACGCACGCACGCACGCACGCACGCACGCACGCACGCACGCACGCACGCACGCACGCACGCACGCACGCACGCACGCACGCACGCACACACACACACACACACACACACACACACACACACACACACACACACACACACACAGCATACATTTGTGTTGTAGCACTCTCCCTGCAGTGTACATTGTCATGTGTTAAGCTGTCACACTGTGTGTGAACAGATCGTGAATAGATACAGCATCTGGGAGCTGAATTCAATCAAAGCCACTGCAAACATTCCAATTTATTGATTTATTTTTGGTGTAGGGAAATATCATTGAAATAGCCTATTGGAATGACACAGGAGGGAGTTTAATTGTATTTTTCTACCATTTGCATTATTCTCTTCCCTGAAATGATCTGGTCGCTCCTATACTGTCTCTACTGTCTGTACTGTCTGCACTGTGTCCCTCCCAGCTTTGAGAGTTAACTGCGGTCATTCATTCATTAATTACAGTAACCTCTCTCTAGACTTAATAAACTGGAGTACTTGGAGTACTGACTGACATGGGCCGTCCAAGAGCCATTAAAGACAAGTTGTTTACTTGTTATTGGGGTCTATAGTCTGACATGTTGGTCCCTTGACAGTTCAAATTGGATCTTACTTTGACCACTGAATGTGCAGGAATGTCTGTCTGTCTGTCTTAGACTGATGTGATGATGCAGCTGCGAGCACATATAGCTGAATGAATGTTTCTCACAGGGCAGCCTTCACCATCATGCCTGCTGTGGGTATTACCGCCACAATACAGTCACCCTGCGGGCACGTTTGTCAAGGGAGACGCGGACCCAGAAAACAGGGAGAGCTGCAACTCCTGGTTTGTTGTTTGCCTTAAGAAAGAGTAGTGGCCTGTACAGTATCTCTGTGAGGAATAGGTCCCTGGGACACAATGGGACAGCTCAATGCTGAATGTCTACTGCACAGCCCCTATATGCTACCCCCCACACCGCACCGCTGCCTCCACTGTGTGTTCCCTCACTTTCTCTGTTGCAGTCATGGATCATAGAAGGCCAAAGAGTGACAAAAAAGAAAGAAAAAAGAAAAAGAAAAAACAGACAGAAAGAAAGAGAGAGAAAGAAAGACGAAATCTAATATGGAGTGAAAATGCATGACCACAGCCTTGGGGGTTAGAGTAGTATCCATGAGAGGGAGAGTGTGTGTGTGTGTGTGTGTGTGTGTGTGTGTGTGTGTGTGTGTGTGTGTGTGTGTGTGTGTGTGTGTGTGTGTGTGTGTGTGTGTGTGTGTGTGTGTGTGTGCACGGTGCGTGCGTGTCTGCGCTTGCACTATATCATGCAGAAACTCACACAGAGCTGCACACATGCACGCACAAATGTAGTGAAAAAATAAATGGCAGAGAAGAGTGGATGGTTTCTACTCTCTGAGACAAAATGAGGTTGGTGAATTGGATAGACCACCCCTCTGAGCCCCCTCTTCACACTGGAATGAAAGCATCTCGTATTCGCAGGAGAAAGCCATCGGCTAGTGAGAGAGAGAGAGAGAGAGAGAGATAGAGAGAGAGATAGAGATAGAGAGAGCGAGAGATAGACATTTAGAAATAGTAGTAGTACGAGATAGAGAGAATGAGAGATTGAAATGAGAGAAAGAAAGAGAGAGAGAGAGGGAGGGGGAGAGAGAGAGGGAGGGGGAGAGAGAGAGGGAGGGGGAGACAGAGGGGGAGGGGGGGCATCCTTGTACAAATCCAGATGAGATGACAGAAGAAAGAGGAAGGGGATGTATGGGGGAATGGGTTGGACAGATTGCTGTGGAAGAAGCGAGCCGCCCGGCCGGCTCAGCTGGAAACTTTAATAAAGGAAGTTGGTGCGCGGTGGGAACGCTGGTGGCGTTTACACCAGTGCTCTGGCCATGTAAACAGCAGGGAGGGAGGGAGGCTGTCAGCCGCTGACGGCGCCTAACAGCGCCCAGAGAAATAAACCGTCCACACAATCAGTGCGGTATCACACACGCACGCACGCACACACACTCACACATGCACTCACTCACTCACTGCTGAGATAATTGCGACCGTATAGCGTATGCAAAACCTGCAAAACCCGTCCGTCAGTCATGGTGTGATCAATTACCCCGCCCACACCAATGCAACGCACATGTCAATTGTGTGCCCTTGTTTGTGCTTCCCAAACAGCGACTGTTCCCAAAGTACGTTTTCAATTTTCATATTTTCCAGCAGGCATTTCAGGTCCGGCCTCGTCGCTGAAAGATAATGTTGTAATCTTGTGGGAAAGTGACAATATTTTACTTAAAATACGTTTTCTGCCAGAAATTTCAAATGGATATGAAACTATAGAGGTCAGGACAATATCTTCTTACACGTCTTAGGACATTATTATCGAGTGAATACAACACACGGCAGTGCTACAAGTTTAAAAGTCGACGAGCTCAGTCTGCTAATGGTGCGCCGATAGGACCGATCTATGGCTGTGTATTTGGAATACATTAAATGTAAGATCAGTCCATAAGTAAAGAATTCATTCCATATGTTGATCTGACCCCCCATTCCAATGCGCCAGCGCTCACCCAGCATGCAGTCTGCCGTCACCCATAGGCGAATGCGTGCACGCGACCTCGCCCTCAGGGCGAGAGGGCTTATACTGGTCTGGTATTATACGGTAACAGCCAGAGATGTCTGTGTATCTATGTGTAGGCCTACTTTACAGCATGCATGCAGCATGCTAGATGCAGATTGCACTGCAATAAACGTATGTATAGTATAGGCATCATCATCCATGCTGAGACTATTGAGATGACGCACACATACGCACATGCACACAAGCATGTGCACACACACACACACACACACACACACACACACACACACACGCACACACACACGTTGCAGATGGATGGGGGTGGTAAATTGCAGTGTCACTGCTCTGTGATAGAATGAAGCGCAGGAGAATTCATCCTGTTTCCTCTTCTCTGTCCGCTGCTGACAGCAGCCTGAAATAGGATCCACTTTCTGTCTGTGTGTGTACGCATTCAACCTGTGTGTGTGTGTGTGTGTGTGTGTGTGTGTGTGTGTGTGTGTGTGTGTGTGTGCGTGTATTGTTGCTGTCGCTGGAAACCTTGTAAGCCAAGACCGTCCACAACCGTTCCCTTTTTATTATTATTTTTTAAAATTATTATCCAGGTTTAATGTTTGTTTTTAGTTCAATGATTGTTTTAAAAACACCATTGAAAATGAAGGGAAATGTACATCATCTTGTCCCTAACACAAACATTAAATGCCATTAACAACGTTTGTTTTCACCATCACCTAATCATAGCAACATTAGACTTTAATGTATTATTATTATATATACTTGTACTATGTACTTCTGATATATTAAATGTTCTATTATGGCAAAATTGAGGTTAAAATATGCAGCACATGTATAATCATGAAATACAACTTCAAGTGATTGAACTGATCATTATGGCATTAGTAAATACAATTTAAAGAGTGATAATTGTGATAACGCATGTAATGTTATAGACTATTTTTGAATGGATGAGGTGCCTTTTCACATCTTGACTTGCCCGTTGGGGTGTGCCTTGGACACAAAAGGTTTTAAAGCCCCTGGGTAGCTAGACACGGGGTCTAGTACAAGTGTATTTATTATTTAATTTTATCGTGTCTGCAATGCATACAGCCCTCCTCAACTCACAGGAAATACAAATGTCATGACCTGACTCAAACCTTAGCGTCTTAGTAGCCTTTTAGTAGGTAGCATAAATGACAATGAGAGCAGGAAATAATAGCAGGTCCTCACCACGTCCCCTGCAAAGTGCATGACTTAAAAGCTCTATTAAACTATAATCAGAGCTCTGGGAAAAAACAATGTGTGCGTGCGTGGCTGCGTGCGTGCGTGCGTGTGATACTGAATATATTTTGCGTGTTATAGCGTAATATCACAATGTGATGTTGCTTAGATCAGTCCCTATTCTTTGTTTTTGTGACGAACGATACTGAAAAGTTTTTTAATTTCTTACAATTTCTGGGACATTAAAAACAAAATCTGCCTATAATAACGTGCCCAAAATAGGGATGCCAGACTTAAAGCAGTTGGAGCTCCACACAGCAGTGTTTGCAATGCTGCTGCCATAGCATGCATTCTGTCAAGCGTCCCACTTGTGTGTTTGTGTTTGTGTGCACATGCTGCCGTAAGCACAGCTTTGTGCTGCCTCTGCACCTGTCATTTAGTGAGAGAGCCAGGCGCTGCTAAACTAGCAGGCAGCAGTTTAACGCTCTCGTGAAAGCCACTCTCTCATTATCAACGCCCTTTACTTTCTGCCTGCTCTCTTGCTTCATTGTTTTCTTTTTCTTTCTTCCTCTCTCTCCTTCTTTCATTCATTCCTTCGTTCAATACTCCCTCCTGTTTGCCTTTCAACTCCCCTTTCTCTTTAATGCCTACTCTCTCTCTCTATCTGTCCCTCCCTAACGCTCTCTCTCTCTCTCTCTCTCTCTCTCTCTCTCTGTCCAAATCTACTCTGTACTTTTCTCTATATTTTTCACTCTGTCACCTCCACTGGCTCTTTCTCTCTCCCTCCCTCTTGCTTTCCTCTGTATATATCTCTCAGTGAATGCAGAGTCCTGTGTTGAGCTGGCTGAGGCTGCTGTCTGGTAATTAGAATTAAAGTATTACAGATAAACAGGCTGATTATGATGAAGGGTAGAAACCATAATCCGAAGGCTCCCTATGGCTTTCATTAAAACCAACTCCTTCATACTCGCAAGCAGTGTGTGTGTGTGTGTGTGTGTGTGTGTGTGTGTGTGTGTGTGTGTGTGTGTGTGTGTGTGTGTGTGTGTGTGTGTGTGTGCGCGTGTGTGTGTGTGTGCGTGTGTGTGTGTGTGTTCATGCTTGCAAATTTGTGCTTGTACAGTAAGTATGTTGGCCCATGTTGAGTGTATGGCAACATGTGTGCACAGACCTGTGTGTAATGTGTATGAATGAGTGTGTGTGTGTGTGTGTGTGTGTGTGTGTGTGCGTGTGCGTGTGTGTGTGCGTGTGTGTGTGCGCGCCGTGTATCTCTGTCTGCAGCCCTGCGAGGACAAATGAAAGCACGTGATTGGACCGGGACAACCCTAGTTAGTAGTACAACAAGCAGTAGAAAGCATGAACAGTTTGTATCGAGATGTGAATAATACAATAAGGATTCCTGAAGCGGCCAAGAGAGTTAAGTAGGCTATACTCTACTGTGGTTTGGTTTGTGTTGTGATTAGAGTGTTGTTTGTTGTTCTCTCAATGTTCACTCTGTGTATCTGGTTGGAAACTTGGCACACTGCAGTATGGAGGATTAAGGATGGACATGTTAAAGTTACCAAGGTTAGATGTGCAGCACTATACCGTCTATGTCTGACACTCTACCCTGAACACAGAAGCATGTTCAGTGGAGCTCTACAATGATAATCGTTATCAGACTCATTTATTATCATAAATGAGTCTGCCAGACCTGCTCGACACCATCTCTAATCATGTACCATGATAAGCATATTCAGACACAGATGTATTTGTGGGTTCTTTCTGAATCGCTCACCTATTGGAGGAAATGGAATTATACAGGCCAATTACTATTCACATTAACTTGTTACAGTAATAGATAAGTAGGCATATACAGTAGCTGTAGCTATCCTACAATAAAAACAATAAAAAACTTCAACAATCATGCAATGAAGGGCCCATCTCTTTTTCTCAACATTGCGTCGTCAAACACTCCTTGATCACCTGATGAAGTTTGTTACAGTATGCCAGGTGTATAGCATTGATGTGGTGTATGTTTTCTTGTTATCATCTGTATGATAAAGTGTCCCAATTTACTTCCACTTTCAACTAGGTAAGTTTTCAAAAATATTCGAAAAAATTGTCAAACATTGTATGTAGATGTGAATTTTCAAATACGATTAGAATTGGTTTTGTACTTTTTTTAATGTCGGCAATCGGTCTCTAGCACTCTCTAAAGTCGTATGACACTTAGGAAGTGTGATACAAGCTATCAATGGTGCTAATGCTAACTTTACACCAACACTTTTTTGATGAATTGAACAAGGTAGACCCTCTTGTAAACAAGTGTAATGCTTAATTGGGTCGTCCACTCACAGTTGACAGTCTTTGCATTGAGTTTGTGCTTGAAATGTACTGTAATTCTGCAAACTGTTCAATCAATCAATCAAACTTCAGACCCACAATTTATACCGTAGGTGTGGAATTGTAGGTGTTATGTCACAGGTCTGCCAGGCACTAGTGAGGCATTTAAGGTACTGGTGCACTATCTATCCCTGACACACGCTGACGCGCAATACCATGAACAACACACGCTTGTGTGTGTGTGTGTGTGTGCATGGTATGTGCACAATTGTGCGTAGGTGTGTATACACTGAATGCGCGTGTTCGATCGCCTGTGTGAACTCGTACAATACATGTGTGGGGCTATTCACACGTGTGCATTCATGTGTATAGTAAGGCGTGTGTACGCGTGTGCATTCATGTGTACAAGGCATGTGTACGCACTGTGGGCATTTCGCACACACACGCGCACGTGTGTTTCCTCGCGCGTGTCCGTCTGTGTGCCGCAGCTCATTTATCTGTCGTTCTGTTGGGCGGTGAAGCCGACTTTTCCTCTCCATTAAAAATGAATGTCCTCCCTGCTGCTCGCCTGTCACTGCTCCTCGCTCCTGCTTTCCTTCTCCACTTCTCCTCCTTCCACTCACTTCTTCACTGTCATCCTCCCCTCCATCCTCTCTATTTTCTGCCAGTCGTCTCTATACATCACAGTAAACCCCCAAACACCCCCATGCTTTGCTTGCTTCACCATATAGGCCTCCTCTCCTCTCCTCTCCTCTCCTCCGATCTTTCATCAAAAGCTCCTCCTAGGTAACTCTCGCCCTGATCTCATTAACTGCTGCTAAGCACAAAGGACTGCTGAGAAAACACCCATCACCCTGTGACACGCACACGCACACACACACACACACACACACACACACACACACACACACTTTACCCCAGTACAGGACATAGCTCAAAGAGAACAACCCGGCCAGCTGCCTGCGGAAGACTCATGTATAATTCTCTAACAGAATCCTTCCTGCTGCTGCATGATCTCCCTGCACATATATGCACGCACGCACACACGCACGCACGCACGCACACGCACACGCACACACACACACACACACACACACACACACACACACACACACACACACACACACACTTTCATTGTCTCTACTCATTTGTTTTCATGGTCATTCATTCTCCATTCAGATGCTGCCACTCCCACATGCCATGTTATCACCTCATTCACCTCACCTGGTGTTTCTTGCCCAATTCCCCGCCTCAGTGTGTTCCCTTATTGAGTCGCTCAATATGAATAATAGTACACTAGTAGCCTACTGGTCCATCTACAAATTGTCTTTTACATTACGCAAATACTTCATTTTAAATATTAGTTGTGTGCCAGTGTCCCGCTGCATAATCTACAAGCTGCCAATGTGTGGCATTGTGAGCTACATGCAACTCAGGCATAAGTCTTCCAGCCTTTACCCATTTCCTCGTCTGATCTCCTCCCTGATTCCCTGGACCTTGATTCTCTGCTTGGCCTTTCCTTTGCTGATTGATTTCCTGCCTGTTCATTTAACCTGAAATATTTGATCTTTCATTTCTTGACCAACGGTTTCTGTGTTGTGTGTTCACGCCTGCAGTCTGTGAGAATTAAATAACACAGTTTTCTCTCCCAAGTCATGTTGACGCTCGCAGGCTCTTGTTCGGCTATAGCGCTTCGCTCGAGCACGCCATCTGTAGCAGACTTAAGCCCCAACCTCATCTCACAGAAATACGGCAAAATAGCACAGAATTTCACTTCCGAATTCACGGCTAGAAAACCCCAAAAATCTATACATATTACACGACTACGGTTTTGACCGCGACAGAGGCTTTCACTATAGTACGGAAGAGCTATTTCACCCTGGCTGGGTGAGTTCGGGCTTTGACATTATTTATTCTGTCCACATCAGGTTACAACTCGGACGGGGCTGAGTCGGCTTGACCGAACTTTGCAATGCTCGACACGGCAACTCTGTAGGGCCGCTCGGTGGTGTCTCCCGTGGCTCAAGTTCGATAGAGATGGCGCCCCTCTGTCATTGTCTATATGGGGAGGATTTCAGTGTCATAATATGTACAGATTTTTGTGTTTTTCATAATTGCACTTCCGTGCTATTTCACTGTGTTTGGGTGAGACTGGGTAGTGAGCCAAGTGAAATAGGCAGACTTTTAACTTTCTCCGGGCTGGAAGTTACCCGTCCAATCGTTTGGATGGAATGGCACACCAGTGACACCTCATCTGCATACAAGCAGGCAGCAGACACCCATACAGACAGACTCACTCGCAGATACCTGGTACATTCACACCCATCCAAACTACATAACAAACATATAACACAAATACGATATAGCCATAACGCATGTATGCATCTGTGTGTGATACAACGTGCACACTCTTCCATTAGCGTTGGTGTTAACCTGGGGACTCTGCCTAACCTCATTAACTCTCATTAAGTCTCATTAGCGTCCCCACATGGGTCGTTAACGTTCACATCATCTCCTCTCCCTAAACAAGAGGTGTCCACTCTCCACTGTGACATCCAGGCTGTGGCACTCATCCCAGCTCCTTCATTAGAGAGGGGGCGTTGCGTGCGCACGCGCACCAGCGTGTGTGTGTGTGTGTGTGTGTGTGTGTGTGCGTGCGTTGCCAAACATGAAGTGACGAGTTGATGACACAATGGCATAGCCCCTCCCTCTCTCACAAAGCTCTGTGTCAGAGAGAGAGAGAGAGAGAGTGGCAGAGTTGACACAAAATCAACTACAGTATTATATGACTGTCGGGTTAAAATATTCATCGTGGTCAGGATAATGAATTATGGATCAGGACCAGCCTGCTGGAGCGGGTGTGCATGTGCGTCTGACGTGCATTTCAGGGGAGTAGAAAAAAGAAGAAATAAATGAATAGGGGTGGGGGTGAATGGAGAGATTGAAGATCTGAAGGTAGAGTGGATGAGATAAGACATGGAGGGAGGTAAGGATTATTCTTTGTAAACAGGACAGGCAGGAGAGATGACAGACTGGGTGGGCTGAAGCTTCATGGATATAGATGCACGCGCGCGCGCGCACGCATGCACGCCCACACACACACACACACACACACACACACACACACACACACACACACACACACACACACACACACACACACACACACACACACACACACACACACACAGTGTCAGTAACATGTTGTACATCAGTATCGGTGGGAGATTATAGCTCAGACATTCAGCCAAGGTTTATCACCTCTGTGATTAGGACAGCTATAAAGATGGGACCATGCACGAATACTTATACGCGTGCATGTGCGCGTGTGTGTGCATGTGTGTGTCTGTGTGTGTGTGTGAGAGAGAGAGAGAGAGAGAGAGAGAGAGAGAGAGAGAGAGAGAGTGTGTGTGTGTGTGTGTGTGTGTGTGTGTGAAGTGTGCCTGTGCGAGCATGTTAGAAAAGAGATTGGATCAGAGCCATTAAGTTTACAGGCCACTCATTGAACACGAGCAGGGCAGAAAGGGTCGGCATGTGGTTACCACTGTAAATGTACCTTCCCATACACACACACACACACACACACACACACACACACACACACACACACACACACACACACACACACACACACACACACACACACACACACACACACACACACACACACACACACACACACACACACACACACACACACACACACACACACACACACTTTTGCCAACCGTCCAGCCAGCTGCTCTGTAAACTGTAGCTTGTTTAAAGCGCCTCCTGAAAAACAGCAACTTTGACAGCTTTTGCCATTATTTTCACAGAGTGCGAGGATGACGCCAGCCACGTGTGAGTTGTTTTGTTCACCCCGGCACGGTTGTGTTTATCACTTTAAAGAAAAACTGTTTTTAGACGCTGGCCTTCAGGGTTGCGTTTGTTCATGGCTCACGGAACCCCCAAAAACATAACCTAAAAAATATGGCTTAATGGAGGAACGGAGGGCTTAGCGGGAGAGCAGAGGAAGTTGGATGCCTCGAGGCAAACATGAAAAGCAGTTGCGTGTTGTCGAGGAGGTGAAGCGAGACTCGTGCCGAGTGCCTGGGCGAGTGAGGAATCCCCCACACCCTGCAGCACAGCACCATGCTGGGCTGAGTCAAGTTCAGGTTTCCATATTCCACGAGACCAAAGCATTTAACATTTTACAATCTGTAGGAAAATGTAACAATGAATTAATTTATAGATGTATTTGATTGTATTAATTTAAATAAACCCCAGTTAAACTTAAAAGTGACTTCCCCACACGGAAAGAATGCAATGATGTTTATTACGAAATAATGTTAACTGTACATATTTAGGCCCAATCCACACCAATGCAACTCCTTGCAACTCCTTGCGACAAAACAGTTTTAAGGACACCTTAACTGCCATTGGGGATAATGGTTGAGTAGCAGAGTACGTGCACGGCTCCGAGCCTCAGCCTGATGGCCTCAAAAGTCTAATATCTCCCCCAGTCCATATAGCGGTACAGCATGCAACTATACATGCAACTACTCACAACCATTTGGTTTAAACATTAATGGAACTGCATGATATCACTTTGGCACAGGCCCCATCGGAGGAATCTGATCTGAAGCCTCCGATCAAATGGTGCCTGATGGAAGGCAGGGGGCTCGCCCCTGTATATAGGCTACTCCTGCTGGTGCCTGCATGCTGCCGGGCGATGTCGGGGTGACCTGAACAGATAGCATATTATACTGTACGTGACACGAGGAAGGAAGGGAGGAGGAGGAGGCGGCATCCTTTTAAAAGGAACACTGTCAATGAGCTGTGCTAGACTGATCTGAGTTGAAGGGAGAAATAATAATGTTAGGAATGACAGCTTCTTCAGTCTCTCAGTTGAACTCTCTATTAAAGCCATTTCAAGCAGACCCTGCTCGCAGCTATCAGACTTCCATTTTTATCATGTGTGAAAAATCTCTGTACTGGTTGAGTTATTTATTAATTAAATATGAATCAAATGATGAATGTGAAGTGTGTTTATTGCCACTACCAACTATGAAGTAAAAAGAAAAATACTTTCCTGCTTGACTTCACTTGAATAGTTGAATAATCATTCTAAACCACATAACCTCTAAAAGTAGATAAATAATAGGAGGCATGGAGGCAACATGGTAGAAAATGAGAACAAATTATAGAGTGTACTGACACCATTCGTAAAATCGACAAAATGAGCGCCATTTTGTCTGTTATAATTGTTATGTACCTGGCCTAGGGGGTGCCAAGATACACAACAAAAAACAGTTTACCAAAGAAATAGAATTTATTGATTAACCAAAAATAAGTAATCAAACGATAAATCAGGAATAAACAAATGAAGTGTGGAGATCAGTATTCAGTGGTGCGTGTATGCATGAGTGAAATGTATGTGTGGGCGTGTTGTATATGTATTAACAGAAATGTTGAAAAGTGTACATGGGGGAAAAGGTGCAGGAGGCAAATGAAAAGAACAGAACCGGGGAAGGACTGGGGAAGCAGGCATTTATAGGGCGTCGACACCCGGGCCAAGGTGCGAGCTGATCATCATTAGAAGCTCTGCTACAACCACATAAATAAGTGAAGTAGGCCTACTAAGCAACTATATTCACACACAACATAGGGAACCGTCACATAATGGCTTGGCAACTCTCTGTCCAGTTACTTGACGGGCCATTTTAAAATGGCCCGGAAAGTAATATAACAAAAATATACATACTAAAAACTATATCAAATATAAATTGAACACATACCAAGCACGAAGACTTCTATTAAAACTAAAAGATAAAGTATTGGAGATTTAAAATAGTCAATTGAGAGGGAAGACCTGCAAAGTGGTGAACTATTTTATTCGATAGCCTCGGGGCAGCATTAAAGAAAACACGATGCCCCCTAGTTTTTAACTGGGGCTGAGGAACAGACAGGAGTAATTGGTCTGCAGGTGGAATTGGGCCAAAGGGAGGCCAGGAATAATTGTGGCACCAATCCATATACAGTAGTGCTTTAAAAACAAACAATAAAACATTAAACTTGGTTCTGTTTTTGACAGGCTGCCAAAGGCTGCCACCGCAAACCCCTCTCCTCCACACACACACACACACACACACACACACACTCTGCCGCACGCAGGCACACACACACACACACACACACACACACACACACACACACACACACACACACACACACACACACACACACACACACACACACACACACACACATCATCTATGCATCATCTCACTTCTCTGTCTATGTCTCCTTCTGAATCACACTCTGGAACAAATCCTTCAGCTGTAGTAAATTAATAATTCAGCCCTCTGACCGCGCACTCTGCTGAATAATTGCTGCAGTTATTCATGTTTCTGATATGGGCTCACCTGGGTAGCATTGCATCACTGCTGTGCCCAGGCAGAAAACATATTCATCCTATATCCTCTCTTCTTCTCCCTGCCTCCTCTTCATTCCTTCCTCTGTCTTCTTGTACTGGTGATAACTGATCCCTTGATTTCTTCTCTGTTCTCATGATCAAACTTTCTCTACATCCTGATAGTGCTGAACAGCACATTTTGTACAAGATAAGGTACTGTAATGATGTACTGTACAGTATAGGAAGCAAAAAAAATATTATATATATACACACCTCGCCCCCTCCCCCAAGGGTGGTCCACCGACCTGCCGACTGACACAACCACCAATTAGGCAATTTCAACATAGTATTTGTATAATATCTTTATTCACTCTCATTTGAATTAACATAGCACAGGGATAGATTACATTAGGAATATTTTCTTACCATGTAATGCTGTACAGTTACACACAAACAAAAAATCATAGGGGCTAGCGCCCCTCAAAAACAAGGCACAAGACTAGTAGTGAGAGAAAGCTTTTGATGCAGTGGAATACATTAGCATAGAATTATGTGGACTCTAATACATCTTAGGTTTTGCTTAGACAAACAGTTATGGCTGTTTGTGTGTGTGAGGCCAATCGTGGTAATGGCAAGAGTTTGAGAGTTTGAGGTATATTCAGGACAGGAGAGCTACTTTCAGCATTGCTTTGTGGTGGCTGTTAGCCTGCTCAACTCATTTCTGCTCACAGGGAAAACACTTCCCATGCCATGGCTGTCAGGGTGTGGCAGGCATATGGAAACCTACTGCACTGGAATCAGTTGCAGAAGCTCAACAATACAATAATGAGTTGCGAGTTGTCAACATAATACATTTGATCAGTTGTTGAGGTTTTTTTCCTGATATCTACAAAATATTTAATGACTGCTTGTTAGAATGTGTAAAAGACCATCATGTAGTGCAGCAATGGTCATGGCCAGATAATTAGTAGAGAAACAAAACAAAAAGTCAAATGAACAGCAAAACAAAAACCATAATAACAAAATAAATATACAGGAGAGTTGATGATCAGCAGAACTATCTGGATCAAAAGGTTCATTAAACATGGAAGTCATGTATCTAAATCACACATAATGAGCAAAATGGTGAGTGATTTTACTTATTGTAGTGTGACTATTTGTTACGTTGCATGTAATGGCACATTTCAAACTATTGTCAGAAAGACAGAGAACGTTATCATGTTGTCATGATACTTATACACTTATACTCCACAGACAAGATTGAGATATGATGTAACATTGATTGCTCCAAGTGAGCAGATGTTTAAAGTGCTCCGTTTGCATTGACTGCAATTGGTTACATGATAGAATTAAAAATGCTGTCCAAAGTTTGAGATTAAATTCTACAATTCACCACACACAGCATCTACAATGACATCAGCATTTTGTAAGAAAACAAATCGTGAACTCATTATTTAATTACAGTACTGTTTACGTGAAACATTCTGATGCCCTGTGAGCACAATCCTAGATAATTAAAAACTTGGGGGAGACTGATGCTGTGTAGCAAGGGCAATAACATGGGGGAGACTGTAAGATGCTGTGTAGCAAGTTTGGTGTCAATTGAGTAAAAAAATAAATCTGGGAGATTTAATTAGTTTTTCAGTTTATGAGAAAAAGACAATGATGAACTTCATAATCCCTCCCAGCTCAAAGCATCATTGTGATCACTTCAAATTTGACCTACATTTTTGTAATAGCATGAGGATGCGTTATGTAGGCCTATTTTCAACACGAGGAGGCGTTATGTAGGCCTATTTTCAACATGTTGAACTTTAGACATTTACTGTAGCAGCGTCACAATCAGGACCATTAGGCCACAATGCCAGTTGAGGAGGTTTGGCATAGGACTGCATGAGCCTATATACAAGTTTTGTTCATTTTCATGCATGGGCATGGCCGATTGCCTGATTTGGGGGTACTGTAAATACAAGAGGGACTGGCAGCCTACATACTGTACTTACTGTAGCTCCCCGGCCCCTATAAAGGAAGATGCTGGTAATACTACTGGCAAGCCAGCACTCCCCTCATGGACTCCTCCACAAGCCACTACAGTCTCGTAAATAATGTTTTGGGGTGATATCGATATTGCATTGTTAATGAAATATTGGCCGATATCGAATAATATTGTGCATCATTAGATGCTATTAATAAAGACATGGACATATTGAAACAGACAGGGGAGTAGTCCATTAAGCTTCATTTAAAAGTAAAAAATTCACTCAACAATTCTTTTGTTAGTACTGTACTTAGCTTCCATCAAAATTTATTGAGATGAAATGCTTCGGCTACTCACAGGAGATAAAATTTGATGATGTTTTCCGTGAAACCCATATGTTCACCCTTGCTCATAAGCAACCGCAGCTCTGAGAAGCTTCTGGATATGTTTGGCTCCTGCTCATTTGGGCTCTTTCACCATACAATCTGTTTTTTCTATTCTCCAAGGGGAACAGTCACATTTGTCCTTCCTAACGCCAGCTGTGCTGAGCTCCAGAGAAGGTTCCAGGCATTTTGTCTGTTTTTATGACCAGAGGGATTTGTCCTCTGGGGCAATGGCATCATAGAGGATAGAGAACCAGGGCTTTCTGTTTGAAATTGCTGGACGGCGTGAGAAAAACATCACTCCTGTTAAAGTGCCTTCAATGGCGGCCCACTATTAGAAGACTGTACTTGTACTTGACAGCCCCAGTGGACACCACTCTGGAGTGCTGGGCAGGTCCCAGCGGACTAGAAGACTGTGATTGTATCAGGCAGATCCCAGCAATAGTAGAATATTGTGCTTGAACACAGTAATGAACACTAAAATAATGTGGTTTGACTGTGCAGTTCGCAGTGGCCAACAGTAGAACAGTGTACATTTTGTTAACAAGAGGTTTGGGCAGCTATGTGGCGCGGCATGAGTGGCCCTGACATCTAGAGTTTGGGCCGATGTGCGGCCACACCGCCAATCCAACCCAAGCCATGAAGACACATATGGTTATGGCTGAGTCGGAGACATGAGCGTGATGTCAGAGGTCCACTGGCTGGCCGGTCCTCCCTTACGCCAATTTTAATATAGGATGAAAACAATTATGAAAAATGTTCAGCAATGCATTACCTTTTACCTGTGATGAAAATGAGAATAAAACTAGAAAGGTGCAATTCTGGGAAATTGCAAGTGTGGTTGCACTGAAGTGAGTCACGAGGAATCTGTTTGGAAATGAATTCAATCTTTATATTACTTATTAACAGTGACAACAGTGTGTGAAGCATGAAAGCTTCACTTTTCTGTTGTGCGAAAGTTAACAAAAAGCTGGTTCACTTTGCTGGCAAAGAATTCTCAGACCAAGAACAATAGTGTGTTGCCTATACTCCTACTTATATTGATCCCAAATGACTTGCCATGGGGTCTATTTTGCAGAAATGCCGCTGTCGTCCAGTTTCTCCAGCAGACCCCAGCAGCCCACATAGCATAGAATGGAGCATATCGATTTTATGCTATTTGTTGCGTTCAAAAGTGTTTATTTTTTATTTTTCATCAATCTGTTCGTCATATAGTTGTGTCATTACTCGTTACGAGGTGTCCATGAGGGGAGAGGTGGCTTGCCAGTAGTACCAGCACTTGGACAGACACATAAAGAAATAGGATACCTCATCATAACAACTACACTCATACAGTAACAAAACATCCATTATTGTCCTCTGGTCAGTTATTTTACTCAGCCTCAAATTACAACTGAAAGTTCATAACTAACTGTTTATATGGTGTTTTGCATATAGTATTGTACACATTTGTCTGTCATTAACTGATTTGATGAATTGAGTTCATATAGTACCCCAATGGAAACAAGCTTTCTTGGGTCTAATTCCTCTTAGCAGACCATGTATTGAACTGTACTTCCTTGTGCTTCCCACTGCAAAATAAAGCATTCAATCAATCAACCACCAGAGCTCTAAGCCTGAGAGCTCTGGTGGCCCTGTCAAATTGCACAAAGCCGGAAAATCAGTCGGCTTTACTTTACATTGCATACTTGGTTGACAGGTTTCCTGTCCCCTGACCACCTCCACTAACACTCTTTGCACTACATGATTTATTGATTTTCCAGTTTCCACCAAAGCTTATTTTCCAAAGTGTGTCGAAAGTACCACAATTTGAATTCAAACTGTAACTTTACTATCAAGTCTGAAATGTGGACCTTTGTTGACTCAACTCGCCACTGCTTATTTATTTATTTATTTATTTATTTATTTATTCACGGTTATGTGCAGTTATTTTATTTGAATGGATATTTAACGTTTTCAATATATTTGAACAGCTATGGATTTAATGTAAAAATGTACCAGCAGCACTCTAACTTAACATTATGTTTATAATGCAGTCAAATGGACAGATGCCTAGTGTCCCTCAGCATATACAGTAGAATAATTAAACTTAAAGCTTTTCCCACCTGGCTGAAACAGACATGTGTAATCTGCTGCAGACTAATGCCAGCTGTCGCTATGCACTCCTGATTGCTCTGCAATGTCACTGCTGTGCTGTATTAATCTGTAAGAGGTCCCAGCTACTATACAGCTAGACACCGCTACAGGAACCAATTCCATTATCAGAACCCAGGCCATCAACATCCAGGTCATTTGCGATGCAACGTGTAATGCTGTGTATTCAGAAATTGTCCTGGATCAAGCTACAGTATGACTCCTTTATACTGGCCAACTGTCACTCCTGCAGGCCAGGGGGGACAATGGCTATCGATTAAAGACATGGCTATAAATTACACTTTATATCATGCTGTGACCAACTTGTCACAAACCCAGGGTGAAATGAAGGAACGCAAGGCAAGGGCAGCTCAGAGAACAGCAGCTTTATCACCATTTGAATAACAGAGGTGCTCTCTGCCCACAGCCATGCGTAAACAGCAAAAATAACTAGGAAAGAGTCCTCCTCAAAGTTCCAGACTGGGTTTTCTACCCAAGGCTGTTAATTAGTTGTGGGGTACATGCAGTCATGAGGACATGAGGTTTTGGAGTGCATTCTATAGAAGAAATAGGCCCCATCCAAGTTTCTAATTTGTCTTTCGCTGTTGTGTGTTCCCGTTCCCCAGGAACCAGCTGCTGCAAATACCCTACATAACACAGTTTGTGTAGATTGTACCCCTGTGCACTCTGCAACACGGACAGAATCGCTGTTGCAAAACGCATGTCAGCCAAGCTTTAGGAAGGCTCCAACTTTTTATATATCCTGCCCGTGTGACCTAAAATACCTAATTAGCTGCAGCTGTGCTCGAGCCGCCCGTGCCTCTCCGCCAGACAGCACCCGTCCTAGACCATGCCCCACTACCACACATGCCGGCAACAGTGCACAGTATTTTGCTAAATTGAAACATACAAACACACATAAGAAAGGAGAAAAAAAAGAAGAAAATAATCTCTTTTCTTGCTGAAAATAGGTGTAAACAGCCCTCAGAAGGTCACGGCATCCTTTGTGACATGCTGTGTGTTCCATAACATTGCCATGTGTCCTGGATGTCTCTTGGACATACTGTAAATGAGGACACATATACAAGACTTAGATGCGGAGCTATGTGCCAATGCCAATTAACCCAAATATGCCAGCAGCAGCATGGGCACTGAGGGATCAGCTGGCAGAAAAAGTGTGTCATCTGTAGCCTGATAAGCCAACTGACTGGCGTTTTGGGCCAGGCACATTGTCACCAGAAGGGCCAGGCAGGCATACACTCTATGGCAGTGGTTCTCAAAAAACAATTAGCACCCCTGTAAATAACTTTTTTTAATCCGTGGCACCCCTGAATCACATTGTGTTACTTTATAGCATATTTTTTCAGAATTAACCCTGCGTAAATATGTAAATCTTTGCCCCAAAGATACAGTATGTCACGAGGGAAGTTGGAGATCTTTTTCTTTTTAATTATTGTAGGAATGACCGTGTTAGTGGCTGGAGAAACAGTACAGAGGCATTGGTAAAGGTTAACCAATGGTATGTTTATTCACAAAAGGAGCACTACAAACCGGCATAAATACAGGAAGCTCTCTACTCCCAGCACAGACTTCAGTTCACTGGCAAAATGGCAGCCTTTTATACCCAGCTGGAGATAATGAGACTATCCCATTTGCAGGGGTGTCTTCAAATGAGAACATACCATAAATACATACATAAGCATACAATAAATACATATAAATAAATAACCTTAAACCATACAAATGTTACAAGTTTCTGCGAACTACATGAACTATACAATAATAAGTCCTTCACACTACAACATAAATAAGCAATCACAACAGCACATCTTAACCCCCCCTGCTATCCTGACATGGTCCAGCCCAATCCTTACTGAAACACATCACAGGCAATTGTTAGGCATTCAACAATAGAACTCCACATCATTGCACTTCCCAAACATATTGAATCTATAACCCACATTGCACTTGCCCCTCATGTTTGTTAATCACCAAGCATTTCCCCAGGTGGAACTCGTTGGCTGAGTGGCCATCTCAGCTAAACAGGAAACGGTATTCAACAATAAAATCATGACTGCAAAATACAACTGTGCAAGTTAATAAAGTGCCAATATGCTGTGCAGAATAAGTAACAGAGGACCACGCGTTTCGGCCTGTGTGGCCTTCGTCAGCGCTGACGAAGGCCACACAGGCCGAAACGCGTTCGTTATCCACGTCAGAGGTAAATAAATTCATACAAAAAGGACATACAATGAGTGCTGGCATTTTCTTTATTTCTACGTATTTATTTATACATACTTTCTTACTCAGTGGCGCCAGATAGGGCCTTTGGTGTACTACTGTAAACTGAAAAAGAACGCACCAAGAACTGTTTAACTGGATCTGGTTTTTTTGCAACCATAGGTCGCATTTCCTATGCAAACCTGCATCTCCCATTAGTCACGCCTCCATATATGGTCACGCCTCGTGACATCATGCCTCCATATATGGTCACGCCTCGTGACATCATGCCTCCATATATGGTCATGCCTCGTAACCACCATACAGTATATGGCCATCTCCATATGAAGATCACGACACTGACCTCATCTAACCCTGGATAACCATACATGGAGAAGACTGGATCATCACCTATCTGCATATATGGATATGAATTCATTCCATATGTTGATCTGACTCCCCCATGCCAAAGCGCAGAAGCGCTCACCCAGCAGTCTGCCGTCACCCAGGCGGATGCATGCACGCGACCTCACCCGCTTCTCTCCCTCAGGGCGTCTTACTGGTACTAAGACTACTATACTACTGGTTAAACTGAAGTGACAACGATAAATTTCAAATAATATTATCAAAGTATTCGGAGGTACCCCTGGACTCCCACTTTGAGAAGCCCTGCTCTATGGTCTACGCACTGGAGAGGTAAATGGTAAAATGGTAAATGGTGCATTTATATAGCGCCTTTTATCCAAGGCGCTTTACATAGATTGTGCATTACATTCACACATTCACACACATTCATACACCGATGGCAGAGGAAACCATGAGAGGCGAGGCATGTGGACTCAGCATACATGACTCCATGAAGGGGTGAATTGAGGACATTACACACCAGGTTGCTGACCTGGCCTGCCACACTTTGCTGTTCCTTCTCCTGTTCCCTCTTGTTAGTTGTATAGTGTTAGTTGTAGTCTTACCAGTAGTGTTAGTGTACGTTGCAGTGTTTGTATTGTGATGGTTTTATGTAGTGTTAGTCTCAGTGTGAAATGTCAGGGTTGCTACACAGAGGGCAAAGAACTCTGGGTCACTGATAAGTGATCCCTCAGTGTGAGGACGACCTAGAGAGAGATCAAGCCAAGTCTATCTGCTGTCATTGTTACACCAGCAACAAGAAGCAGACAAATCTGCTTTACCTTCCTACAACCATGTATTTTTGGGGTATGCTCGCCGCCGTTCGGAACGCTTGTGAGTTCAGAACAGGCTGGTTCTGGAGAACTACAGTTAGCAATACAACCGCCATACATACATACACACACATACAGTATATACATACATTTGCATACTAGATTCCTTTAATGTATTTTACATACGCACGCACGCACGCACGCACGTACACACACACACACACACACACACACACACACACACACACACACACACACACACACACACACACACACACACACACACACAGAGAGAGCTGAGGGAGTAATTACGTTGAGGTTCACCTCAAAACCTCAACGCTGGAGCTATTCTGGACATCTGGGGAAAACAAGGAGGACTGCACTCGGAGGCCAGCTTCAGTTACTGGGTTAAGATCATCTAGGATGACCCATTGTGCAGCCTGGAGCTAGGATTACTGTTTAATTGGTGTGTTGGCCCGCAGAGCCCATGAATCATCAGCCACTGTTGGTCACCACCAAAGTACCTTGACCACAGGGATGGGCCTCAGAGTCAGACCCTTTTTACCTATTAAACACATGAACCCTATAGTGTCCGTGTTCAGGGGCAAACTCTAGGTCAAAATAGCAGATCTAAGCTAACAACACTTGTAGAATGGCTATTTTCGGCTAAAGGTTTTGGTGTACAGGGCAAAAAGGAGCGGTCCTATTATGTACAAAGGGTTCAAGTGGTTAATACAGTATTTATTAGCCTATATAACAGCAAAACGTATACTGTATGTTTCACATGGTTCAAATCAAATACATGTTAGCCCTATTATAAACCCATATGGTACACATTGTAGGCTTAATACATGGTCCAGAATATATTTTTAGATGTGAATGTTGAAATCTCCATGAACATAATGCTTCCATATTTGGTGATGCAACCCAAAAAATACGTGTGAGACTAACGAATGGTGGATTGCTGTAACTTACAGCCTGGCGACTGGGTTGGGTGATGAGAGCAGTCAACTTGGAGAATTATGGGTGAAATAGTGACATAATATGTCACTATTATGCCTGGGAGGTCTGTAAATCACAATAATGAGTACAGCTGGTCCAGCTTTAAGCACAAGGGAAAAATATTCAAAGGATGAGGTCCACCTTTGTACAGTTTTCTCAGTTCTCATTAGCTGACTCACTGACAGGTAATATTCTGGCAGACATGCCTCAATACTATGTCTAACCAGGTTTCAGTTAGTGCAACACCAAGCATATATAGGTCTACCGATAATTAATTTCAAATTATTTGTTTGCTAGTAGCCTCAGAAACCCAGACATTTTTATTTCCAGGGAGAAAAAAAAAAGTCTGGGACCGAGTCCACTTCAATTCGGCATAGAGTAGCGCAAACGTTGATCAATCTCTGCTGATTTCTGATCGTCTGCACCTTTGTTAAATTGACACACACGCACACACGTACACACTCCTCTCTCTCTCTCTGTCCCTCTAATTAATTAGTCTCATGTCGCGCGACTCGCGCAGCTGCGTCTAGATTCTCCCGGCGGATCCTGCCGGGAGCTGCCTATGAGAAAGCATAGGTGGACCCCAGGCTAGTTTGCTAGTTTGCTTTGAACAGAGAGAGGTTTATAATCCAAGGTCTAAAATAGATGGTGACCAACAACAGGCAACAAAGAGTTGCAGTATGAATTGAAGGGCACCGCGTTTCGTCTTTTGCTCACCACAGGAATGAGAAGGGTTGTAGGCAGTTAGCCACATATGGATCCCAGCATGCTTACTCTGGGGGCGAATATTTGACACAATAGATTTGAAGTAGAGAGAAAAGCATGTAGTTACTATGAGCCAAGTACAAACCCCTGGGTGATTCAGCATCAATGAAGTAGAGTTGGTAAAATAGGATCTCTTAGTTAGTAGTGATGGGGAGACAGTAGAATTTGTCCTGGGTCTGAGTTTATTGTGCAGAATAATCTCAGAGCTCAGTCGAGTTCTTCCATCCTATCAGTGAACCCCCAATCTGGGAACCCTGCATTGGCAAAAAACTAAACAGCGCCCTGTTTTCCTTTGAATTTACCTCTGGGGGCGGTGCCAAACAGAATGTGTATAACAGGATGTTGCCCGTTTGCTCGGCTTTAGG
Source organism: Protomyctophum bolini (assembly GCF_963924005.1). Taxonomy (NCBI): domain Eukaryota; kingdom Metazoa; phylum Chordata; class Actinopteri; order Myctophiformes; family Myctophidae; genus Protomyctophum; species Protomyctophum bolini. Next base: position 18,428,219 of record NC_137868.1, on the reverse strand, counting down.
CCAGTGGGGTGCCTATGTTTTTATTCCCACTAACAATAATGTACATGTTCTGAATACCCCTATACCGACAGATTTATATGGGTCATTGAAAATGTACTTCTGTTGCTGAAACCTCTGAAAGTGGACAGAATTCAGATTCTGAGCTACGCACAGCAGGGGTATTCAGAACATGTATACATTGTGTAATCTGTTTTTATTTATACACGTTCTTCTGAATATCCCTGCTGACAGATTCAGTAGCATAGCTCGGAATCTGTTCTTGAGAGAATAGTGAACCCCACATATGGGTCATTGAAAATGTAATTCAGTCCACTTCGGTTGTAGGTTTCAGCGAACCCTAACCTTTACACACTAGCATTCCGAAGACCGTTATTCCGACGCATCGCCATTCCGACTCGCCGCATTACTAACACTGTCCCTAACCCTAACCGCACACGGAAGCCACGTAGTCGGAATGGCGGTGCGTCTGAATGTTTATTCCAGTGTCAAACATCTTTGGTGCATGGTGGTTCTTAATTGGACATGCTAACATAAATACCGGTAGATGTATTAATTGTTCAAACAATCATTTTTTATTACTGTAGTCTGTAGCCTCTGATTATTAACTGGTGTTGGGTTGGAACTTTTAATTGGTTTTGTCTGACAAGGGAAAGCAATTTTGGGAATTGCATCTTCCAGCAGTATTCAGGCAGCGCAGCTCAGCTGGCTTTATTTATGCTGTTTCACTTCAACCAGGTATTTGGAAGGTTATGGTGTCATCCAAGGCCAGTCATTCTTTCAGAGCTTGCTGCATTGCTATGGTAGATTACCGATATAGACATCCATAGCATGTCATGTTTTTCTGACTACCAACCATATTCAAGTTTCAATCACAGGGATATTCTGTAACATTTCATGGCAAATTGAGAATGCAGACTTTAAAATAGCCATTTGTCCCCAGGTGACCTGGTCGGTAGTCTCTCTGTCTGTGAACAAAATAACTCAAGTTGCTGGGATGATAACTGTCAAAATGTCTATCTAGCAATGCAATGTTTAGCGGCAATCACTGTTCTTACTGTAGATTAAGGATTAGAGGGAACAAAAGAGTATTGAGTTTATTGACTTCGTTCATTGTATTTGTTTGTGGTGACAACTCTATACAACATAACTGTCAGCATCAGTTTCGGTGTGAATTATAATGGTTTCGCTCTAAGCTGCTGTCTGAGGGCTGGTGGTTTAGAACGTTGTGTGAACTTTGTGAGAGCATGGTGAGTGGTTAAGACCATGTGATTCAGACACAGTGACTGCCATGCTGCTGAGAAGGGTAGGATTTGTTCTTATACTTTCTGTTTACAGTCACACACGCGGACATTCTCTGGCTGTCCTACTTTGCCTGTCTGTCTGTTTGTGGTAGCATGTGCACATTGTTTGTGTGTACTGTATGCGCATGTGGGTCACGTGTTTAGTAATGGAAAAAGTACTCAAATACTCTGCCATTTTCAAATGGACGGAATATAATGCAGGGCTGAAGTGTGTTACTGTTTTGTAATAATACTCAAAATCTACATCTGAGATGTAGTGTAGAGTAAATGTAAGAGTATTTCCCATTTCTAATACTTTTAAGTAAAGTAGCCTACAAATACCTCGAAATTGTACTCAAGTACATACTACTACGTTACCTTCCACCACTGTTTGCGTTAGTTTGAGCCAGATGCAGCAATGTTCCCTGGCAGATCCTATCGTATCGTGTCGTATTCCACACAGTTGCGTAACCACTGCTCTCCAATCAGATGTTGTTTCCCAGAAGTTTCTGGGTTTTCCTAACCTAACACACACACACACACACACACACACACACACACACACACACACACACACACACACACACAGAAAACAAAAGCCCCCCTGACTCCTCCGCTAACAAGTTGTGCACATGTGCCCTCCCCCCTCTTTCAAGTGGAGTTTCCCAGTTTTGTCAAGATATAATCCCTCCCTCCCTCCTCACACTATACTAACAGGAGCAGGGAAGGGGGCCTCAGTCAAACAGACAGACTGACAGTCATAACAAGATCCAGGGATACACTCAATTTGGTACATGAAGAAGAGAGAGAGAGTTGCTTTTCTGAAGGCCATCATTTACTGTCGGGAGTGTCTCTCTTTGGACCCGAGTCTTATTTGAAAGCAAGCTGTGGCTTTATGTTGCTCAAAAGACTACCAGACTGAGCTTTGTTTCTCTTCTGAACACAGAAAGCTTTTTCCTGCAGCAGCTCCTGGGTCTGTGTATAGCTGAGACACACAGAGGAAGCTTCATGTCAGGACAGGAGAAGACAGACAGCATGTGTCTGGGCCCTGTCGGGACAGCAGCCGAGCGTGAGCTGCTGTGTGTGTTCGGGACGGGCGACCTGGGTCGCTCTCTGGGAGAGCGTCTGATCCAGGCCGGCTACAGGGTGGTCTATGGGAGCCGCAGACCCCACAGCTGTGGACCCCTGCCTCATGGAGCTCAGGTACACCTCTACCATCTATACGTCTATCTCTAATCCTAATATCGAACTCTCTGGAGTCAGATCAAGTGGCCTCCATATAGTGGCAGTTATAGAAAATAAACTGGGTTATACCACGCAATACCACCAAGTTCTGAGGTCACAGCAATCCGGTTTTAGAGCTCATGTGACACATATTTTAACACACAAGTTTAGACTTGCTACATTGCAAACAAAGCACATTAAACTGCATTCTATGTGTATGAAGTGTGTGTGCATGTGTGTGTGTCTTTCATATTGTAGACATTAGAGCCAAACGAAACGTTGCTCTTTGCTCTTTCAAAATAAATGCTCTTGAACCTGGCAAGTGTTGGTGTGCGGCTGTCCCTTCTTTCTCCTACGTTGTATGGTGTGTGGGTGTCCCTTCTTTCTCCTACGTTGTATGGTGTGTAGCTGTCCCTTCTTTCTCCTACGTTGTATGGTGTGTAGCTGTCTCTTCTTTCTCCTACGTTGTATGGTGTGTGGCTGTCCCTTCTTTCTCCTACGTTGTATGGTGTGCGGCTGTCCCTTCTTTCTCCTACGTTGTATGGTGTGCGGCTGTCTCTTCTTTCTCCTACGTTGTATGCCTCGTCACCATCGCACCTGCTCCAAATTGTCTACCGGAAGTCATCTCTCTATAAATATCGTAGACATTGAATTGCATTACGCTTTTTTGTATTATGCATATAAAACATAAATAAAATGTATATGATTGGTGGATCAGTGCATCTAGGCTTAGTGTATTAGTGTATTGTTTTATTGGTGTGTGTGTTTGTGTGTGTGTGTGTGTGTGTGTGTGTGTGCGTGCGTCGTTTGTGTGTGTGTGTTTGTTTGTGCGCGCGCACATGCATGCATGCGTGCGTGCACGTTTATGCAGGTACTGAGTCATGCAGCAGCAGTCCAGTCCACCAGTGTGGTCATTGTTTGTGTCCAGAGAGAACACTATGACTTCCTGCAGAGTCTGGCTCCTCAGCTCAAAGGGAAGGTAGGTTTATGCATCCAAACATCACCACCAATACAGCAACTAGTCCTTCTTATTTACATTTAATTTATCTATGATCATGTACCGTATTATCATCTGTAGTATCATGAAAAGTGCTATACAAAATACAAATAGAATATTTTTGAGTCACTCCAAGGAACAGCAATGTCCGTGTCCGGCGCTGTCCGCCTATGTGTTCACCTATGTGTCCGCCTATGTATGTGTTAATGAGCACGAGTATGACTATTAGTACCAGTAGGGGCGCTGTTGTGCCAGAGAGAGAGATAGTGCTGTACTGTTGCCTGCTAATGAGAGAGAGAGAGAGAGGAGGGGGGGGGGATGGGGGGGGGAGGAGAGGAGAGTTGCACCACTCAGTTCACACTGACATTTTTATAATTGTTATTAAGAGTACCAAAGTCCTGAAGTCACTCGTTTATCCCCCGAGGTTACAATTATCTCAATTATCTAGTGACAGTCTAAAAAGTTTAAAAAATAATAATAATAAATTGTCCCGGCGCTATAAACAGGAATGTGGCGCTGTATCAGTTTACGATAGTCAAACAATCATTTGTTTATTTTTGGAACACAGTTCACGTCTTCTTATTATGGAACTTATACCGTCATGATGTTGTCATGATGTTGGATGATGACTCATTGTCACTTAAATTGTTGAATGAATTCATTAAAAATATCTACCCATAATATTATAGGCTACAACTCCATATATGGAGTTGGACAATAGTTGTATTGCTGCTTTCTGATCTATGGCTGTGATTGATTGAAAGGTGCTGGTGGATGTCAGCAACAACCTGAGGAAGGGTCTGTACCCCGAGGCCAACGCTGAGTACATGCAGAGGTGAGACGCAAAAAGAAAACCTTCACTTCCCAACTTTTACTCCTCCTAACTGCACAGTATCTCTCGAGTTCACGGGTTCCAAAACTTTTCAGGTCAGGACCCAAAAGAGAGATTAGATTTTATTTGCCTTGGACCCAAATTAGTGAAAATAGCAGATCTAAAATCACACAACGCATCGCTTCGCACCGTGTTGCGAACTTGTATATTGCATATTTACACTACTATACTATACTATACTATACTATACTATACCCGTTCAAAGGATCTTCTCTCCCTTGAACCATTATTTCAAAAAATGATCAATAGGTAACAATGACAGCTATAAAGTAAAATGTTTCAGTATGTTACTTGGTTATTTGTGTTTAATGAAGGCGCTGATAGGATAGGACATGTAAAAAAGACAAAGTGAAAACATTAAGGATAATTACCAGATGTTGTTCTACACAATGTGTAATAAAGGGAATAACACAAATAATACTTTAACAATATGTTAATTCAGGCCTGGGGAGCTTTTACAAATCATGCATGTTTGTAGCTGCTATCCAATGTGTGCCAAGTTTAAGGGCTATAGCCTATAGGACTGCTTAGAAAACCCAGACCTACACATTACATAATGTTTCATGGTGTCCTGTGTCTAACATCTGTTTCTCTTATTGACTTATTCTACACAGGCTGTTATGCAATTCTATCTACTATCTACTGACAAGAGACTTTAATGGCCCAGCAATGGATCATATAATAAATATACAATAAACATAATGATATATGAAAAATCACATTATCAACAACATAACATTAAAAAGGGGTTTTGTGTTCTCGTGACAGGCTGGTTCCTGGGGTGTCTGTGGTAAAGGCCTTTAACACCTTGTCTGCGTGGGCCCTGCAGAACGGCCGGACAGACGCCAACAGACAGGTACAGTTGACTGAAGCCTCTTCTATAGCAGTGGTTCTCAGACCTATTCATGTCCAGGACCCCCAGATGTGTATATAGTTGGCCACAGACCCACATCTGAAAACATTTTGTGCCAGAGACCCAGGAATAATTCAAAATTACTCAAAAAACTCAAAATATATATTTTTTTGTAGTTTTTCAGATTTCAAAAATTAGTATAAAATATGGTTAAAATGACCCCCCCCCCCCCCCCTCAAGGACCCCTGGGTCGAGGGGGTCCTTGATTCAGGGGAGAACCACTGCACTGCACTACAGTACAACACTGTGTGCCTGCTACACACCTACACACTGTTACACTGCTACACACCTACACACTGTTACACTGCTACACACCTACACACTGTTACACTGCTACACACCTACACACTGTTACACTGCTACACACCTACACACTGTTACACTGCTACACACCTACACACTGTTACACTGCTACACACCTACACACTGTTACACTGCTACACACCTACACACTGTTACACTGCTACACACTGTTACACTGCTACACACCTACACACTGTTACACTGCTACACACCTACACACTGTTACACTGCTACACACCTACACACTGTTACACAAAGTCATGCTTTGTAATTGTTGAATTGAGTGTAGCCAAGTGCAAGTGCTGAGGTTAAAAAAAGCTCAGCAAAATAAAGGGATAAGGCTTCACTTGAGTACTGAATACAGGAATAACTAAACGCTGTTTAAACACAATTGAACAAAAGTTGAGAATGCTGAAATGAACTAAAGTTTCTGAGCAAATTGAGATGTCTAATGTTCCTTCCATACCAGGAACATTTTTTTTATTTAATATTTTGCGATTGATTTGGCTAAAAATATATTCCTTTAAAACTGTTTGTATCATGAGTACAAGAGCAATTTTGCATACTTGCAAAGGCAACAGGTGCATAGAAGAAGACCAAACGAGTTCCCCAACGTACTGGAAAAAATAAAAAAACTAAGAAAAAAATCCTACACACCGTCTTCAAATGCAATTAAAGTTTTAATGGGAATAACAATGTTACACCTGTTACTTCATCAGGTTATCTGCTTTCGTAGATACACTCACACAGAA
>NC_137868.1:18396858-18419358 GCF_963924005.1 Protomyctophum bolini | reverse complement strand
AGGAGCTGTGTGTATTGCAGATGCACGTGTACAGTACAAACAGTAGAGTAGTGTTTCCACTTGGTGCACCTTCAAACAGCAAGACAAGGGTTTTTTTCCCCATGTGTACAGCAGTGCTACTCAAGCCGCGGCACCCGCTTAAGGCCCGTCATGGTCATACCAATAAAAATATAATTAGTTATTGTCATTGTTTTGAAAAGGTATTGTATTGTTTGTTCCAAGATAAAGTGATATGGCCTGCCTCATTTTGTAACTTCATCATTAATAACAATGTTTTTGTTCATTGAGGTTTGGACTTATAGATGGAAATGTGGGTTTTTACTGTGTTTCCTTCATTTTTGGACTAGTCTAGACTGTACAAAATAAATTTGTAAATGTTTCAAAAATAATACTGACATTTTTAGCTTGCGGCCCTAATTTGTCTTTTGGAATTTTGCATAGTGGCCCCTGATCCGCCCTGCTGTACAGCATGTACTGTATACAAATAAAGTACAGTTTCCCTCCAAATGTTTCACTTTGGACCCAATGCATTTATTCAGAAGTGAACCGCATACATGTTATTCAACAATATTCCTCTATTGAGGTTCCTTAGGTCCAACATCTTAAGAACATCCTTCCTGCGGCCTCTTTTTCGCTCTTATGTCCAGTATAGGCCTGTAGGTTCTTACATTTATAATTGAGGCATTAAGCAGACACTCTCACACAACGTGCAAGACAGGAGTAAGCTAGCATGACCAATTTGTCAAACAGTAACAGTGTAATTAGGTGAGTTAGTGCTAAGAAAACAAGCAAGTGAGTAATTACTGAAGGATAGCAAGCTGACATAAAACCTGGCATCTATTTAACATACAAAGCCACATACTGTACCTCGCATCTATCTGCAGAAGAACTATGAACATATACAAACTTTGTTTGTATATCTGTTAACAAATAATTAAAATACATGCATTTCTGTACGCCATGTGTCTGGGTAATGTGTGGATGGACATGTCAACTCATCAACATGTCATGTCAACATCTTCTGTACTGCAGGTGTACATTTGTGGGGACAGCGCTGAGGCCAAGCAGATGGTAGCAGACCTTTCCACCAGCATGGGTCTCAGTGTCGTAGACAGGGGTTCCCTGTCAGCCTCCAGGGAACTGGAGGATTTCCCTTTGCGGCTTTTCCCCAAGTGGAGACTGCCTCTGTGGCTGGCCACCGGCCTCACCGCCTTCTTCTTCTTTTACCTGCTTACCAGAGATGTCATCTATGCTGCCGTGGAGCAGAAGAAGGACATCTCCTTCAGAATCATGGTGTCCCTGGCCAATAAGGTATGCTGTCGGATGCTGGATCGCTGAACACTGGAAGCCATGCAGCAGTGCTCCACGCCGCTACACGGGCAGTATGAACAGCCCGATGGGTTAACACAGCATTTTGCAGCAATCTGTGGTGCTTTCAGCTCCAGTGTGTACCCAATCATCCCAATGTGAGAGTCACTCATCAGTCATCACATCACAATGCTGTGATGCTTATGCTGTATGTTTAGCATATGCAAGTGTAGCATTATGCAGAATATATTATCCCGCTTATTACAGGCAGGGATGGGAACAGATAGACACTAGGTGGTGCTAGATTGGAGCACCTGCCCTTTTGTCCTCTGCACAGCAATATGCTCTTTTGAAAGATAGTTCAGTGAACATGAACACAGCTTCTGAACGATGTGTTAGTCCCATGGCCACATGAACTATTGGACGCAATCATCACAAGCACAATCTTCTCAACATTCTGACACTAAAACTGCTTTTTTCAGATACAAATCAGGAACTTTGTAATCAATCTTTTTTTGTCCCAGCAACAGAACAGCAGCACTTTCTAGATTTAGCTACAGTAAACATTCGCGAGATCTGCCGCCAGACGGTGCCCACTTATAGGAGACCATTTGTACAGTATGCCATTTTGTGTACCATTTTGCCTCCAGTGTTTAAAAGGGGATCTTCCTAAATATCCACCATTTTTGCTTCAGGTCTTCCCCATTGTGTCTCTGATCATGTTATCTCTGTGCTACCTGCCTGGAGTCCTGGCCGCCATTCTGCAGCTCTACAGAGGAACCAAATACAGGTCAGAGCTGCATGTTTGCATCTAGATTTGTATAATTGCCTTGCTTTTACATATGAACAAACCTACATAACAGCAACAACTAACAATCATAATGGTGAATTTATCTTGCACATCTTTTAGTATTAACTCTTCCATATAAGAGAAAATATATTACATAATTATCATATAAAACAAGCTTACAGCAATAAATGGGTCATGTTTTCCAGGCGTTTTCCTGATTGGCTGGACCGCTGGATGTTGTGCAGGAAGCAGATTGGTCTACTGGCTCTGGCCTTGGCTTTCCTCCATGTCTTCTACACTCTAATCATTCCTATCCGGTAGGCTACAGATACACCAGTCATCTAGTCACAAAATAGATGGAAACACACTGACTTTATGGACATAGTGGCCGAATTTGGTATTGCAGCGCTGGGCCAAAAACATGAACGCGCTGGTCCGTTGACTATCATTGCGCACGTTCATGATGACACGTGAACGCTGTTTCATACTTGAACACGTGCAATGATAGTCAACGGCCAGCGCGTTCATGTGTTTGGCCCAATCAATCCCAGAATGCACTCTGTTCCTACCCGGAAGGAGGAGTGAAATCGCCTCATGCGCTTTTGAGCAACTTAATGCAAGTGGATGGGAGGAGAAATCCGGTGCCGTCTCTATTAATATATACTCTAAGGTATTAACACACTCAATTCCTCTCCACAGCCATACATCCACTGTCTGGCACCCTTTACAATGTTATCATAACCTTATTGACCTATACCTCCTTTGCATTGATTGATTGATTTTCCAGATACAAAAATACATGATTCTCTGTGGAAAGAATAACTAGTTTAAAATCCATAGATGAACTAATACGTTATGTAAAAATAACCGATTTAGCATTAGCAATGCCAGGTTTGATGAGCTCCTTTTTTCACTTAATTTTTTTGTCCGTCACCAAGAAACATTATGATTGTGTGAATCTGTAGCTTTCTTTTAAATTGTACACATGTAGTCATTTTGTGCATTTGCCCACAGGCATTATGTAAGATATCATCGCACCCAGCATGCAGTCTCACTGGTAAGGCTGCTTGCTAGCAGGAACAAAGAAATGCTAATTACTGTGTACAGTATGCGGCGTACTGCCATGTATGTGTATAAATATAAAATGTACCATGTATTAGCTACGTCAGCTTTATGGCTTACACCAGGGGTTCTCAAAGTTTTTGGCTGGGGACCCCCGGAAATGCTTTGGCCATGTCTCGCGACCCCCACACCACACCACCCCCCCCCCCCCCACCCCCAAAAAATAACCTTAATAATAGAGAAAATATATCATGTAAACTCTTTTTCATTTTCCAGCCATTCAGTTGAAAAACAAAATATTGAAAATCAATTGGGGACCCCCCAAAATAATTTGGCGACCCCCGGAGGGGTCGCGACCCACGGGTTGAGAACCCCTGGCTTACACAATACTAAGTATTATTTTAACTCATTTTTATTTAGACCATTAACAAAATGATTAAATTAATGTAATTGTTGTTTTTTTGTTTTTGTTTTAGTTTTTTGCGTGTTTTGTCCAAAATGAATTAATGAATGACAATTTAACATGTCAAAATGTTGACCACAACTGTACAAATTCACCACTTTTACATAAACATTTAAAAATAAAACAATAATGTCAACAGAATTTGAATTATTTTCAAAATGTTTCAAAAGCATGTGCAGAAATAGCAAAAAACCTCAGACAAGCTCATAGCACATCATGATGTGAGCCTGAAGATCGTCAAGTTTTCATACAATGAAAAGCAGTGGTTAACCCCCACCCCTCTCTCTCTCTTTCAGATAAGGGAAAACAAGACTGCAGAGTTTGACAACACCTTAGCCTGGCGGACTGACTCCTACTACGCTGTGGGGATTCTGGGTTTTGGGTTGTACGTCGTGCTGGGAATCACATCTCTGCCCTCTGTCAGCAACGCACTCAGCTGGAGGGAGTTCAACTTCATACAGGTGTGTGTGTGTGTGTGCGCGCGCATGCGCATATGTGTGTGTGTGTGTGTGATTTTACTCTGAAAAGCCCCGTCTTCCATTTCCCCCCAAAACCGGGAGTTATAATTTTCCATTAACACCTCGTGCTGTCACATCTGATCTAGATGCTTGGTTAAGTCAGAAATGAGGACAGAACATCGCCGTTCTGATCAAAACCGTGGACAGCGATGTAGATTTAGTGAGAATAGACAGTTTTGTCGGGCCGTAAACAAGGAAGTGAACGGCTGCTTGCATGCACGGAACTTTTAGAATCTGATCTCAGGTCAAAATGGGTTAAGCTGTTAGCTAGAAAAAGTGCCGCTCTGGTCTAGGTGGCACAGGTCTAGCGTTTGTGATGTTTGGACAAAGTTCTACACAGATCAGTGCAGTTATAGGTGTAAACATGTAAGTTGCATTTCTTGAAGAAATGCAATCTTAGCCACTAGGCAGAGGAAGACATTTTCTTCCTCTGCCTAGTGAGAATGTGTGTGCATAATTTCACGGAAATCACGTGCTGTGTTCAAGATTTGAGGCATTTTGTTGAAAATGCAATCCTGCAAACTTTGGAAGGCAATCTTGATTCTTAGCCAATCGGGATGGTATATGGGAAAGCAAACAGATGTGTGTCGATCACATGACTGTGGAGATAGTGTATACCGATTTGCGTGATGTATGGATAAAATCTGTACGAGTAATATAAAGAAATGTGTTTTGCAAAAATTGGCCTCATTGTGGCGCTATAACATGCCATTGTGGAAAATCGAGGGATCTGTGGCAGAGGTTTGTTGTTGGCATCCAGGGAGTGTGTGTGCACAGTTTGGCTATCTGTACACAGACGGACGGACACACGCACACACAGACACACGGATGGAGTGCAAAACATACTCTCCCTATGCCTTCGGCTGGTGGAGACAATAAAAGTACTTACTTACTTGATACTTATAATAAGTATCATAAAGCTTGTATGTCCTGTATATTATTTTGACCCGCCACCCCCCTTTGAGTGTGTGTGTGTGTGTGTGTGTACGTTTGAAATGTCAGCCAACACATTTGGTATGGTATATGGATATGAAAAATGCGTTGAGGTGTAACATGCCGAGGCAGCACAGGCAGCCCTGACATTCCCCCTGAAGTCAGACTTATATTGATTCCATTAATATTCCCTCAGTTTCCAACAGCCCACAGATACAAGCCATTGAAGCCAAGGTTTTCCGTTTCTGCGATGCTGATGCGATTCTTTCTTTAGGCAGGAGGACAGGTCAAAAAACACTTTCAGGTTAATTTTGGTCGAACCAATTATTGTGTGCCTCAGCTGTGACCTTGGGAGTCCAAAACGGACAGCATGGATGGATGATCCAGTTAGCGCACAGACACGTGATCACAATGCTTAACGAGCTCACTGAATAGCCACTTAGGAATCGGTCAGATGAGAAAATTAGTTACCTGGTGTGCCATTATCACTGAAGGTAATTTGTGGAAAGAATAGGTTCTGACTTATTGGGTCCAGGCCTTTCTTTTTTCTTTTTCGACATGCTTGTAATGTGTTCACCTTGTGAGTCGAGTGGTGTTTACAGCAGTGGTTACCAAACGGTGTGCTAGAAGTAATGTCCAGGTGTGCCTTGGGATTTCGTCATGAATATCATGTCGCAAAGCAGAGCCAAGATTTATACCAATTTTCTTTTTTTACAAAGATATATATATTTTACCACAGCCAGACTTTAGGCATGTCATTATGTGCCTTTATAATGTAACCCTGACTCACAGCCTGCCTGTGGCATTCAAAGTTAAGGCAGCGAGTGGATAGATGACATATTTTCACTATGATGAATACAGGTACTGTATGTATATTGAGATTTTGAGATTCAGGTCATATGGCACCATGCACTTCAGAACCTGATCCACCCTCATACCTATAGCTCTGTCTGGCTCAGAGTGCTTCCACTAAGGAAAGTAGTCTTTCTATTGACACAACCCGCCTTTGTTTTGGTGAGTAGCAAAAACGTTCTATTTATTTACGCCAAAGAGGAGAGGCTGGTCTGATTTCGATTTGAGATTTAAAATTGTAAGTCCCATAGCCTTGTACTGCGCAGGGCAGAATCGTAGAAGCAGTAGAAGGCTATGGATCAGAGCTACCTCATACCCATCCTGCTCACTTAAAACCTGGTTCAGACAAAAGATTTGTGACACTGATAGAACTGTTTTAAGCCCGATTTAAACTTTATCGTACTGCGGTGTCACGTGCCACAAAAAAGTTGATCTACAAGCTCACATCTGTTTAGAGTTTAGACCTATGCGGCCAATTCTAAAAACACCTTCTAAATGCTGTTGCTAAAATGATGTTGCTATACTGTAGCAACAACTACCACAAAAGGTGTTCCAGGTCTAAAATATATATATATATATATGTGGCGAAGCGTACCGGAGTTAACTGGGCCTTCATAATCTGCTCTGCCACGCTGTTTTCTTTTTTGTTCTTTTGCGATGGAAATGCTTTAATCTGGTGCACTTTGAGAGCAAAATCAATAAAGAACTATTAGACTATTATCATCTTTACTGTGCTATTTAACACATTGAGTACGCCAACGTGCATCAAAATAAAGGCCGCTATAGTGCCAGAGTAGTCTGATCGCTTTTACTCTGAAAGCCATGAACCGGAAATACTTTCTTAAAAAAATTGACTTGACAAAGTGAGCTCATAATCCCCGATCATCCTAATATATTTATATAAACTCCAAAAAGCGTTCATATTTTGCGGGAGAGACGGATGAGGAGCAGAAATGCAGCGCCAGCATATCGATCCATTCATCACCACGGAGAGCGCCCTGGATGAGGAGATACGAGTCATTCTTTCCGCCGCGCTAACATGGGAGTCAATGACAAGCTAATATTTGCACAGAGCGTTAGCATACGGCAAGCGAAAAGCGAAATGCCAAAAAAAAAAATAGGAATAATTCTGAATATTATTATCTCGCCCCGCGTCGTTTGGACGTCGCTAGGACGTCCACAGACGTCTAAGGTATTACTCGTTTCTGATCCTTATGACGTTTCCAGACGTGTTTTGTACAGAATGTGTTTTAAGAGGCGGATTTGAAATTTTATTTTATTTTTTATCACATAACAATGAGCTGCAGACAGTGCACGAGCAGGCTGGACAGTCACACACACACACACACACACACACACACACACACACACACACACACACACAGACTTGCCTATAGTATCCCTTTAAAGTTTAAAGGCACACTTTGCAGCAGTGTGCGCAACAGACAACATCTCTGGAGTAATTAGTACACTGATCCTATGCTGTGTATTCGTGCCCTGATACCATCTAATTGCATCCTGTGCTGTTTTCTAGTGGCTGACACTGACACAGTTCAGCGTCACTGACTGACAGTGGGCAGACTGTCTGTTGTTTTCTAGTGGCTGACACTGACACAGTTCAGCGTCACTGACTGACAGTGGGCAGACTGTCTGTTGTGGACAGACTGTCTGATGTGTCCACCACTTTGGTCCAAAAGAACATATCGTCACTTTCGGGGCAGAAATCTCATATTTCCTTTCAACGTTGTATGCTTTTTCGTCACTTCATACCCTACTTTGTCTTACAAGAGTGTCAAGCTAAAGCCGTTTCTGAGAAAGTCTCGAAAAAGTTATGGTTTTAGCTTTCCACCCGAAAGAGACATTGAAAAGTCTGGCAGGATTGCCATGGAATTTGTGGTTCACCTTCCATGCTTCCCAGAGGATGCTCTTTCATACTCGATCCTCCTGATTTTAGGAGACTCCACTGCCTTTCCTCTAGTGCCACCCTTTGGCCAAAACTCCCATTGCACACACAATACCGTAGCATCTAATGGCCAGATGCTGAGTGCATTCAGGCTGCCTGGAGGATGAACCCTGGCCATTTAAGTGATCCTATGATGTCATCTTTACCCACATCTTATAATGTAATGGATTTGATAGACTGCAGGTTCTAAAACGGTCTTTGATTCTGATTGGCTGGTTTCCTTTTAGAACACGTACTAAACGCGACTATAATCTACACTGGTTTAAATCAGTTCATATCAATCCCAGGTGTGTTATTTTCTTCCCGTGTATCAGTAGTGTATTGGTAGCTGAAAGGGGATTTCCTTACACACCCTGGCTGTGCAGGGCTTAAGTTCTAAGCACTGCCCCGGCGCATAGGATGGTGACTAGAAGTGAATATACTATGAATCACTGCCCCGGTGCATAGGATGGTGACTAGAAGTGAATATATATGAATCACTGCCCCGGCGCATAGGATGGTGACTAGAAGTGAATATATATGAATCACTGCCCCGGCGCATAGGATGGTGACTAGAAGTGAATATATATGAATCACTGCCCCGGCGCATAGGATGGTGACTAGAAGTGAATATACTATGAATCACTGCCCCGGCGCATAGGATGGTGACTAGAAGTGAATATATATGAATCACGCCCTATAGGATGGTGACTAGAAGTGAATATACTATGAATCACGCCCTATAGGATGGTGACTAGAAGTGAATATATATGAATCACGCCCTATAGGATGGTGACTAGAAGTGAATATATATGAATCACGCCCTATAGGATGTTGACTAGAAGTGAATATATATGAATCACGCCCTATAGGATGGTGACTAGAATTGAATATGAATCACGCCCGAGACAAAGAGGCAGTCAGAGGCAGTCCGTTTTGTGTCGTGCCTCACTATGGCTTTCAGCCTTTATAAAACACAAGGTAACTTGAGACCTCTCGTTAGCCTGACACTCAGCCTGAATTTTTATTTAGTTTCACTCCATTATTCAGTCTGAACACCCTCCCTACTACAACCGTTTCTGGGATGGGCGTTGCCAAAGAGGCAGTCTTCAGTGATTGGTTCATACCAACCAATCAGAATAGTAGGAAAGCAGATGGCATTGTGTCAATCATGTGGCTATGGCTAACCTGTTTGCTAACCAAACAAACACAGCCAACGAGCGCTACTAGTATGTAAACAAAAGCGGTAAAATATGTCGGATGATGATGTTTATAAAATCGCTCGTGTCTGTAAAGAAATTATTTATCATACGTCGATTTAATAGCCAGATTGATACGGCCGTGAGTTACCGCAGTGGGGGCAGCCATGTTTGTTTGTGTCTGGACGGCACTGTTGTTTGACGTCATCGAGTTGAAACGACGCTGATTCGTCGGTTGGATTTCCAACCGAGTCTGAGACCTCCTTCGGGAGCGTCACCAGACCCTAAATTGCCTGAACATAATTTTTTTATGTGGCTAGCGATTCAGGGGCTGGAACCAGGCTAACCTCTCGTAGCTTATAGCTTTAATGAACTATACTAATTATGGTTAGCCATTGTCTTTCCTCTAGCGCCGCCCTCTGGTCAAATGCAGGAGGGCGTGTGTAAGGTCTACTTCCACACTTTGTGACCGTGTAGATCAGTTATTTGAACTACTTTCAAATCTTTCTCAAAATAGTAAAAAATGCCTAAAATGTGTAGGGCTGTAGGCGTAAGGGGCCCTATTTAGACGACCTGTGACACGGGGCACAGACATTGGGGTTGTTTTCCCGTCAGTGTTACTAGTTAGACCGTGTGTTATGTTGCGCTTAATTTATGTCACTAGAAAAGTGACACAAATTCAACGTTTGCCACCTGGAAAGTACTACAAAAGGGGGTTAATCAAACAGAAACTACAACATTTGGCCAACCTGGCGGGAAGGAAAGTACAGGATAGGGAAAACATTTGGCCAACCTGGCGGGAAGGAAACAAGATATTCAACAGTTGGTACTTTGAAGAGATGTGAAGAGATGAAATCTGAAACCTGAAACTAGAGAAGAGAGAAAACTAGACTAAAGACCTTGGTACGGGAGGCCGGGTAGCAGAGCACAATGGACGGGGGTCGCACGAGGGACCGCTGGGTACGACCCGGTTCCTGCACAACCCAGTTCCTGCACGACCCGCCTGCCCATTATGCCTGATTATCCCAGATTCAACCCATACCCCGGGGAGAACTACACTATAACTGACGTAGATCCAGCGTCGTCCAGCTCGTAGATTCAATTTGTCAACGTCGGGCCCCAAATTCAACATGCTCGTAGATTACACGTCGCGTCGGGCCAATCAAAAACAGATTCAACACACACACGGCAAACACATGCACGCACACACAGACACAGACAACCCCCCCCCCCCACACACACACACACACACACACACACACTCACCCTTAGGCCCATCACAGTATTTGTGATAATCGCAATACTTTTGGGATAATAGTCATAATCGCTCCCATGTTAGAAAGTAGTGGAAGTAGCAGATCTAGGAGCTCAAAACTGTTTTGATCTCATAGATCTGCTACTTTCACAATTCATGTATTTGTTTTTGCAATTTAAATAATTTATTAATACTTGTGACAGGCCTAATGTACCTCAATGTACCAGCTTGTGCGGTACATTTGCATGGGGATTCCAGACAACATAGCGCGCCCACTATCGTTGACCGGGCGGGGAGACCCCCCAGGCATCTCGACCCTATCCCCGGCGTTCGGAGGTCACTCCCCTGGCGTTCCCAAGGAGCATTCCAGACATCAAGGACAGCCGGCATGATTTTCCTTAATAAATAATGCCTATAAATAAAACAAAAAAACAACAAAAAACAAGTGTTAGAAATGACTACACCTGTACGTGCCCATCTGCCTACTTGAGAACGATGCAACTAGGGAACCTAATAATACCCGTTGTCAACTTGTCATAGCACCCGTTTTAACGGGTCCCTTTTGTGCCCTTACTGTATATGGAGGTCTCTACTGTATCTGTCTGTCTGTGCCTGAAGAGTGCAAACTGACTGGAAAAAGTGGACTGGTTAAGTAATCAATTGGCAAGTGTGGGGTTGCCATGGCAATCAATTGGCTGAGGCAGAGGCTGGAAATTGCACAGGTGAGGCCGGGGACTGATTGGGCCCACTGGCAGAGCCTGACCAGGTGTGCTATGACAAGTTGAAAATAGCCGAGTGAGAAACCAATACCAATGCCATTAATTGCTATATTAATATTTGCGCTATAACTTCATTCACAATTACGGCCTAAATCGATCCCAGCTGACATGCAATGCCACACAATCAATTACAGCAGTTACAGATGCAAAGAAAGATCATCTTTACTGTGCTAGATTTGAATTTTGATTTTATTTTTCATCACACAACGGCCAGCCTAACAATGAGCTGCAGACAGTGCACGAGTAGACAGTGCACGAGCAATTGAACAATGTGGACCCTGTTGTAAACAAGTGTAATGCTTAATTGGGTCGTCCACTCACAGTTAACAGTCTCTGTATTGAGTTTGTGCTTGAAATGTACTGTAATTCTACAAACTGTTAATAAATATTTCAATCAATCAAAAAAAAGAGCAGGCTGGACAGTCACACACACACACACACACACACACACACGTCACACACTACAGTGTGAGCTCCCCGTTCCCCCCCTGCCTACTGAGTGAGAAACCAATACCAATGCCATTGCTAAATTAATATTTGCGCTAATAACTTCATTCACAATTAGTACGGAACATCGGCCTAAATCGATGCCAGCTGCCACTGCATGGTGCCACACATTACAATCAACCTCGTAACAGGAGTTACGGTATGCAAAGAAAGATCAAGTCAAGAATTACCAAATTAAACGCACAGCAGCCCAGCCAATATTTCAAGACAGACATACATTTGTGTGGAAAAGAAATGCGCAGCGGCAGATCCATCAATATAAATTAATTTGTTTCACTCACCATTGACACCGTT
This sequence comes from Protomyctophum bolini, assembly GCF_963924005.1. Lineage (NCBI taxonomy): Eukaryota > Metazoa > Chordata > Actinopteri > Myctophiformes > Myctophidae > Protomyctophum > Protomyctophum bolini. Next base: position 18,407,456 of record NC_137868.1, on the reverse strand, counting down.
TAGTCCCGAGGCCATAACGGGTGCACCATCGTAACACTGCGCTTTAAGTTTATCTGTGCATGCATATTCCTCCAAGAAATTAAGAGCCAGTCTGCCAGGGTTGCAACCTCTGCTGCTGTTTTGCCCCCCCGACACATCCACATAATGAACCTCTCTTTTACGCCACCGTCTGTTACAAACTTCTGGGGTTGGGCGGCCTTTTTTGACAATGTCCATCTTTTCATTGAATGTTCTTCTTGAAAAGGGAACTGTTAATAAATCCGCAACAACATCGACAGTATCATGTTTCATTAGTTTGTTTACTACGGGTATGCTTGTGTTGTCTTGCTTGATAGTTCGCTACGGTAGCCGAGGGGCAAGATCGCTCTAGCATACCTTTGGCATCTAAAAGACTACGCCCATTGACTACAGCTCCAAATGTGATTGGCTGATCAAACTGTCACTCCACACCTAGAATACCCTCGATGGAGGAAAGTCTGCCCAGTGACTTGTAAAAAGAAATCTCCGATTGGCTGTTATTTTCTCCTGTACAAAAACGCTCTAATGCGCAGTGAATGGGGCGAAAACAACCATGGCGAGCGAAACAGTGTGGTTTTAACAGATTAGCGACACAAACTATTTTAATACATTTGATTAAAAAATATAAAAAATATAAATAAAAAAAGTAATTTTTAAAATTAATATTTTCTTTCTTCTGATAAAGCAGGTGTACAACCTGTGACGTGCTGAGAGCTTATACACCTGCTATTTTTGAATAGCCAATGCTAAATTCTATAATGACATAAATGCTTTCAGCTTTCCAACAAGAATGGTTTGACTTTCATGATTTTATTATGCTTGTGCTATGTGCTTGCTAAAATGACATGCTATTGAAAAATGGTTGAGTCTCAGGAAGTTTGTCCTCAGCAGACTGATGTTTATTTGATGTTTGTGGTTTTGTTTTTGAAGCATTTCATTTGTTAATTTCTTTCCTTTGTAGGAAGGATTATGAGCTTATAGCATAAAGTTAATTGATGGATTCCCATGAGGAGTGAGTATAGAAAGCATGTTAAATGCCAGCAAAGGGTCTAAGGCACTGTTTCCCAACCAGTGGGCCGGGACCAATGTTTGGGTCACAGACCAATTTATATGGATCACGACTTGAGTAAATATCCCCTTTTTCTGTTTACTACATAAACAAAATGTATTTACATTTTTTAACACAACTTTCTTTTCAACAAAATTAAAAACAATTAAAAAAAGAGCTATCTGAATACCGGTCCCCCGCTGTAGAGCACCGAGTCGGTAACGATGGAAGTTGGAGATTCATGTCCCATCCGGGTATGCAATACCCGTATCCGTATTCTTTCTTTCTTTCTTTCTTTCTTTCTTTCTTTCTTTCTTTCTTCCTTCCTTCCTTTTTGATGAATTGAACAAGGTGGAACCTCTTGTAAACAATTGTAATGCGTTATTGGGTCGTCCACTCACAGTTAACAGTCTTTGTATTGAGTTGTGCTTGAAATGTATACTGTAATTCTGCAAACTGTTAATAAATATTTCAATCAAACCTTTCTTTCTTTCTTTCTTTCTTTCTTTCTACAGTTGAACAAGAAATGAACCTCACCACAGGGAACACACTCATTCATAAATGTAACTGGGTCACGCCAAGCTCATTTAGTAATTCTCTCCCTCCTCCTCCTCCTTCACTTTGGCCACAAATTAGAGCAGAGCTTTAAATGTTAAGTTATTCATCAAATGTAATTCAGGGAAGGCATTCATTATACCAGGCCACGCATCTTCAGGAGTGACTTGCGTGTGCGCGCGTGCGTGCATGTGTGAGCGTGCATGTGAAGGTCAAAAGCTTATCTTTATAAAGGTCAGGCTATCACATTTTATCTATCATGCTCATTAAACCTATTACACAGCAATTAAATTTCAACAAACTGTGCCAGTGAATGAGTGTGTGTGTGTGTGTGTGTGTGTGTGTGTGTGTGTGTGTGTGTGTGTGTGTGTGTGTGTGTGTGTGTGTGTGTGTGTGTGTGCATGCATGCGTGTGTGTGTGTGTGTGTGTGTGTGTGTGTGTGTGTGTGTGTGTGTGTGTGCGCGCGCGCCTGCATTTGTGCGTGTGTGTGCGCCTGTGTGTGTGAGTGTGTGTGTGCGCCTGCGTGTGTGTGTGTGTGTGTGTGTGTGTGTGTGTGTGTGTGTGTGTGTGTGCGCGTGCGCCTGCATGTGTGCGTGTAATCGTGTATGTGTGTGTGCGCCTGCATGTGTGCGTGTGCGTGTGCGTGTGTGTGTGTGTGTGTGTGTGTGTGTGCAGTTTTGATTTGTGTCCAATCTTGTCGTCTCTGCTGTCCTCTTAGTCCTAGGTCCTTGCTGGGGGACATTGTTACTGTGAACCATGTCTTTGGTTCACATTGGGTTACTTACTTCCTCTTCACACTCCATACTGGTGTCTCAATGTCTGTCTCTTGGTCACGCATAACTCCTACATCGCTCATGCAGGAGGTACGCGCGACAGAGAGAAACAGGGCAGACATTGAGTGAATGAAAGTACTTTTGACATGGCAGCCGGTCAAAATAACCTGTGGTGCGCTGTAGAGTTGAGGCATGTGACATGTGACAAGAAGACTATATAACATATAACATCAGTCGTTTTGTATACTCAGCACCTAAATAAAAGGCTCTAAATGTCCGTGCTGCTCCAGTCTCTTCTCCTTAAGCAACTTTGATGTCCTTGCACCTGTGAAGCACCGGATCAGCTGTTTTAGGCCTGAGGCGCGTTGGTAGACTCCCTTTGTAACTATATAACATGCCTTCCATGGACAAGATACTTGACTCTTTCTTCCGTCCACACGTGGATTATACCAATGTCAGCAGTATGCGGCAAACACGCACCGACTCCTTGCACCTTAATCCAATGTAGCACCTTGAATAATGCCCTTAAGTATAATGCACATACAGTACTCAGCGGCTGCTATATGCTCACTGCACCTTATCTTATCTCAGGTTAAAAATATTATTATTTTGTACAGTTTGTAGCAAAGCTTGTAAAAAAGCTAAGAGACCTTTTGTTTGTACTGATTGTGGCAAAAGCTTGTACATATCTAAGACAAACACAGAAGAAAACCCTTTACCTCTACTTTTTTACTTTACCTCTACTTACCTTGATCTCCTTCCCTTTCTTAGTTTTTCCTGGAGAAATGACACGATGGGAACTATGCACAAAAACTAATTTGACACACTTTTTTAGGTGCTGCATTGCTCCTCCCAGGGCCGGCCCTGACTAAAATACTGCCCCAGGCTAGATATTTCCTGATGCCCCCCCCCCCCCCCGCCGCCGCCGCCATGGTGCCATGATGCACTCTTCAAATTTTGACGCTTCAAATTCTTACCAGTTTGTTGACCTGACCTGAGACTCCTTAATGCAAGATCATGTAGAGTAATGTTAAAAATACATATTGTTTCTGTTGGGATGGCAACTAGGCTCTTCCCGACAGATTGATTGATTGAAATATTTATTAACAGTTTGCAGAATTACAGTACATTTCAAGCACAAACTCAATACAAAGACTGTTAACTGTGAGTGGACGACCCAAATAAGCATTACACTTGTTTACAACAGGGTCCACCTTGTTCAATTCATCAAAACATTTAGAGACATACAAATACACTTCTATATAGTAACAGCAGACATATGCAATGGACAAGTCAACATTAGACACAGACTAAAGCTTCTATATTGTTATCCATTAAAAACAGGTATTTTTTTAAATAATACAAATGTAATATGTACTGAACAGATTATAAATTGGTGGTAGTATTAAATAGGAGTGTTCCACAAAATGGTTCTCTATTGTGATCCTCTCTCAATTCTAAAAAATAATATCAGTATCATAGCATATAATTTTAATCACTGTAAAAAATATATATAATAATTAAACCAACCACCAAATGAACCCTTACAGGACTAATTTAAATTCAAAGTTACTAACTTTGAGTGTACAATTTGTTGAGATTGAAATTGAAACAATGGGCTGGCTTTGCTTACTGGCTAAAAGTAAACAAAACCATTTGCCCTCAGGGGGACAAATAAAGTTGGGCTCTTGGGAAATTATCAAATTAACTTATTTGACATTATATGCCCATATATTTACTCATTCTCAACTAAATAAGCTAGCTAATAGCTGCAAGTCTGACAAGTGACAATGACAACACAACATGCAGTAGCAGCTAGCTTGTTGCTACTTGTTTAGCTCAAATAACTAGACAGTTTATTCATGATTCACTGTTTAGTAATCACATTCATACCTTCATTCATACATTCATACCATTTTTTTCTTTCTTCCCTGATGACCAGAGGGTTGGTTTGGCCTCTTGGACATCACAACACCAACAAAAAAAACACCACGACGAGTGGACAACACAGTACTTTATTTGTTTATATTCCCCATCAGTGCACCATGCCGTTTGGCTGTAGGTTAGGCTGGGGGCGGGGGAGGGGGCATTCCACCGGCCACACCCCCCACCCCTGGCTGGCTGGATTTAGTAGCAGGGGTGGGGGGGCAGGCAGCAGAGCAGAACAGCCACAGCCACAGCAACAGCGTCAGCCGTCAGCTCAGCTGTTTTGCTGCGCGCAGCGCTTGAAAGCGAAAGTATCTGTGACTCGGCTCTGCTGCCCCCGTCCCCTCCTGATGCCCCAGGCTATTGCCTGACTTGCCTGATGGGAGGGCCGGCCCTGGCTCCTCCAGGCACAGTAATGCTAATAACATCATGTAGAGTGCGATGCGCCATTATTTTAAAACTTGTAGTTTGTGCATGTTTAAGATTACTGAGAAGAGAATAAGATTATTCCGTAGTGTGTGATAGCTGTGATTATTCCCTCATTGCTATATCTGTCTCTGCTGCTGCTGCAAGAAATAAATAAAACATTTCACTAGTCGGAATAAACACACCATTAGGGAGGTTTAAGGGATTTATTGACAGTGAAGAAATGGAGGGATGAAGGAATTTGAATGAATGCAGGTATGTAGGTTCCGGGGGGGTCGCCGACCCTGGAGTCTTTGTGGGGGAGGTCGTATGGTGTTCGTCGTATGGCGTTCGTCGTAAGGCGTTCGTCTGACGCGTGTGCATGGACGGTTACCCCCAGGAACCTGAGAAGGAGAGAAGAGAGTTTTGTTTTAATTGTTTGATCCACTTTTGGCAAAGTGAATGTAGTAGTTCTAGTGCCGAAAAAGCTCCTTTGGGGGGAGCACAAACAAGGGACTAAATTATTTTCGCTCCTATGCCACCAAAATGTGGAACGCCCTACCAACAGTCATTAAGACATGTGAATCCCTTGACTCCTTCAAAACCACTCTCAAAGGGCACCTACGGATGGCTGCAATTCGAAACTGGCCCCTGTAAAATCTGAATCCACCCCACCGCCCCCCCCCCCTTTCCCCTCACTGTATATGTATCTTTTCCCTTTTTGTCCTTTATGATGAATTCCTGTTCTGTTCTTTAACTATATAGAAGTGTCTAATTGTATGTCTCTAAATGTTTTGATGAATTGAACAAGGTGGACCCTGTTGTAAACAAGTGTAATGCTCAATTGGGTCGTCCACTCACAGTTAACAGTCTTTGTATTGAGTTTGTGCTTAAAATGTACTGTAATTCTGCAAACTGTTAATACATTTTTCAATCAATCAATCAAAGCGGGGAGAGGAGCTGCTATGGAGCCGGTGAAGGGGTGGGGGTGGGTAGCGAGAAGCCTGTAGGAAGGCGGCTGGTAGACAGGTAGATTGACGTGGAGGGCGGAGAGTGGCATGTTGTTCCAACCCCATTTACAGGGAGAAATGTGCAAAAACATACTGGTTGCTGATGGAAGTTATGAGTAGTGTGTTACTATTCTAAGCCTGGTCTTTTCTCATGGCTCTCTCTCTCTCTCCTTTCTTCCAGTCCAAGCTGGGGTTCCTGACACTGTTCCTCTGTACGCTTCATGCCTACCTGTACGGCTGGAACAAGTTCCTAAAGCTGTCCAACTACAAGTGGTACACTCCTCCAGGCTACATGCTGTGTCTGATCATTCCCTCTGTGGTGTTGTTCTGCAAACTGCTGCTGCTTCTCCCCTGCGTCGACCGCAGCCTCACACGCATACGACAAGGCTGGGAGAGGAGGAGCGACCCCGGAGCTGAGAGAGGAGAGGAGAGAATCAGTCAGCCACTGATGAAATGAGACGCACGCACGCACGCACGCACGCACGCACGCACGCACAAACACACACACACACACACACACACACACACACACACACACACACACACACACACGCGCGCGCACGCACACGCACACGCACACATACTGTATAGCACAGATAGCACTGATTAACAGCAATAATTGTTTTTCTTCCATTTACAGAACATCTTATCAGGAACTCTGTGGTGAGAGTTGAGTGGAAAATCCTCAGGCTTCACTGCGTCATTGTAGCACTGAAAAAAGTTTTCAGTTTTCAAAGTTTTTGTGTCAGGTATCAGTTTAGCTTCATGTTGCAGACTTGCACTAAAAATGAATTGTAGCCTGTCACTTTGTCGCTGATATAGTGTGAACTCAGCATGAGGGTTGTATCGGTTATGTTTAAGAAATATAACGCAAACCCTAACCGATATGCCTAACTCCATCACTTATAAGGATGCTGGAACTGTATGTACCCTGAATGAAATCATACCAGGGACAGCAATTAGACAAGCTGCCTGCAAAGAAAAATCCCATGCACCCACAATGGATTTTTTTTTATTTCTTTTTTTTCCTTCACTGACGGTGAGAATGGTCCATGAATGAGTGGACCAAAGGAGAAGTTCCCAGCTACATTTATTTTTATGCACGTTTTTCCACCGATTCCTCCCCCTAGGGCCATGTATGATAAGTCATGATGACATATTAAAGTATAAAAGTACCTCAAGTTGGCTCTACTTCAATGTTGATGAGAAATATTGTTTATGGAATATTTTACATTGGGTAAAATATACCCGTGTTTATGATGATGTAACAAAAAATATGTTTAGTGTTCTAGGGTTAAATCAATTAGAAACACAAAGTGTTAACTCCATGGCAGCCTACACTGCTACTGAGCTGTTTCCCTTCCCATATACTACAGACGCCACCCTTCGATTTATAATCAAGCAACCACAGTACAAGAGCAATCCACCCTAGATGCACACTGTGTTAATCAATCAGATGGATTAACAGGTGCCCCTCGAATCAGATCGTCAGGCACACATCACTCAACATTGAGGTTTCAACATGCAGCTCCCACATAACAGCATCTTCCTGTGCAGATCAAACACAAATATATTAAAGAGATTCCAGTCACATGTGCACTTTCTGTGTGACTGCAATCTACAAGTTACGAGCATTACAATACGATTATGCATGTATTCCGCTGAAGATAGAGAGTTATATGTAAGAGGCTTCTCTGTGACAAACTGATACACAAAACACACCGTAAAGGTGATCTATTCTATATATGCTTATACGGTATGTGAAACTATACATCCAGGCATAATCACTCATGCACACACGCACACACACACACATGCACTTTCTGACACCACTGCAGGCATCGGCTCATTATCTCATCTTGGCTCTGTTTCATGGAGTCAGCTCACTGTGTTTGTTATACTGACACACACACGCTCGCGCTCGCACACGCACACACACACACACACACACACACACACACACACACACACACACACACACACACACACACACACACACACACACACACTGACACACAGTCACACACACACGCTGGCAAACTCACATAAGATTATACCCTCCATTTATGTAACCATGTCTAAACCTTTCCATTTTCACAGCAAGCAGTGTAACAATGTTGTATTGTCCAATAGATTAGCAATCTTCAAACACTTGCCTGATTTGTACATGGTTCCGCATCGGTATTGTTCGCTGAAAACTGCAGATCATCAAGATTGGCATTGTTGTAGGCATTTTGGTGTCTGTTGCACTGGTGTGCAACAAAGTCTAAATTAAGCATTGCACGCACACGCACGCAAACTCAGGCATGTACACAACACACCTCACACCTCAAAGATCCTGACAGTGACACATGTACAGTACTCACAGGAAAAACTGCACGCGTCAATGCAGCTGCATATTGTTTGAAGGTATTGTCCTTTGTCTTCCTTTGTGAGACCAAGGCTTTAATTGTGCTGCGATTACACCCACATACAGTAGAACCATTACATTACCAAGAACCCTGACCCACAGCATGCCTGTGGCATTCAGCCGGAAACCACATGTCTACACATGCCTCTCTCTTCTCTTCTGTGCCTTTGCAGCTATTTATTTTTTGTTAAAAATGTTTTTGTTTGTTTACAAAAGATACAATGTTGACCAAAGTGAATAAAATACTGTACAAAGTCAAATTTAAAAGGGACCAAAGAGCTGTACAATGTCTATCTAAGTAAAACATCTAACTAAGAGCTTAGTTGTACCATATCAGAGTTTGAAAGTGGAGGACCGTGATGTAAACAAGTCTTAGTGCTTTTTCTGGTTTTATCCTCATATAGCAGATTTCGCATTGATCTGTACTTTCGTTGAACTGTACCCATTCTGCAAACTGTTAATATAATTTTCAATCAAATCAAATCAATCAGCAAAGCTCTGTACAACATTAGAAATCTGTAAATAAGGCATACCAAGGCACAGTAAATGGGCCTGGTAGTGCTGATCAAATTTTTTCCACCTTGTGTTATACGGTGAAAAACTTAATATGCAAAGATATATGGAAAATAAAAGAAATTAAATAGCAAAAGAAATAGCACTGTATACAGTGTATAGTAATCTATTTAAAAAAATATATATATCCTGAATGGGCAGGTGGGTGGGGGGGTTATCCATGGGTTTATTTTTTATAATGTTTTTATGTCTTGGCTTAGGTAGCCTGTCATGTGTCAATATTTTCAATTTTTGTAATTCCCTTTCCCCTATAGCCTATATACTTACTGTCAGATGTTCCAAAATAAACTTAACATCCACCTGGATCTTGGGTCCTCTGATTACTTTCATGTGTAATATATCTTAACCCCTTTCTCTCTCTCTCTTTCTTAATCACTTCTCTCCTTTGTCTCTCCCCATTATATGGTCTTGGCTCAGGTTAATCCAGGTGATCTGAAGCAAAAAAAACAGAAAAAACAATAAAATAAGTGCCTAGAGAAATTTGCCTAGAGAGGTTGAATGATGGAGATCCGCTCATACATCTGACGTTGCATTAGCTAGTCGCATGCATGGGAATTCAACTTGGCGGAGGGCCGCCAAGTTATTGTTTCAAAAAACATATTTTACATATTTAAATGTCTGAAAAAACACAACAATTGTACACAATAGTATGTGGTAGGGGGTCCACGCTTTGTCTATGTCAAACATCTTTGGGGGTCCTTGGCCTGAAAAACATATAGTCCATAGTGAGGATTTGGGACTGCAACTACATGGCTTGCTCTCTCCTCTTTCTCTTTCTGCCTTTTTGCACAACGCACGCAACACACGCACGCACGCACGCACGCACGCACACACGCACACACGCACACACGCACACACACGCACACACGCACACACACACACACACACACACACACACACACACACACACACTTTTTCATGACTCATGGTGTTCTGAAAAATAGCAGCAATGGAGCAGCAGGATGTAAGGATTGAGCAAGCGGATAACTCACCGCTCTGAATTCAGTGACACCACCCCCAACATGTGAACTTCAATTGTTATTTTCTCAATTGTTACTTGTTTCTTGGTACTAGTCTTGCAACATTGTAAAACGAGATTACAATCCTGTCTCCTTGATCATTTTTCATGAATACGATGACACTTTTACAGTGTCTAAAAGTCATGAGTCACGTCAAAATTCCTGCTGTTCAGAGAATTGCATTTCGACACAATAATAACAAATAGGAAGTCAGAGGAACAAGGAACTGCAGCAACTCCACCCAGAGGAAAGAGGTCACGATCAGACAACAACCCTGACACTCACACAGATCAGCACAAGGTAAGGTCAAGACATGAGCACAGAGTAGTTCATGTTACTAAGGGAGGAGAGGACCTTTTTAACAAAGCATTTTCTGAGATATGTCCTCACGTCAGTTTTTAACTCAAATCTTTGCTTCTCGGGAGGATCCCAGATGGGGTCGGCGGCCAATTACATATAGAAACATGGGTCAGGATTCAGAAGAGATTTGTAGAATCGGCCTCAGGTCTAAATGGGTTAAATGTTTTGTTCCCGTTTCTTAGATGTTTTTAGTGGTATGATGATTCTTCATTTATTTTATGCATTTGCTTATTGTAGCACTTTGATATTTTCACAAATGTAAAGTGCATTAATAAAAATCCATTATTATTATTATTGTTAATAATAATAATAATAATAATAATAATAATAATATATGTTACTTTGATTCTACGAGTCATAATTAGTACACTTTTAATTATAGTCACAGCAGGCTACGGTCAGACTCAGCAACGTAGTTTGTGGTCCGGTATTCATACAGGCCTGCAGGCAGAAGCCCATTTAATCCTATTTTATAGTATTTTGTGGCATCTGTGTTCTTTC
>NC_137868.1:18296858-18391858 GCF_963924005.1 Protomyctophum bolini | reverse complement strand
GCGGTTCTGGACAACCATGGGTCCGAAAGACTCGACACCGGGCACTGCATTCCCTGTGGTGCTGTGAAACGAGCATATCAAATTTGACATATCCTACTGTACAAACACAGAGACTTGGTGCATTTATGAAATTGTATATATTGAAATAAGTCCCAGATTGTATAGCAAGGTATATTATATGTTCAAATTATTTTAACATTTTGACAATCATGTAATCATGTCTGTTTAGTTGACAATGACATCACCTTTCTTCATCTGTCATTTTCTGTTTAGACCTTACAGGTAAAATGTTCACCTTCCCACAGCAGACCAACACAGCTCGCGTGAAGCTGAGGACAACTCAAAACACATTCGAAGCTGTGACTGTTTGCCTGAGGTAGACCTGAGGCGATCCCCAAAAATGCCTTCTACATTCTAACAGTTTTCTGAAAAACTTTTCAGAATAAGTCAACGTTCACACAAAATAAAACCTCTGTAGCAGCAAGCTTAAACCTTGGCTTTTACTGATAAAGTAATTACTTCGAGCTGTCGGAGATATCAAGATTCAAACTCAGAATATTATGATTATACTGTATTATAAAACTGACTAACCAGAGAACCCATGACATTCTTTGGTTGTTGTACATCTGCCTTCAGGTCCTTTACAGACCTCCCCAGGACCCATGTCCTGTTCTCCATGGCCACTCCCTCCTATGCTAACGCATTCCTCATCTTTAAGCCGGAGGCCGCCCGCCAAATTCAGCTGTTCAGGGACTCAAGTGTGAACTTTGATGGGCAAGAGTACAAGCTTAACACCTGGCACGACATGTGTTCCACCTGGGATTCCAAGACTGGACTGGGACAGCTGTGGTTGGATGGAAGACCTACTTCTAGGAAATTTCTTAAATCTGAAATTATCAAAGGAACTCCAATGATCTTGATAGGACAGGTATAGACCGTAGGCTACAGCCGCAAACATCTATCATGCATCTATTAATCCAGGTGTTCCCAAACTTTTTTGGACCAGGTACCCCTTTTGGGGTAGATATTTTTCCAGGTACCCCCTCATCCTCGCAACACGGATAACAATATATTTACAACCACAAGCAGTGTTTCCTGCAGGAAAAAGCTTTGGCATGGTGCTGGGCACAGGCCGCAATCTTGATTAATTAATTAATTTGATTCATTAATTAATAAGATTAATACATTAAGATTAATTTGTATTATTGCTCTTGTATTGCTATTGGAGACACTGGGGGGACACTTGGGGACACTGGGCAGGCACTGAGGAGGCACTGGGGAGACACTGGGGAGGCACTCAGGGGCACACTGGGGAGGCACTGGGAAGGCACTCGGGGGGCACACTGGGGAGGCATTGGGGAGGCACTCGGGGGGACACTGGGGAGGCACTCGGGGGGACACTGTCTAAATGTATACGTCTAATTGTATACGTCTAAATGTATACGTTTAAATGTAGACGTCTAAATGTAGACGTCTAAATGTATACGTCTAAATGTAGACGTCTAAATGTATACAGACGTCTAAATGTAGACGTCTAAATGTAGACGTCTAAATGTGTACGTCTTCTCTTATGGGGATCCCTGGCATATCTTTTCAAATGGGGGTCCACAGGCTAAGTAGTGTCAATTTGGGGGTCCTTGACATGAAAAAGTTTGGGAACCACTGCTTTAAACACTTTAGCACTTTATGAACATGAACAAAATAGATGGGTCCCCCCTGGAACTCCCTCAGGTACCCCTGGGGGTCCCCGGACCCCACTTTGGGAACCACTGTATTAATCTATGGATAGTGTGACCAAAATAGACGGTATAGCTGTTATACAACACATACTGTAGGTTGGAAATTAATAATAACTTCTGGACGGGAACCCCTTTTGGTGTTTTACCCCCTCAGGCCGGGAACCCATTTTGAGGTTCTGTACACTTGCAGTGTACAGTATGTACAGTATTAAAAAATGTAAAAAAAAATATGCTGGTTGGAATAATGTGTTCCTTCCACGCGCTACGTCCAACCAGGGAAACACTCCCCTGTCAGGTGTAAAGGAGCAACTTGGACACTCAGGCATGAAGGAAGCATGAGTTCAAGTCCGTTGCTCTCCCCTTGTCCCCCATATATGGGGGACTAGGTTGGTGGAGGGTGTGTAGAGCCCCATTAGATGATTGACACAGGGGTGAAAAATGGGTTACAAAATCGTGGGATAAGAAATATATTTAAAAAAAATAAAAAATGTATGCTGCTATATAAATATTTGAAGTTTTTCAGAAAACTTAGGTCAGGATATAGAGGAGTTTTTAGAATCGGCCTCAGGCCTAAATGGGTTAAAACATTAGGAAATTATTGTTTTTACAATGTTTTCATTCTAAATTAATATACAATTCCTACTGTATGGAAGTTAACAAATTCCGGTTTACTCTTATACAATATACAGTATAACACAAAGTTTGACCTTCCTTCAGCCTTCAGGTGGTCTTCTTTACAAATAAAACAACATAACTTCCAAAGGAAAATAGTACAGCGAGTCACTTATGAGGTCTATACATATGGTTTGTTTTAAAGTCTATGTTGATTCTCTTCCATGCTTACAGGAGCAGGACTCTCATGGTGGTGGGTTTGATGTTTCTCAGTCCTTTGTTGGGATGATGACTGACGTCCACATGTGGAACTATGTCCTCTCGTCCTGTGAGATCCAGCGGTACATGAACGATCTCAACTTCAGCCCAGGGAACGTGCTCAACTGGAGGGCTCTGGACTTTGAGACGGTGGGAAAGGTGGTGCTGGAAGACAATCAAAAAGGCTGTGCTTAATTAATCTCAAAATTGATGGAATCCAAACTGTCACACACAGCAGGTGAAAGAAGGCCTCATGTTCTCTGAATCTCAACTATGAGTGTATAATCTTCTCAAAACCAGAATTGCTGGCAGGTGTATGTTTTAAATGTCCAATGTGATTAATTAATGTACTATTAAAACTGGCACTGCAAACACCGTTTGCTCTATTTGTTCTTTCTTTACATCAAGTAACAAAAAGGGTCATTCAATTCTTTCACATTATATGCCTCTATACTGTATTTCCATCACTCTTCAAAAACTTGACTGTGATAAAAGCCACGTTGTAAAAGGCACCTGTGGGTGTCTATAAATCTTGAAGCGTTTCTGAACATTTGACAGAGTAATCATTAAGGAAGTGTTCTTTGTGGTGTTGTTATAACCACCAGACTATAATTTTCTTAGGAAAAATTATCATTACATTGTCATTGTCATTACAAAACAACATCCGATCTGATTTATGGATGGACATTAATTAAAGTAGGCTAATTAATTACACAGGAAATACATTACATGACATATTGCATGCATTCTAGCAGAACAGGTCTGTTCTGTTTAGCCTAGAACTGTAGGTCTATTTATTTTTATATTATTTCCACACAACAAATCTAAGGTATATTAATGAGAGCTCAATGTTGAAAATGAGTGGTATTCCCCTTTAAATAGAAATGCATATTTATTATCGGTTCATTCACTCAAAATGGCAGATGAAAAATATATGTTCTATTTTCTTCTTACATGATATTCTAGGTGCCTGTATGCCTGTTCCTTTTGTAAGCAATGTGTCAATGACTTACCCTGTGTCAGTATGGAGACAGATGTAGAGCTGCCCCATGCTTTAATAAAGAAACATTATTTTGGTCAAGAAGAGCTTCAGCAACCCAACTGGCCAACTGAATCCTACCTATTGCTCAGGTTAAACAAAACACAGGGCACAGGCCTACCTACAATTTACAATTTTAGCAGAGCGATTTAAGATAGTCTGAAGTCATTAGAATTCATTCCTAACAAACTGATTACATTGACTGCAGAAATTAACTTATTTTCTTAAAACAAAGTACCTACCGGTAGATGACCAGTAAAAATCTAAAATAAAATAACAAGCGCTGTCTCCATTGTGCTTTAAAAAGAATGTGTATGTTTATCTGTCACAATAACCTCTCATGTTCATTTCCAACATTATGTTGTTGGTTCAATCACTTTGCTGTAGCTCCAGTTAGCTCATAACATTAGTTGTTGTCACTCGCCCCGCATTGTAGTATGGGTTCAGACTTCCGGTGGCGTTTCAGGGCTTAGGAGGCAGCCAATCATGACTAGGTCGCTAAAAGAAAACCCAGAAGCAGCGAGTGCATCATCTGGCACTTACAGCATGAGACGCAGCAGTGCCGAGGGTAGGACCGGCAGCTGCTGGAGGATTATGACAGCTCCATTCCGTTGCTCTGTCGGTCCGTTTGGCAGCCGTGCTCCAGCTGCCGCAACTGCTGCTAAATTGCCGGTAACAGCCGCGGCACTGCCGGGGGGAGGGGCGGCATGTGCCGGGGGATTATGTCACTCCACTGCCGCTCCATCTCGTGGCAACTGCTTCACGCAGCAACTGCCCCTACCGGTAACAGCCGGTGGAAACTGGGGGACACTCAACTGCCGCTCGCTTCAATGGCAGTGCGCCGCTGAGAAACACTACCTACTGCCGCAGGTGTTCCGTGGCAGATGCAGCTGCCGGAAAATGCAGTCGCTCTCTCTCAGAAAATGAGCGATCATTAGCCCAGGTTTCACCTGGCAAAAATACTTTACTGTAGTTCCATACAAGTTCAAATAGGCTTTGATATATATTGGTTTTGAATTAATACAGTTAATTAATCAAATTAAACAGAAGAAATGGAACAGGTATTTTAGGTGGATTGTTTGTTGTTTTTGTGGAATCTGCAGTAATTTCACTGTCTGAATAATGATCACATGATCATCCCCCCACTGATGCGCATAGGCAAGCAACACACACACACACACACACACACACACACACACACACACACACACACACACACACACACACACACACACACACACACACACACACACGTGATGAAACACCAAGTTGCTGAGAAAGCTCAGTTGAGGAAGGAAGTCTTCCCAAAACTCTAGTGTGCAGAGGAACAAGGACCCAGGTCTCCACCCAGAGGAAAGAAGAAGTAAGAATCTTAACAACCATCCACATTCTCACGCAACAATCTGACACTCACACAGATCAGCACGAGGTAAGGTCAACGAGCAGAGTACTTTATGTTACAGGATTATTATAATTAGTGTAGAGTTGTTTTGGTTAACTATCTGCATGCAGTCACATCAGGTGAAGGACAAAGCAAAGTAATGTGAGGTCTGCTATTCATACAGTCCCACAATTATAGGTGTCATTTAATCCTATTTAATAGTATGTCATGGCTCGTGATTCAAGTAGCCTAAAGTAAAAATCTTTGATATCTAAAAACCAAGAAATGTCTGGGAATGGCAACAATAGCGAGAGGAGGCCATCTCAGGAGGTGGTATTTAAACAAATACAAACTGAACTGAAAAGAAAGAATTAACTGGCACAAAAAAAAAACCTTTTGTATTGAAATGCCTTGATATTTTTTGTATTGAGAACCATGTAACTTATGTAATATATGCATACATTGTAAAACCCTGAATAATTCTCAATAAAGTATATATAAAAACAATAGCGATTAGTTGGAATAATATAAATTGCAACAATAATGTTCAAACTACAATAATAAAGATGTTATTGGTTTGTGTTCTTTCATGCCAGATGACGTTCTTCCTGCTGCTTGGGATGTTGGCTTTTTGTAATGCGACTCCACAAGGTACAGTAAAATGCTTGTTTACTTAAAAACTTAAGCAAGTTTGGTTTGGTGTACTTATAAGACATTTCAGTACTTTCATTGCAATGTAACAGACAGACAGAAAAAACGATAGAAGTAAAGGGTTTCCCTATGGCCTCATGTGCTTTCTCACATCAGGGGCCCTATTTTCATGCTTCACATCAGGGGCCCTATCTTCATGCGTCAGAGGCACTAAATCCGTAGTGAACGGCACAAATCAAATAACTTAACAAATCAAATTTGAATAGACAATTATACTGTATGAACACAATGGACACAACACAAATTACAATCACAGAGATTTGTGGAGAATTAAGACGAGACCTCTGAGCTGTGAATGTTCTAAGGCTGTACCCTAGCCCTTATTTTAGGACTCGAACTTGGGCAGGAATTTTCGAGTGAACATTCGGACCAATCATGACGAACACAATTTCGGGCCAAACAAAGAATTAGGAGTAGGAGCCCTACCCTACCCTACCCTACCAGCCCTACCCTAACAGCAGCAAAGAATACAAAAACAGATACTTACCCAGTTACCGTGAACCATCACGTTCTTCTGCAGATGACAGGCAGTGTCCACAAGTTAGGTGAAATGAGGTGAAATGACAGAACCGGCCGAAATTGTGGCAGTCGACGCAAAAGACGCAACGCAAACGAGTGCAACAGCAGGCAGCCCGACACGACGCAACCGCAGGAAGCCGGAATACAGAATACATCAATATTAATTATTAAACCAAAAGTTCAAACATAAATCATAAATCAAATGCTTTCAAAATAAACAAACAGTTAACCAGTTGATCCAAGTTAAGACACCAAGCCTATATGACTCACCGAAGAGTAACCAAAGGTTGTCACAGTGAACATGCTGCTGTCAAACATTTCGGCCATCTTGCATAGGTGGGAGTGGGGAGTGTAGGAACTGATGTCACCTTTATACTGCCTTGATTGACAGTTGACATGGGTTGCCATTTGCGGGTTGCCATGTTGGCTGGGTTACATTTACATGGCCAAGGCAAAAAGCAACAATACAATCAAAACTAAATGTATGTACATTTGAATTGAAAGTCAGAATATTCAATAAATCAGTGTCACACACACACACACGCACATGCGCGTGCACACACACACACACGTGTGTGTGTGTGTGTGTGTGTGTGTGTGTGTGTGTGTGTGTGTGTGTGTGTGTGTGTGTGTGTGTGTGTGTTTGTTGCTGATTGGCTGATTGGCTGCAGGCCCATCACCAAATTAATGTGCACAGGGGATTTTGGAGAGAGACACCTGGGACAGCACAACAAGGAGATAGACATAACTTCTGACAGGAATGCACGAGAAACTTACTTTTTAACATATATCACATTCTCGCCGAGATATATTTTCGAGTTAATAAAAAAGGGGGAAAAAAAACCGAATGGTTCAAATGCATTAATTAAGATTTGAGTGCCAACCCTAACGAGCGAACATTCAAACCTTGAATGTTTGGGGACAGCCTTAGAATGTTCTGCAACATTAAGCGGAAAGGCAGCTCCAACTAAGGAGCGCCTTCTTCTATCAAACGGAATTCGCAAGGTTGTTTGAAGAGGCACTTTCCGCTGTCCTAAACCTGTGTGGGCAAGATAGCAATGTCAAGGAAATGAGCATGAGCATAGCAGCCGATGTGTACTGTGCATTATATATACTTAAGGATGTCAAGGTCAAGGTGTTAGGACATGGATTAAATAGTCAGTGCGTTTCAGCCGCATAATTCACATAGAATACTGACACTGGTACAATCTGCGAGACTGTGACACTGGTGTAATCTGTAAGTGTTGTATCATGTAGAGCAAAAAGAAGAAAATTCATGAGTAGTGGGTACCTTGCCTCTAGTGTAGACCACGGGTAGGTTCAAGGAAGTCATCTTCTCCCTGGTATAATCCACAGGTCGGTTCACCTCTTCACCGAAAACTCAACTATGAATAGGCCAGCCTAACGACCATAAGCCTGTCATCAGGCTTATGGTCTCATATAATAAAGAATGACATAATATTGTTTTCTAAAATAACAGTAACAATGGTGCACCCAGTGTCCAATCTGCCTCAAATTATTGACATTGACAACCCATCTGTTTTACAAATAACAGGGTTTATATTTCTCAATGGAAGTGTATACGAAGTAAGCTACCTCTAATCACTGCAGATGTGTCAGTATTATATTACCATAATAGATTGGTTCAATTAAATTGTATGTGTTGAAACCAGTTCCAGATTCACAGATTGTATAGCAAGGTCTACTCTAGGTCTATTCAAAAGTGTGGCTTAATATTATTTTTACATTTTGACAATCATGTATCATGTATGTTGAGACAAAAGTGTAACGACACAGATTATATCCTTTAAGAGCAGTCCAGTTGTTTTTCTTCTCAGATGAAAAGTTTAGTAGACAATGACATCACATTTCTTCATCTGTCATTTTCTGTTTAGACCTTACAGGTAAAATGTTCACCTTCCCACAGAAGACCAACACAGCTCGTGTGAAGCTAAGGACAACTCAAGACACATTCGAAGCTGTGACTGTTTGCCTGAGGTACAGGGTAGAAGTGAGGCGATGCTAAAAACGCCTTATACATCCTGACAGTTTTCTGAAAAACTTTACAATTCACTAAAAATATATTTCTCATTTCTCTCACAAAGTTATACTTTAGCTATTGAAAAATAGCAGATCTGCAAGATCATAGCGTGGCACTGAGTGCCGTGCTACGAGCTTGTAGGTCTGCTATTTTTGAAAGATCGCGAAAATGTGGCACAAATTGTTGAATATATATTCTTTCAGAGTGAGCGTTTTTAACTCAAATCTTTGTTTCTGGGGGAGTCCCTGGAACAACATATTTTAAGATGGGGGTCGGCGGCCAATTACATATATTTTTGCGGGTCCTTGACATGAAAATGTTTGAGAACGACATAGGTTTTTCAGAAAACTGTCAGGATTTAGAAGGCTTTTGTAGAAGTGTCCTCAGGTCTAAATGGGTTAAACCTTCATTTGGCTTTTACTGATAATTACTTCGAACCCGTCAAATTATGATTATGAATATATGAATATGATGATTATACTGTATGGTCAACTAACGAACCAGAGAACCCATGACATTCTTTGGTTGTTGTACATCTGCCATCAGGTCCTTTACAGACCTCACCAGGAGCAACGTCCTGTTCTCCATGGCCACTCCCTCCAATGCTAATGCATTCCTCATCTTTAAGAAGCAGACTCAGATTGAGCTGGACGTTATGAGCACGACAAACGTGAACTTTGATTGGCGACAGTACAAGCTTGACACCTGGCAGGACGTGTGTGCCACCTGGGATTCCAAGACTGGAGTGGGGCAGCTGTGGTTGGATGGAAGACCCACTACCAGGAAATTACTCAAGTCTGGAAGCATCAAAGGAACTCCAATGATCGTGATAGGACAGGTAGTGTTTTACAGCTGGAAAAGTGCATCATGCATGCATCTACAGCATGAATCTATGGATAGTTTATTAGTTAAATAAGATATAGGTAGCTGTGATAAGTCAAAGGGATAGTGCAAAATTACTTTTCTTCTATAGATTACTCACCCCATGGAGGCTTGAATTCATGGATATTTTTAAAGGGGAAAGCCCATGAAGGGCCTATGCAGGTCCCTTATTGTATTTGTCTTCTTCTTCTTCTTCCCAAAATAGCAGTTTTCACAACACTTGGCAATCAGTGGCGTTTTGAAAATCCTGGGGCCCCCCTGCAAGGATTGGGTGGGGGCCCTTTCACCACAGTGTAGCCTATAACACCAGTAAGACGCACAAACGCGTACACATGGCGGATACAATCAACTGTTCAGGAGAGGAGAAAAACGGTTAGGTAATAATAATAAGGTAATAGCACAGACAGACTAGAGCATGTCTGAAAAAAATGTCAGAGCTGAAATCGACATAAATATGAAATAAATACTTAAACATGTAGCTAGGTGTAATGAGTCCACAGAAGTGAACCTTTCAAGCCTGTTTTCTCAACTAGCTGCTGCAAGACATTACTCTATAAGCCAAACACTCCAAAACTGGTGGGTCAAACTGAACAACCAATATGTCAATTTGAAGCTATATGATTCCCTGCTTTCATAATTATGACATGAATAGAATAAAAATAAATAAAAAATCAATGACTTAGCCTTGGTCAGAAACGGTTGCAGCCTGCAACCAATATAACACAGTCCAGGTAGGACGTTGAATGTCCCATGAAACTTCAGCACCATATAGACAACGAAAGGAAAGGAAGTTCTGCAGTGACAGAAAAGGAAAATAAAGAGAGGCTGTGTATTCTAATTCTAATTGAGGTGGCCAATATAGAGCATCATACATTATAAAGAGTGCGGTATCACCATTATTTGTACTGCATGTGCGCCTGTGTGTGTGTGTGTATGCACGCACGCACGCGTGCCGTCTCTACAGGGGGGCATTGGATGTTGTGCCCCTACAGTCCAGATTGGCCAGTAATATGCACATATTTGTATATTTTTGTTTGTTGTTGGTGCTGCTGCATTATTGTAGCCTACTTGTAGCCTTTCTCAAGCATCACTTTGTTAACCGTTTCCGTCCGTAGGACGTCTCCACACGTCCTAGGAAACCCAATAGACGCGTACAAAGGACATGTTTACGCGTCCTAGCACGTCCTCAATGATATCAGGCGAGGGGGGAATATTCTGAATTTTTCCCTTTTAAATTTTTTTGACTGAGACTCTCAGGCACCCGTCGCTTCGCTCTGCCTTCATATTAGCTTACCGTTCTTGGGCCCCCCCCCCCGCACTGCGTCGCTTGCGGACCCTCAAATACGCTGCTGTTGGCAATATTGGAGAGGGCTATGCCAAGTGGTGAAGATGCGAAGCACACAACAATTGGCCAAAGAGTGGTGCTATAGCACTCGGTTGAAAATACAAACTTTGAACAGGCATACGTACCTCATGAACTGTTTGTGTCCTCCTGCCAAACAACTTTTGTGTTCTGACTTTTGACCTCTGACCTTTAGATCATCCACCATTTTGAATGATATGCAAAACGGTTCAAATTTATGTACTGTGTCTTTGATCAAAATGCACGAAGATTTCGATACGTGAACTTAAAAATAAGGTTTTATGAGCCAATGCAAATTGCAGTTTTATGAAAATCCTTCTTCTGCCCCTAATACATAAATGCAGAGTCACATGCATGAGACTGTACAGTATGGTAGATGTGTTGTTGAGCACCGCTCTGTTTCTTATTTGGCCCCATCTTATCGCTGCTTGCACCTATATTTTTGTTTTTGTTGCATTCCTATGTCAATCATTTGATGACCAGCAGTGGTTCCCTATGGCAGTGGTTCCCAAACTTTTTCATGTCAAGGACCCCCACATTGTTACTAAAATGCCGCAGACCCCATTTCAAAAGATATGACCTTCCTTCTTCAGCCTTCAGGTGGTCTTCCACGTATGATATCTATGGTTTGTTTCAATGTCTATGTTAATGTTGGGCACATGAAACCTCATTGTTACTGCTCCAGCTAATTGATTCTCTTCCATGCTTACAGGAGCAAGACTCTCATGGTGGTGGGTTTGATTCTGATCAGTCCTTTGTTGGGATGATGACTGACGTCCACATGTGGAACTATGTCCTCTCGTCCTGTGAGATCCAGCGGTACAACAACGATCTCAACTTCAGCCCAGGGAACGTGCTCAACTGGAGGGCTCTGGACTTTGAGACTGTAGGAACGGTGGTTCTGGAAGAGAATCAAAAAGGCTGTGTTTAATTATCTCAAAACTAGATGAATCCAAACTATTAGACACAGCAGGTCTCATATTCTCTGAATCTCAAATGCAATATAAGTGTATAATCATCTCAAAATCAAAACTGTGGATGTCTGTTTTGAATGTCCAATGCGATTAATGACTATTAAAAATGTAACGATTCCCCCTTCCCTGTCTTTACATCAAGTAACAAAAAGGGTGATTTAACATGATGATGTACATTCATAACTCTTGTGACAAGTGAGGCACTACATGTATTTACGCTACTTTGTGTTGCGTTGTGTTGTTATATGTTATAGGCCTATACGATCATCCATGTACACAATATGACATTACCGGTATACTTAATGAACTGGTGGGCATGCCCACATAAAAACAACATTTTAACAAATACTGTACACTTTTTGGAAAAAGTTATTCCTCCTTATATTATAATAATATACCTGATGATCATGTTTTTAAGAAAACGCCATAGACAATAAAGAGAAATGTAATGTTTGTTTTGAGGACTAAAACAAACATTAGCACCCGTTGCTTAAACAAACAAAATTATGTTGTAATTAAGGTTGTAAGATGAGCACCCCTCACTTCACACAGGTGTGATTTTTGTTCTCTCAAAAGGCCCAATCGAGGCCCAGGTCAAAAGGCCCAATCGAGGCCCAGGTCAAAAGGCCCAATCGAGGCCCAGGTCAAAAGGCCCAATCGAAAAATGACAGTGTTATAGTGATCACAATACCATCCCCTCGTCTAACCCCTCCCCCTTTATCAAGCAACAGCTTCAGATCAGGTGGATCACCACCCATGACCCATCACCACCTACCAGGCAAACCAGGCATACTTAATTTTCTATCTGTATACTTTCACGGTCCGACAGACGACAACCTACCTCAAACCCTAACCTAACTATTATCGCAAGCACGGGAGCAGCGCATGTTCCAGTGGTTCCCGCATGTCGGACTAATGCTTGCGGATCCCTTAGTGATACGTAGCTATGTTAAATGCTTCATCATTCAGGCCTTCTGAAATACTCAGCCTGGCTTGTCTGAAAAATATCAATGGAGCCTGCAGTCTGTAGGGATTGAGCAAGTCACTGCTCTGAATTTAACCACCCCCAACAAGTAATAAAGGAAATTAATGTCATGAGTCACTTCTAAATGCCTGCTGTACGGGGAATTGCTACATAATACGTATTTAAAAGTTTGACATGAATCCTATTTCACAAAGAATAACTAATATGCAATGGAAAGTATAAGTCATTCATGCAACTCTAAAGGTCAGAGGAACAAAGAACAAGAGCCACAGTCTCCACCCAGAGGCAAGAAGTAGAGGTTAAAATGCTCCCATAAATGAGTCCACGATCTCAACCTGACACTCACACAGATCAGCACAACAAGGTAAGCAAAGCATGAGCAAAATAGTGTGATTTTATGAGTGGTAATTATTACTAATTAATACACTACACATTAGACACAACAAAGTAATTTGTGGTCTGCAAATGTCCACAACTAGCAGTAGTTCATTTAATACATGTGTACCAGTAATAGTACCGTACCGTATCTGTTTGTGTTGTTTAATGCCAGATGAAGTTCTGCATGCTGTTTGTGATGTTGGCGGTTTGTGATGTGACTCCACAAGGTATGTAACACTTAATTATAAGACATGATTTTGGTTGCAGTGTAACATTCTAGTCAGACTCACAGCCACATAGAGAGGAAGACATGCAGGCACCTAGACCTACAGTAGGACAAATAGATGGATAGATTTGAGTTAATTCTTAAAGGTAGCGTAAGTGATGTTTTTGTTAAAAGGTTCAAGCTCTATTGTGATTGGTAATCTTTGCTATACAGTTTGTTCAGTAACACCCATCTCTCATCAAATAACAGAATATATATGTCCTGGTGGATTAATTGTCAATCTCAGCCATTCATCAGCTAATTATTATTTTGTATTATTATTTAACCCTAGAACACTAAACACGAGTGATTTTCACTCGGACGATTATATTTCTGTAATTTTCATAATGTTGCTGATGCCTGAGGTGGGTGGGCCTTTCAGTACCTTCATGATGCTCAGTGACATCATAGAAGGTAGGTTTGTTTCCCTGCCCACATCCCTGGTTTTTTCTACAGGCAGGTGTTCAGGTGTGAAATTCACCCGAACACCTGCCTGTATAGCCAGTGTTTAGTGATAGTGTGATGGAGAACAATTCTATACACCATGCCATGTATTGCTGTACTTTTGATGATTTTTGTTTTATTATTATTATTTTTATTTATGTTTAGTATTCTATAGGGTTAAAAAAAAAAAGCATGTCAGTCAATAGCAATCCGCTATGCTACCGAATTTGGTGATATATGATACACAGTAATGTAGCCACATTACTATTGTTTTCTAAAATATTTTTGGACACTTACTATACAGTATATATTCCGGTAATTCTTTTCAGTTTTGAATTTTTATTCTGCAGGTTCTATAGCGTGACATGTTGAGATGCAGAATTCCAATAATTGCAAAGATGTCTGAAGTACAATAACGATGGTGTACTTCCAGTGTCCAACCTGGTGTGCCATCTGCCTCAAATAAATATATTGACATTGACAACCATTGTAAGACTACTCTACCATACAGATTGGTTGAATACAATTGTAAAGAAAGCATTCAGATAAATGCCAGATTATATAGCAAGGTCTCTTTATAAGTTGTTTCATATTATTTTTTACATTTTGACAATTATGCATAATGTCTATTGAGCCAAAAGTGTAAAAGCGCATCATTTAAGAGCAGTTTGGATGTTTCTCAAATGCATTTTTTGTTGACAATGACAATGAAGATTTTCTACGAGTTTTATCACACGATTTAATTTTTCACCCGGTGCCAATGCCTAAACTGTAATCCTAGGTGCTACTCTCCTTCTGCCAACCTGGGGAGAGCCCCGAACAGAGCTCATGCTTCCTTCAATGCATGAGGAGTGCACCCGGCAGTGGGGAGTTTCTGGCTGACCAGGCGGAAGTAGTATAGAGAGTTAGAGACCAGGATTACTGCATGTTTTATGTGAGGTACCTACCCTAGACCTAGGGGACAAGGGGAGAACATGCAAACTCCACACAGAAAGGCCCTTTCACCAACCCGATATGATGCAGATAGGAGAGAACACGTTCCAAGCGCCCACAGCATCTCTGGCGGGAATCAAACCCAGGACCTTCTAGCTATGAGGTGACAGTGCTACCGCTGCTCCACCGTGCCCCCCTTATGATAATTTCTTCATTTGTGATTTTCTGTTTAGACCTTACAGACCTTACAGGTAAAATGTTCACCTTCCCACAACAGACCGACACAGCTCACGTGAGGCTAAGGACAACTCAAGACACATTCGCAGCTGTGACTGTTTGCCTGAGGTAAGTTAATTCATAGATGAGCTAGGACTAGGAGTAACTTTAGTTAGTAGTATAGTAGTTAACATTTCTGTAAGTGTGAAGTTATCATATCATACAAATGATGTCACCTACAAGAAACTGAAACACAGCATGCTGTAGAAACAGTGGATGCACCACAGATCTGGAACTGGAAAAGTACATTCCTCTGTCTGAGCACATATGTCAGGGGGGCGGGGGGTGCAACAGATGGTGCAATTTTCCGTGCTTGTGGTGACCCCTATATGAACAAGTGATTGTGATTTGGGATGATTGGATATTAAATTCATGACATATGAGTTGACAATTTGGGGCACCTCAATATGGGTGCAAGTGAAATGGCTTTTGGCTTGGAGGTCATTGAATGGAGGTAATTGAGTGGAGGTCTTCCTTTGCCTACTGCAAAGTATGCAAAGTTTGACACAAATCAGTCCATTGTTTTGGAGATTAGCTGTACACACAGAGACAGACTGTATGTTCAACTGAGTAAAGAACACTACACTGAACTAAATAATAATTATACATCTGCCTTCAGGTTCTTTACAGACCTCACCAGGAACCACGCCCTGTTCTCCATGGCTCTTCCCTCCGATGCCAACGCATTCCTCATCTTCAAGGAGACAACTAGGATTGAGCTGGACGTTTCTAACGCACAAGCTGTGAATTTTGACTGGCAACAGTACACACTTAACACCTGGCACCACCTGTGTGCCACCTGGGATAACACAACTGGACTGGGACAAGTGTGGGTGGACGGAAGATCCACTTCCAGGAAATTACTCAGATCTGGAGGCATGCAAGGAACCCCAAGCATCATACTAGGACAGGTAGTGTTGTACAGCTAAGTACCTATGATGTATTTATTTATTATTATATATAATAAATAACATAAATACATATTAGTTTATTATATATAACTTGATACAAAATATAACATTATTGTTTTGAATGAGCATATTTTATATTCACAATGTCTCAGAGTTATTGGCATTTCCATTCTAAATTAATATGGTTATATGAGCAACTCCAATAATTATGGATTTTAAAGTATAACACTAGCCTTCAGGTGGTCTTCTTTACAAATTAAACAATATAACATCCAATGAGAAATAGTACAGAAAAATAGTATAGTATGGTTTGCTTTATTGCTGGGTACATCATTGTTAATGCGCTCCCTCTAATATTGATTTTCTTCCATGCTTACAGGACCAGGACTCAATGGGTGGTGGTTTTGATGCTACTCAGTCCTTTGTTGGGATGATGTCTGATGTCCACATGTGGAACTATGTCCTCTCGCCCTGTGAGATCCAGCGGTACATGGACGATCTCAACTTCACCCCAGGGAACGTGCTCAACTGGAGGGCTATGGTGTTTAAGACTATAGGAACGGTGGTGCTGGAAGAGAATAAAAAAGGCTGTCACTAATGAATCTCAAAAGTAGATGAATACAAATTATTAGACGCGGGTGCACATGTTCAACACCACTGGTGTTGAAGTACTTACACTGAAGTACTTACACTGTATGTATTGCATTACTGCTATTATTGAAATGTTGTTTTATGCCTTTCTTTTCCTTATTTTTTTCTCCATTGCTCTGTAAAGCACTTTGAACTGCATTTCATGTCATGAAGTGCTATATACAAATAATATTTTATTATTATAATTAAGTGTATAATCTTCCACACCAGAATATCCAAACTTGTCTGTTTTGAATGTCCAATGTGATTATTAAACTATTAAAACGGTACACTGTTTTTCTGTCCTGTCTTTATATCAAGTAACAAAAAGGGCCAGTACACTCTTTCACACATGTATACACTGTACATCCTTCACTCTTCCACAACTTTGCTCAGGTTATTAATTGTCCAGGCGATGTAAAAGACACCTGCATGTCTGCACTTGATCTTGAAGTGTTTCAAGTTCTTACGAATGTCACTGTGTTTAGTGTGTTATCTGTACGACCACCACCAGACTACTGCATATTAATCTTAGGAATTAGGAATTACAAACTCCCATTAGTTTCTGTTCATAAATTACAGTTTCTCAATATTTGTTTCGACAATAAAGCAGGAGCAATGCATGGGTCTTTAACATGGAATCTCTGCACTGAGAGTCTGATCATTAGACCACTGATCACTAAGACACTCTGAGCCACTGTCTCTTGGTAATATTTAAAGTGATCTTTTGTATGTTAGCCTTCAGTTAGTAAAGTTGAATCCAGCAGTAAACTAGTAGGAGGTCTGGGATTTGAACATGTGTTGAGATTCTGATAATTAGACCTGTACAGTGTACACCATCACTCAGACACTCTCACACATGGCCTCTTGGTCATTTTGAAGTGATCTTGTGTATGTGCCTTCAGTTAATTTAATTAAAATACTCCAGCTTGAACTCTAGGAGGGCTGGAATTCTATGGAATCTCTGTGCTGAAACCTGAAAGTCTGATGGTCTAATATATCAAATCTACACCCTGACTCAGACAGTCAGTCAATGTCTCTTGGTAATTGTGTACACTCATGGCAAAGGACTGAAACACACTGGGGCATATATAAAGACAAAGACTGACTAGACACAGGTGAACAACTAACAAATCAACACTGGGATTGGCTGAGAGACAAACAAGACACAGGTGGAGAAAACTAATAATCACAGGTGGTGAGACAACACAGGTAACAAAAGCAACAGAGGAAACCAAGGGACCAGAAATACTACAAAACAAAAGCACAACAGAAAACGTCACTGATCGTGACAATGTTAGCCTTCAGTTAATAAAGTTGAAACATGCCGGCATTAAACTTCAGGCAGACTGAGATTACGGATCTGTCTGATATTTCATATTCCATCCTAATTATTTAACATTGACTTCAAAGTTTGTAGGATCTGTCCGTAACAAAAGAAAATACTTCAAATCATGAATGCAGCGTGCAATATATGAGACATTTCGCATGCACATTCCCGCTAGGCCAGGGAAGAAATTCCACATTTTCCACATTGGCCTGTTATAGCGCCACCAGCAGGTCGATGTTTGCAAAAGACATTTTTGGAACAAAATAACTCAAATCATGAATGCATCATCAAATTGCTGTGAAAGGCGTAACACAAAATGCCACGCTTTTCACATTGTCCTATTATAGGACCACTTAGGAGGCCACAATATTCTACCTGCCCTAGCGGAGACTTGTGCTCCGAGGTGCACTTTTTCTAGTTCAATTCTCGTTTTTAACTAGTCAGCATAATCTTTCTTGAGGCGTGGTGTCTCTTACTGTATCTTTAGCATCTTTTCCTTATATGACCGCATGCATTTACAGTAAGACAGCATTTCTGTGTATATGTCCCATGGCCTGAAGGAACTGCCCAGAAGAGTTGTGGCTCTGTTAGGAATGGAGAGGGGCAACACGCATTCACTCACCTCTGAATGACTGAATTCCGAACATTGTTGGTCCACAATAACCTACCTGACCTGGGGCCTATTTCACGAAACTTGGATTAGAGATTAAGCCGGGCTTTAACACATATCCTGGCTTAATATATCCTGGATCAGTGCTTAACCGGTTTCATGAAAGCTGGTTGATCTTGCCAGATTAACTTAACCAGTTAACCTGGATATGTTGAGGTTCGATTCGGTTTCATGAAAGTGATGCTACATAAGTTACCATGGAAACTTATGCTTTGGATTTAGCCTGCTCCGGACCAGGCTAACAGCCAGGTTTAACCTAATCCTGATGTCTTTACTGTTCATTGAGCAGTCAAACTGATCACAAACCAATGATGTTTTCCAGATTTATTCAATTATTATGGGTTTATGTTGCCTTATTTGTATCGGTCTGCATTAAAGGACTAATTTAAGCGCTATATAAAATCAAATAACCAAAATATATAGGCTGCACAACATCATGACAGCTTGTGAGCTTGTAGATCAGCTGCTTTTGGTGAATGTTCCCCATGAATAGGTTTGCTGTCGTGCAAGTGCACAGTTAAGAAGAATTATTATATTATATTATTATTATTTTTTTGTAAAAGTGAAAACCACTAAATATTACCATTACTCATTGTTTTACAACATATTACCATTATAACGTTTCACCCATAGTCCTACATACTTACACCTAGAAACCCCATTCAAACCTATTTAGGTTCATCCTACGGTGGACATGTGTGCCTGAAAAGGAATCTTTGAAATGTTTCATAGTTTTGGAAATATAGTGCTTTCAAATTTGAGACATTTATAGGCAGATAGTGGCACTTCAAAAAATCACTTTCACCTAGAAACTCCATTCACACTTTGTAAAATTCAGCTTACTGTGGAGACACATGCTGGAACTTTTTTCTTTGAAATGTTTTGAAGTTTCTGAGTTATTTAACTTAAACGCCCAATGTATTCTCAATGGCAATAGCACACATTTTGGCATGCTACATGAACCCATGACCCTCACCAGTCTGGCCCCTGTCTGGACAACAACCCCCTTCCCCAAAGGTAGCTCCCTCAGAGGAGGGAGTTATGGCCAAATATCACAATGCGACAATATCATTATGCTTACAATATTAAGAATTCTGTTTTAAGTTAATAGTAGTGGTAAAATGTAAACTATATTTTTGGGGTAGTTAATCATTCAGTCTATCCACTATTGAGAGTATGTTCTCTCTTTAATTACAGCAGCAGTATTTATTTTAGAAGCGTAAGTCCTTGTATCAGTAAGTCTTGAATAGATTAGTAAAGATAATGAGATATACAGAAGGGGGCTGTAATGTTTTCATAGAGGGTATGTTATAGGGTATGTTGAAATCTTCATAGAGGGTATGTTATAGAGGGTAGAGCGTCGCAGTCCCACCCCCTTTCATGACGACGCCAGGCCCAGGAAATGATTCCCAATGCATTTTTCCCATAGACATTTCAAAAGGTATTTATTTAAAGACGGTTACGCTGCGGACAAATCCAACTCGAGTCGTGACAACTCATGACAACAAACACAATATTTTGGACCAAACAAATAATTACAAAGAAGAAAAACAACAAAAAAAGTGTTGTAACCTGCCGTCTTTTTCTTCTTTCTAATTATTTGTCTGTTTGGATATCGGCTGTCAAGGCCAGAAAGTGAAACATGTTTGGCTTCACAGTAGAATGCTTGCCTATAGAATGGAAAGCAGATGAAGAGATTAAGTTTAGCTCTCAAAGTAAAGACGCACGCACCCACGAGCACACACACACACACACACACACACACACACACACACACACACACACACACACACACACACAGAGAGAGAGAGAGAGGTGTGGAGTTGTCATCAACCGAGGGTCAGCCAGTGGTATATCTGGCTGAACAGGGTCACTAAGTTGCTGTTATCAATTAACTTGTCATTGTCTCTGTTTGTTCATTTAATGGGATGTTTGTTGTATCTCTGTGCGCAATGCTGCGATTTGTTTTGTTATATGTGTGCTTTGGCAATGTAGAACAGATTTTATCATGCCAATAAAGCATTTTGAAATTGAAATTGAGAGAGAGAGAGCGAGAGAGAGAGAGAGAGAGAGAGAGGGAGAGGGAGATTTTCTTGTTTGGTATGAGATTTGACAGCGTCATTTTTCCATGAATAAGACTTCTAGTATACCAGGCTACTTCTGTAATGCTCATCGTAAAGTGTCTAAAGGAAATTCATGTCATGAGTCACTTCTAAATGCCACATGTTAGTGTGCAGGGCATTGTTTTAAGTTCAACGTGAATCCTATTACACAATGAGTAACACATTTCCAATGGAAAGGATAAGTCTTCACTCAACTCTAATGGAAGGACCCATGACGAACAAGGAAAAAGGAACCTGCAGATCCGTCAGTCTCCACCCAGAGGAAATAAGTAGCTTGAGTGAGGTTTGGTTGTTCCATGATGTACGTTGTAATGTATTGTATTTATGTATGTCTTTGTGTCCAAGACAAATTTGTCCTCCGGAGACGATATTAAATAATAATCCGAAAATGGTATGCCTCCCAGGCTACTAATATCCAATGGAGAGGATAAAGGAAGGCTTCACGCAACTCTAAATCAAAGAGTGCTTGTCCAACAAGCAACTCCTAGCCAAAGCCCATCGTATCATCAAGGAGAAGCACCACCCAAGTCACAAACTATATATATACATATCCCCAACGGCTGTGGCGTTTGTGAAACAAGCTTCTAAATTATCTGAGACCCTTTACTTGTACTTTTTGTGGTAAATGTGCTCAAACGTTCTTCTTTCCAGCCTTGATCTCCTTACCCCCCCCCACCCCCCTTGTTCCCTGGGAACTATATGCACAAAAATGAATTTCACCCTGAACTGTATTACATCTATGACTTGACATGAAAATCTGGGTGGAGACTGTAGGCTACGTCGTACAGTCTCCACCCAGATGGATATAAGTAGAGGCTAAATTAGTCCACAATCTCACTCACCTCAACAACCTGACACTACAAGGTAAGGTCACATGACACGAGCAGAATAGTTTGTTAGGCTACTGTGATTTCACGAGTTCTAATGAATACACGTTTTACACTGCAGTCACAGCATGTGACAGAATATTAATGGTATATCGCTTTGTGTTCTTTCATGCCAGATGACGTTCTTACTGCTGTTTGTGATGCTGGCGGTTTGTGATGCTGATCCACAAGGTACAACACTTAATTAATTATACGAAATAATGTTGGTAGCAGTGTAACATCCAGTGCCATCCGAAATTAAAGCCTATATATATTAAAGCCCATTGGTGTTCAAAATGTGTTTTTCTTCTGAGATGCAAATTTTAGTCTTCATTCGTCATTTTCTGTTTAGACCTTACAGGTAAAATGTTCACCTTCCCACAAGAGACCAACACAGCTCACGTGAAGCTAAGGACAACTCAAGACACATTCAAAGCTGTGACTGTTTGCCTGAGGTAAGTTCATAGTTGAGCTATTGAGTAACCTAACCTTAGAAGTTCACAGTTCTGTAGGCCTACTGTAAGTGTGAAGTTACTATATTACACAGTCAGTTCAGCTCTGGAACTAGAAAAGTGTGTTCCTTGCAGTCTGGTTGCGTGTAGTGTGTGCTGTGTGTGTGTGTGTGTGTGTGTGTGTGTGTGTGTGTGTGTGTGTGTGTGTGTGTGTGTGTGTGTGTGTGTGTGTGTGTGTGTGGGGGGGCAGCTGGAACTTTTTGTGCTTGTAAACAATATCCACTATAGGGACAAGTGAAAGTGATTGGTCGTTGTGTCTACAGTAAGTTATAGATTTATAAATGCAGTACATCACGTCTATAGTACATCACGTGTACAGTACATCGGTGTACAGTACATCGGTGTATGTGCAATGGCCTTTGGCTCTGCATTGAGGACTATCAAGGTGGTAGAACTGGTGCTGTTTTGATGACTTTTCTCAACCCTTTTTTTAAATGGGCTCCTCCTGCAAAGTTTAGAAGGCAATCCTAGAATGGAATGGAATATCAGAATGGAATTTAGAAAATCTGAATGTTGCATCATGATGCAAGTAATCCATGGAATGTATTTGATTTAACGGCCTACATGTTCATGAGTTATAGGCCAAAATGTAAAGTGGCCTCACAGTAGCTGAAAAATAACAATAATTGAATGGAGGTCCTTCCTCGCACGCACGCACGCAAATACAAACACAGGGACACCTGGTGGAGATATTCAGAATATGAATATAATGTTTATACTGTATGGTCAACTGACTAACCAGAACACTATACTGAACTTAATAAAAAAATATTATTAATTATACATCTGCCTTCAGTTCCATTACAGACCTCACCAGGAACCACGTCCTGTTCTCCACGGCTCTTCCCTCCGATGACAACGCATTCCTCATCTTTAAGAAGACGACTCAGATTGAGCTGGACGTTTTTAAGACGTCAAATGTGAACTTTGACGGGCAACAGTACGCACTCAACACCTGGCACAAATTGTGTGCCACCTGGGATAACACAACTGGACTGGGACAAGTGTGGGTGGACGGAAGACCCACTTCCAGGAAATTACTCACATCTGTAGGCATCAAAGGAATCCCAAGCATCATAATAGGACAGGTAGGCCTAATGTTGTACAGCTGCAAAACGTCATGCATCTATAAATGTTGTATTAGATACACTTTATCAGATGGTAGCTGTGATCCAATAACAAGTAGGTAAGTAACTAATAATAACTTGATAAAAAATATCAAATGATTGTTTTGAATGAGCATATTGTATATTCACAATGGAGTTATTTCCATATGGCTCCTATTTCCAAAGGACAGCTCAAGTAGCTATGGAATTTACCATTATTGTTTCCTCTAAAACAGTATAACATACAGTAGGTTTTACCTTAATGCCTTCGGTCTCCAGGTGGTCTTCTTTACACATAAAACAATATAACATCCAATGAAAAATAGTACAGAAAAATAGTATGGTTTGCTTTAATGACTATGTTGGGTACATGAAACATCATGCTCCCTCTAATGTTGATTCTCTTTCATGCTTACAGGAGCAGGACTCTCTGGGGGGTGGGTTTGATGCTGCTCAGTCCTTTGTTGGGATGATGTCTGACGTCCACATGTGGAACTATGTCCTCTCGCCCTGTGAGATCCAGCGGTACAACGACGATCTCAACTTCAGCCCAGGGAACGTGCTCAACTGGAGGGCTCTGGACTTTGAGACTGTAGGAAGGGTGGTGCTGGAAGAGAATCAAAAAGGCTGCCATTAAAGAATCTCAAAACTGTTTGATCCATTGGGTGGAAAATGGTCTCATGTTCTCTGAATCTTAAGTGTAAAAGTATATAATCTTCTCAACACAAGAATATCCAAACTGTGCATGGTTGTCTGTTTTGAATGTCCAATGGGATTATTAACTATTAAAACTGTACATCCACCAATCTTCAAGAACTTGGCTCAGATTCATTGTTCAAATAATGAAAAAGGTACCTGAATGCACTCGATCTTGAAGTGTTTCGACATCTGACGTTAAGAGTTATTTGTACGACCACCAGTACTGTTTCATGCCGTTTTCGGAATGGACTACCATAGCCTATTTACAATGAGGTAGCCTATACCGGTCCTTGGGGGTCTATATCCCTCACCATGTACTAATCCTTATATAATAATTATAGTAGTAATAACTACAATAATTTGTCAGGTTTTGAATAGTATTTATTACTTACTTTATAACTAAAGTACAAAATGTCAATAACCATGCAAATACGATACATGCTCTCTTGAGCATGCACGCAGCTGCAGCTCCACTGCCTAGGCATAATAGTTTCACGGAGTTAGGTGCCGTTTAGATACCTCAATAAAACTACCTATACAATCTGCTTTGCCTCCCAGACTAAAACAATAATGCACCAACTAAAAATGTTCCCTCTCCAGTCTGTGTTGGGGGGGATCACATTTCTGTAACAAAGTTAAAACAAATAATTAGAAAGTAGATAAAACGGCAGGTTACAACACGTTGTGTTCTTTGTAATTATTTGGTCCAAAATATTGTGTGCGTTGTCATGATTTGTCACGACAGGAGTTGGCTTCGTATACGACGCTTAAAGGTCTTTAAATAAATAAGTTTTGAAATGCCTATGGAGAAAATTAAATGGAGAAAAATTTCCTGGGCCACTCGTCGTTCTGAAAGGGGGAGGGACTGCGACGCTCTATTGTGCAAAAGGATGCCTGTTTAACAGATTAAATGTAATCAGTATAGGGCGCAGCAGGGAATCGAACCCCATCCCAGTAAACCAGGAGCTCCATGCCTGTGCCAAAGTGCTTTGTTTGCGACGCAACGCAAAAACCTACCCTTGTAGGAGACCTACCCTACCCTACCCTACCAGCAGCAAAGAATACAAAAACAGATACTTACCCAGTTACCGTGAACCATCACGTTCTTC
Source organism: Protomyctophum bolini (assembly GCF_963924005.1). NCBI lineage: Eukaryota > Metazoa > Chordata > Actinopteri > Myctophiformes > Myctophidae > Protomyctophum > Protomyctophum bolini. The sequence continues at coordinate 18,367,102 of NC_137868.1, read as the reverse complement.
TGCAGGTGACAGGCAGTGTCCACAAGTTAGATGAAATGAGGTGAAATGACAGAACCGGCCGAAATTGTGGCAGTCGACGCAACGCAAACGAGTGCAACAGCAGGCAGCCCGACACGACGCAACCGCAGGAAGCCGGAACGCAAACAACACCATCAGTACCCTGCAGAACCACACCAGCGACAGCAAAGGACAATAAACAAGATTTGTACTCACTGTGCAGCAAGCAGCTCTTCCCAGCAGCAGATATAGCGTACAGTTCCTACCTCAATGTCTTGTGCAGGGAGGGGGGGGCATCGGTCTGGGACACTTCACATGGGCTCCAGGGTATGGTGGGGGTCCTCGGAAGCCTAAATTGGTGGGGCTGTGGGGCCCACGGAGATGGCTCGTCTCAGGGTCCAGGGCTTGGTGCTGCCTCCTACACCACTGGTGCAGTGACTCTTCATATTCTGGAATTACATGAAGAGAAAAGATAAGTGTCATTAGTGTTATGTAGGCCTACATCACATTAGAAACACATGTGGCTGTATAGCCTTGTCAGCCCCCACAACCCATATTTTATAATATATATTATATATTATAATAGAATACATCAATATTAATTATTAAACCAAAAGTTCAAACATAAATCATAAATCAAATGCTTTCAAAATAAACAAACAGTTAACCAGTTGATCCAAGTTAAGACACCAAACCTATGACTCACCGAAGAGTAACCAAAGGTTGTCACAGTGGACAGGAACATGCTGCTGTCAAACATTTCGGCCATCTTGCATAGGTGGGAGTGGGAGTGGGGAGTGTAGGAACTGATGTCACCTTTATACTGCCTTGATTGACAGTTGACATGGGTTGCCATTTGCGGGTTGCCATGTTGGCTGGGTTACATTTACATTGCCAAGGCAAAAAGCAACAATACAAACAAAACAAAATGTATGTACATTTGAATTGAACGTCAGAATATTCAATAAATCAGTGTCACACACACACACGCACATGCGCGTGCACACACACACACACACACACACACACACACACACAGACGCAACAGCGCAGCGAGAGAGAGAGAGAGAGAGAGAGAGAGAGAGAGAGAGAGAGAGAGAGAGAACTAACCTTTTTCTCAAATTGTGCCATGCTGGTGTGTGTGTGTGTGTGTGTGTGTGTGTGTGTGTGTGTGTGTGTGTGTGTGTGTGTGTGTGTGTGTGTGTGTGTGTGTGTGTGTGTGTGTGCGTGTGCGTGCGTTTGTTGCTGATTGGCTGCAGGCCCATCACCAAATTAATGTGCACAGGGGATTTTGGAGAGAGACACCTGGGACAGCACAACAAGGAGATAGACATAACTTCTGACAGGAATGCACGAGAAACTTACTTTTTAACATAAATCACATTCTCGCCGCGATATATTTTCGAGTTAATAAAAAAGGGGGGAAAAAAAACGAATGGTTCAAATGCATTAATTAAGATTCGAGTGCCAACCCTAACGAGCGAACATTCAAACCTTGAATGTTTGGGGACAGCCTTAGTGCGTGCGTGTGCGTGAGTGTGTGTGTGTGTAGATAGATAGATACCTTTATTATCCTACGTACGTACTAACGGGGGAAAATCAGTCGCCCATGAGGCGGCACAGCAGTTAAGGTTACAACATACAAGTAAGGATAAGACGGATAAAAAAAGTACTGTAGTATACAGAAGAAACAAGGCAGAAGGAAAAAGCAAGGTGCATCAAGAAACAATAATAATAAAAGCAATAAACAGGGCAAACAAGGATACACAAAAAACATACATACAGTATATATACAGTCGATCAGTTACTACGTCTCATCATAAGAAAAACAAGACAAAAAGTCAACAGTGCAAAACAAAAAAGTGTCCATAGGTCAGTGCGTGCTGTGAAGGAAAAAAACCCACAAGATACACTAAGAAATGTCTTGTCATGTGCGTGCGTGCGTACGTACGTCCCATAGAGATGATTTGATTGGCTGAGAGCTTTAAAAGTGATGATAGAAAGTGAGGACGCCAAAAGTGATTGGCCGGAATGTGATGATGTATGATGATCTATGATTATCATCATACATCATCTCATTCCGGCCAATCACAATTTGCGTCCTCACACAATGTTTGTGTTTACACAAACACTCAAAGCTGGCCATTCATTGTCAATGGCATTCAATGTTTGTGTTAAGACAATGTTTGTCAAACCCTCAAAGCTGGACATAGGTGGGGCTATAACACCCCTCAATTCTGTGGCTGCCTCTTTGTTGTAACACATTTTCCCATGCACGGATTATATAAGTGCAGGTGATGCTGATTTCATATGTCATGGAAAACTCCATGACATCACACATGGCAACAGCATGATGACATAATAATGGAAATCTACAGTATAGGGTTTGACATGTCACATGGCATGTCAGGCTAGGCATATATTACATTTCCTTTTTTTGTTTTTGTCCTGGCATACGGCGAGTTGATAAATGGATTTATTTTTAACACCACCTGTTTTTTCTGAATCCTTGAAGGGTCTATTTTAAGATTTTTCTGTTTTCAAGAAAAAATTATGTCCCAAGGGATTAATTTTTAACCCTTTCTTACACATAGCCTATACCTAAATATGCAAATGAAGAGACAAGAGAAAACAGAATAACTATTGACATAAACAACCTACAGGGACAAATTAACAAAGATCCACCATATGCGCGTAAACCCATCAGACCCCATCTAGACTATATCGACTCAGTGATATTATCGGCCATGCCAGGCTACTGGATTCCAACCCGGCCACAACCTCTGTGGTGGCAGGCAGGGACTTTACCATTGCACCACCTCCACCTGAGTGTGTATGAGGAACACTTTTACAGTAATACCAGGCTATACTTAGTATAGCGCCTACTTAAGTATCTAAAAGGAAAATTACTTCCTGCAACTCTGGAATGACCCAGATGAACAAGGAAGAAGGAACAAGGAAGAAGGAACAATCAACCTGCAGATCCACATAGTCTCCACCCAAATGGAATAAGTATTAGAGGCGATGAGTCCACAATCTCACTCAACTCAACAACCTGACACTCACACAGATCAGCACAAGGTAAGGTCAAGACATGAGCAGAATAGTTTGTTAGGCTACTGTGAAGTGTGTGCTATGCATACAGGCCTGCATGCATGCAGGCAGAAGCTAATTTTATCCTGTTATAATAGTAGTATCTGTTTGTGTTCTTTCATGCCAGATGACGTTCTTCCTGCTGTTTGTGATGTTGGCGATTTGTGATGCTGCTCCACAAGGTACAACACTTAATTATAAGAAATGATTTTGGTTGCAGTGTTAACATTCTAGACCCACACAGCCACACAAAGAGAGCACATAGACCTAGAGTAGAACAAATAGATGGATAGATAAAACTTCATGAAGGTAGGGTAAGTGATGTTTTTGGGTTAAAACAAAAATGTTTTTTATAAAGAGTTAAGGATATATAATGATTGGTAATCTAATCATTGTCATAGAGTGTTCAGTAACCGGGTTCTCTCCATCTCTCTCTAGCAATCCAATAAACAGAACATTGTTTTTCAGTTGGGTTGCCAATTTCAAACAGGAAAGAGTACCCATTTATCAGTTCCAGTTCCTCATTAATTTGTGTTCATCGCTTATCATTTCACCTGTTTATCCTTTATCTTGTATCCTGTGTGAGTTATTTCTCTCATCCTGATTTATTTCCCTGTCCACTTAAGATTTGGAGACCATGTTACTTAACAAACACTCAGCGAGTGTTGAATACAGCAATTAACAAATGAATATCACTTTCCCCATACCTTTTCTTTTTGTTCTTCTAATGATCCTCGGTGCCAGCCTGCCAGGCATTTCCTGTGCCATCCATAATTAATAAACATCTAATGTATTTCAAAAGCCTACATTACGTTTGGAAACCTAGCATTTTCAAAAGCATTACTTTTAAGGAAATAACTGTATTCCAATTAATGTATCCAAAACGGTTATTTAGACAAAAGCGCTTGGTAATACTTGTCATTGGTTACATTACGGTTACATATAACACAGACAGACTCAATGGAGAGAAGTCAACCTCAAATCACTGCCGATATGGTATAGTTTCATATACTCAACCATACAGTATACTGTACAATTGTACAATTGTATTACAATTTATTATTATATAATTACAATTTGAATGCATATATGCAAGTCCCAGATTCTATAGCAAGCTAAGGTCTATTCCAAGTGTTCAAAAAGTGTTATATTATCTTTACGTTTTGACAATTCTGTATCATGTCTATTGAGCCAAATGTGTAAAAGCACAGACTCCATCATTTAAGAGCAGCCCAGTTGTTTTTTCTTCTGAGATTCTTCATTTGTCATTTTCTGTTTAGACCTTACAGGTAAAATGTTGACCTTCCCACAGCAGACTAACACAGCTCACGTGAAATTAATGACAACTCAAGACACATTCGGAGCTGTGACTGTTTGCCTGAGGTAAGTTCATGCCATGGGAACAAGTGAAAGTGATTTGGGATGATTGGAAGTTGCGATCATGATATATAGCACACAGTAAGTTTTACAATTTGGGGAACCTCATATGGGTGCCAGTAAGCCGGGACTCCCCATTACTCCGACATCCCATCACTCTGACTACGTGGCTTTGCATTGTTTTATACTGTAGGCCCATCAAGTGATTTCAATTTGGTGTAGATTGGTTGCATTTTTTCATTGAAATCCAGAGAATGGAAATGCAGCCTGTTATAACGTCAGCGTATGGCTGATTTGGAAACAAATTAAAAATATATAATAAATGAGTGGTCCAGCGGTCACGCACGCACACACGCACGCACGCATGCCAGGAGCACCTGGTGGAAGATTCTGACTGAATGTTAGGATTATACTAGTCTCAGGTCAACTGACTAAGCATGCAGAACACTATTATTATTATTACTTATTATTATTTATCATACATCTGCCTTCAGATCCTTTACAGACCTCACCAGGAACCACGCCCTGTTCTCCATGGCCCATCCCTCCTCAGACAACGCATTCCTCATCTTCCGTCAACGTCTGGCGAGTCAGATTTCTCTGTACGTTTCTAGCACTAGAGTGGACTTTGACGGGCAACAGTACACACTTAACACCTGGCACAACCTGTGTGCCACCTGGGATAACACAACTGGACTGGGACAAGTGTGGTTGGACGGAAGACCCACTTCCAGGAAATTTGTCAGATCTGGAAGCATCCAAGGAACCCCAAGCATCATACTAGGACAGGTAATGTTGTACAGCTGAAAAACTGCATCATGCATTTTTACTGTACTGTATATTATTTTATTAGATATATTGGATGGTAGATGTGATACTATAACAAGCAGGTATATTAGGTAGCCTAACTTGATAGAATACTATACAATTATTGTTATGAATGAGCATAAATATTGTAGCCTTGTAGAGTTTGTAGAGTTATTGGCTCATTTCTAAATATAATGAACATGGTTCTTGTTTTCAAAGAGCAGCTCAAGTAGCTAAGGAATTTACATTCTAAGCGTATAGGTTTTACTTTCCTTCAGCCTTCAGGTGGGCTTCTCTACAAATAAAACAATATAACATCCAATAACAAATATTACAGAAAAATAGTATAGTATGGTTTGTGTCTATTTTGGGTATCAAATGATGCTCCCTCTAATATTGATTCTCTTCCATGCTTACAGGAGCAGGACTCTCCGGGTGGTGGATTTGATGCTGCTCAGTCCTTTGTTGGGATGATGACTGACGTCCACATGTGGAACTATGTCCTCTCGCCCTGTGAGATCCAGCGGTACAACGACGATCTCAACTTCAGCCCAGGGAACGTGCTCAACTGGAGGGCTATGGACTTTGAGACTGCAGGAAATGTGGTGCTGGAAGAGAATCAAAAAGTCTGTCATGGTTAATTGCAACAATATCCGAAGTACAATAACCGTGGTGGTGGTCAGCAGAAGCACTCAACTCATGTTCTTTTAATCTTAAAGGAAAACTTTTGTTTTTTCTTCAACCAATGTTCATGTTTTAGGTTGTTATTAGAGAAAGTAATATTTTTTTTTCGTTTTAGCGAAAAAGAAAAGAAAATGAACACTCATCTTTTACTTTCTCTAATAACAACATAAAACATGAACCTTGGTTGAAAAAAACTAAAGTAGTCCTTTAAGCGGAAAGTATATAATCTTCTCAATACCAGAATATCCAAACTTGTTTTGAACTAAAAAAAAAACTATAAACACTTTTCTCTTTCTTGTCTTTACTTCAAGGAACAAAAAGGGCCATTTATGTACATTATTTCACGTATGTCACTATAGCATACTGCACATCCATCACTCTTTAACAACTTGGCTCATGTTATTAATTGTTCAAGTTATGTAGGGCACCTGAATGTCTGCACTCAATCTTTGATAAATTCTCATCCATATGACATATCAGGCTATAAGATCAATTGGTCAAAATCTGAAGCCCTTCCACTCACTCCATATTGACTTACTCTAAATCAATGTTTCGGACGGGCTCCTTTGAATTGCATAAAAAGGGCATAAACTATTTAGGAATAATCTTCCCACCTAAATTGGACGAGTTAGTGAACATGAAGTTTGATCCACTCCTGGACAAAATACGGAAGGTCCTGTTTCTCACCTATATGGGGCAAGGCACTGTGCTCCCTTCTAATAAATTGTTATGGACAACAAACGCAATGAGTTTGAATTAAGAAATCTTTTTATTTATTTAGAGTTATAGCCAGAAGCTAATTTCCATCCGTAACCCCTAAGTAAACATATAGGAGGTAGAACAATTACATACAAATATGAGAAATTACACCAGTGACAAATAGAGTTGATAATTACCCATTACCCATGATTACAAATTTTGTTTGCTTTAAGCAAAATTTATTCTTACCCTTTTGTCTTTAGTCTTCTGACCCTTTAATCATTAAGAAAGTGTTATCTGTACGACAACCAGACTACTGTATATTATTCTTCATGAAATAGGATTCACGAGATTGTGCCTCTGTTTAAAACAACTAAACGTCCCATCTGTTTGTGGATGTTCATGTTAATAAATTATGGTAGGCTAATTACACAAGAAATATGGCATGACATAAATGGCAGTATAATACAGTAGCCTATACAAGGAAACAGTACACTCACTGGGTTTGATATAAGTGAAAACACATCATCCGGCTCTGGGAAACAAAACAAACCACTCTCAAGTACCTGTTCCTTTTTGTAAACAAAGTGTCATGCAATAACCCAGTGGCAGTAATGGAGACGGATACATACTGGCATGTACAGCTGGAGGAATGGACATTTTTACAGCTCATGAAAAAGAGGTAATGTTCACACAGTAGGCCTATAATGCCGTCCCTTGCTGTATTAAACACGCATGTAATGAGCTTCATCAACACAGCTGTATCAAACCTGTTGCTCAGGTTAAACACTATTGTACCTATACCCACCTGTGCTCATTTGGTACAGGCGGATTGATCTTTATCTCAAGAAGGGGAAGAATTAATGCACATTTCTTAAAATCAGCTTTTATTGAAGTTTAATAAGTTTAGTTTTCAGTTTGACCAGGCTGTCATCAGTGAAGAGTGGTGTTTCACCTTAAAGTTGGGATGGACAGTAGAATTCATTACAAAAAATCTGTACATTGACTCCAGAAGTGCATGTGTAGCATTATGCGGAAGCGGGGATTAAACCCATGGCTCCCACACACCAGACCAACGCCCAACCTACTGTGCCAATAGGGTGGGCCTTTCAGTACCTTCATGATGCTCAGTGACATCATAGAAGGTAGGTTTGTTTCCCTGCCCACATCCCTGGTTTTTTCTACAGGCAGGTGTTCAGGTGTGAAATTCACCCGAACACCTGCCTGTATAGCCAGTGTTTAGTGATAGTGTGATGGAGAACAATTCTATACACCATGCCATGTATTGCTGTACTTTTGATGATTTTTGTTTTATTATTATTATTTTTATTTATGTTTAGTATTCTATAGGGTTAAAAAAAAAAGCATGTCAGTCAATAGCAATCCGCTATGCTACCGAATTTGGTGATATATGATACACAGTAATGTAGCCACATTACTATTGTTTTCTAAAATATTTTTGGACACTTACTATACAGTATATATTCCGGTAATTCTTTTCAGTTTTGAATTTTTATTCTGCAGGTTCTATAGCGTGACATGTTGAGATGCAGAATTCCAATAATTGCAAAGATGTCTGAAGTACAATAACGATGGTGTACTTCCAGTGTCCAACCTGGTGTGCCATCTGCCTCAAATAAATATATTGACATTGACAACCATTGTAAGACTACTCTACCATACAGATTGGTTGAATACAATTGTAAAGAAAGCATTCAGATAAATGCCAGATTATATAGCAAGGTCTCTTTATAAGTTTTTTCATATTATTTTTACATTTTGACAATTATGCATAATGTCTATTGAGCCGAAAGTGTAAAAGTGCATCATTTAAGAGCAGTTTGGATGTTTCTCAAATGCATTTTTTGTTGACAATGACAATGAAGATTTTCTACGAGTTTTATCACACGATTTAAATTTTCACCCGGTGCCAATGCCTAAACTGTAACCCTAGGTGCTACTCTCCTTCTGCCAACCTGGGGAGAGCCCCGAACAGAGCTCATGCTTCCTTCAATGCATGAGGAGTGCACCCGGCAGTGGGGAGTTTCTGGCTGACCAGGCGGAAGTAGTATAGAGAGTTAGAGACCAGGATTACTGCATGTTTTATGTGAGGTACCTACCCTAGGCCTAGGGGACAAGGGGAGAACATGCAAACTCCACACAGAAAGGCCCTTTCACCAACCCGATATGATGCAGATAGGAGAGAACACGTTCCAAGCGCCCACAGCATCTCTGGCGGGAATCAAACCCAGGACCTTCTAGCTATGAGGTGACAGTGCTACCGCTGCTCCACCGTGCCCCCCTTATGATAATTTCTTCATTTGTGATTTTCTGTTTAGACCTTACAGACCTTACAGGTAAAATGTTCACCTTCCCACAACAGACCGACACAGCTCACGTGAGGCTAAGGACAACTCAAGACACATTCGCAGCTGTGACTGTTTGCCTGAGGTAAGTTAATTCATAGATGAGCTAGGACTAGGAGTAACTTTAGTTAGTAGTAGTAGTTAACATTTCTGTAAGTGTGAAGTTATCATATCATACAAATGATGTCACCTACAAGAAACTGAAACACAGCATGCTGTAGAAACAGTGGATGCACCACAGATCTGGAACTGGAAAAGTACATTCCTCTGTCTGAGCACATATGTCAGGGGGGCGGGGGGTGCAACAGATGGTGCAAGTGAAATGGCTTTTGGCTTGGAGGTCATTGAATGGAGGCAATTGAGTGGAGGTCTTCCTTTGCCTACTGTATGCAAAGTTTGACACAAATCAGTCCATTGTTTTGGAGATTAGCCGTACACACAGAGACAGACTGTATGTTCAACTGAGTAAAGAACACTACACTGAACTAAATAATAATTATACATCTGCCTTCAGGTTCTTTACAGACCTCACCAGGAACCACGCCCTGTTCTCCATGGCTCTTCCCTCCGATGCCAACGCATTCCTCATCTTCAAGGAGACAACTCGGATTGAGCTGGACGTTTCTAACGCACAAGCTGTGAATTTTGACTGGCAACAGTACACACTTAACACCTGGCACCACCTGTGTGCCACCTGGGATAACACAACTGGACTGGGACAAGTGTGGGTGGACGGAAGATCCACTTCCAGGAAATTACTCAGATCTGGAGGCATGCAAGGAACCCCAAGCATCATACTAGGACAGGTAGTGTTGTACAGCTAAGTACCTATGATGTATTTATTTATTATTATATATAATAAATAACATAAATACATATTAGTTTATTATATATAACTTGATACAAAATATAACATTATTGTTTTGAATGAGCATATATTATATTCACATTGTCTCAGAGTTATTGGCATTTCCATTCTAAATTAATATGGTTATATGAGCAACTCCAATAATTATGGATTTTAAAGTATAACACTAGCCTTCAGGTGGTCTTCTTTACAAATTAAACAATATAACATCCAATTAGAAATAGTACAGAAAAATAGTATAGTATGGTTTGCTTTATTGCTGGGTACATCATTGTTAATGCGCTCCCTCTAATATTGATTTTCTTCCATGCTTACAGGACCAGGACTCAATGGGTGGTGGTTTTGATGCTACTCAGTCCTTTGTTGGGATGATGTCTGATGTCCACATGTGGAACTATGTCCTCTCGCCCTGTGAGATCCAGCGGTACATGGACGATCTCAACTTCACCCCAGGGAACGTGCTCAACTGGAGGGCTATGGTGTTTAAGACTATAGGAACGGTGGTGCTGGAAGAGAATAAAAAAGGCTGTCACTAATGAATCTCAAAAGTAGATGAATACAAATTATTAGACGCGGGTGCACATGTTCAACACCACTGGTGTTGAAGTACTTACACTGAATACATACTTACACTGTATGTATTGCATTACTGCTATTATTGAAATGTTGTTTTATGCCTTTCTTTTCCTTATTTTTTTCTCCATTGCTCTGTAAAGCACTTTGAACTGCATTTCATGTCATGAAGTGCTATATACAAATAATCTTTTATTATTATAATTAAGTGTATAATCTTCCACACCAGAATATCCAAACTTGTCTGTTTTGAATGTCCAATGTGATTATTAAACTATTAAAACGGTACACTGTTTTTCTGTCCTGTCTTTATATCAAGTAACAAAAAGGGCCAGTACACTCTTTCACACATGTATACACTGTACATCCTTCACTCTTCCACAACTTTGCTCAGGTTATTAATTGTCCAGGCGATGTAAAAGACACCTGCATGTCTGCACTTGATCTTGAAGTGTTTCAAGTTCTTACGAATGTCACTGTGTTTAGTGTGTTATCTGTACGACCACCACCAGACTACTGCATATTAATCTTAGGAATTAGGAATTACAAACTCCCATTAGTTTCTGTTCATAAATTACAGTTTCTCAATATTTGTTTCGACAATAAAGCAGGAGCAATGCATGGGTCTTTAACATGGAATCTCTGCACTGAGAGTCTGATCATTAGACCACTGATCACTAAGACACTCTGAGCCACTGTCTCTTGGTAATATTTAAAGTGATCTTTTGTATGTTAGCCTTCAGTTAGTAAAGTTGAATCCAGCAGTAAACTAGTAGGAGGTCTGGAATTTGAACATGTGTTGAGATTCTGATAATTAGACCTGTACAGTGTACACCATCACTCAGACACTCTCACACATGGCCTCTTGGTCATTTTGAAGTGATCTTGTGTATGTGCCTTCAGTTAATTTAATTAAAATACTCCAGCTTGAACTCTAGGAGGGCTGGAATTCTATGGAATCTCTGTGCTGAAACCTGAAAGTCTGATGGTCTAATATATCAAATCTACACCCTGACTCAGACAGTCAGTCAATGTCTCTTGGTAATTGTGTACACTCATGGCAAAGGACTAAAACACACTGGGGCATATATAAAGACAAAGACTGACTAGACACAGGTGAACAACTAACAAATCAACACTGGGATTGGCTGAGAGACAAACAAGACACAGGTGGAGAAAACTACTAATCACAGGTGGTGAGACAACACAGGTAACAAAAGCAACAGAGGAAACCAAGGGACCAGAAATACTACAAAACAAAAGCACAACAGAAAACGTCACTGATCGTGACAATGTTAGCCTTCAGTTAAAGTTGAAACATGCCGGCATTAAACTTCAGGCAGACTGAGATTACGGATCTGTCTGATATTTCATATTCCATCCTAATTATTTAACATTGACTTCAAAGTTTGTAGGATCTGTCCGTAACAAAAGAAAATACTTCAAATCATGAATGCAGCGTGCAATATATGAGACATTTCGCATGCACATTCCCGCTAGGCCAGGGAAGAAATTCCACATTTTCCACATTGGCCTGTTATAGCGCCACCAGCAGGTCGATGTTTGCAAAAGACATTTTTGGAACAAAATAACTCAAATCATGAATGCATCATCAAATTGCTGTGAAAGGCGTAACACAAAATGCCACGCTTTTCACATTGTCCTATTATAGGACCACTTAGGAGGCCACAATATTCTACCTGCCCTAGCGGAGACTTGTGCTCCGAGGTGCACTTTTTCTAGTTCAATTCTCGTTTTTAACTTAACTAGTCAGCATAATCTTTCTTGAGGCGTGGTGTCTCTTACTGTATCTTTAGCATCTTTTCCTTATATGACCGCATGCATTTACAGTAAGACAGCATTTCTGTGTATATGTCCCATGGCCTGAAGGAACTGCCCAGAAGAGTTGTGGCTCTGTTAGGAATGGAGAGGGGCAACACGCATTCACTCACCTCTGAATGACTGAATTCCGAACATTGTTGGTCCACAATAACCTACCTGACCTGGGGCCTATTTCACGAAACTTGGATTAGAGATTAAGCCGGGCTTTAACACATATCCTGGCTTAATATATCCTGGATCAGTGCTTAACCGGTTTCATGAAAGCTGGTTGATCTTGCCAGATTAACTTAACCAGTTAACCTGGATATGTTGAGGTTCGATTCGGTTTCATGAAAGTGATGCTACATAAATTACCATGGAAACGTATGCTTTGGACTTAGCCTGCTCCGGACCAGGCTAACAGCCAGGTTTAACCTAATCCTGATGTCTTTACTGTTCATTGAGCAGTCAAACTGATACAACAAATGAACAACAAACATCCCATTAAATGAACAAACAGAGACACACACACACACAGACGCAACAGCGCAGCGAGAGAGAGAGAGAGAGAGAGAGAGAGAGAGAGAACTAACCTTTTTCTCAAATTGTGCCATGCTGGTGTGTGTGTGTGTGTGTGTGTGTGTGTGTGTGTGTGTGTGTGTGTGTGTGTGTGTGTGTGTGTGTGTGTGTGTGTGTGTGTGTGTGTGTGCGTGTGCGTGCGTTTGTTGCTGATTGGCTGCAGGCCCATCACCAAATTAATGTGCACAGGGGATTTTGGAGAGAGACACCTGGGACAGCACAACAACGAGATAGACATAACTTCTGACAGGAATGCACGAGAAACTTACTTTTTAACATATATCACATTCTCGCCGAGATATATTTTCGAGTTAATAAAAAAGGGGGGGAAAAAAACGAATGGTTTAAATGCATTAATTAAGATTCGAGTGCCAACCCTAACGAGCGAACATTCAAACCTTGAATGTTTGGGGACAGCCTTAGTGCGTGCGTGTGCGTGAGTGTGTGTGTGTGTGTGTAGATAGATAGATACCTTTATTATCCTACGTACGTACTAACGGGGGAAAATCAGTCGCCCATGAGGCGGCACAGCAGTTAAGGTTACAACATACAAGTAAGGATAAGACGGATAAAAAAAGTACTGTAGTATACAGAAGAAACAAGGCAGAAGGAAAAAGCAAGGTGCATCAAGAAACAATAATAATAAAAGCAATAAACAGGGCAAACAAGGATACACAAAAAACATACATACAGTATATATACAGTCGATCAGTTACTACGTCTCATCATAAGAAAAACAAGACAAAAAGTCAACAGTGCAAAACAAAAAAGTGTCCATAGGTCAGTGCGTGCTGTGAAGGAAAAAAACCCACAAGATACACTAAGAAATGTCTTGTCATGTGCGTGCGTGCGTACGTACGTCCCATAGAGATGATTTGATTGGCTGAGAGCTTTAAAAGTGATGATAGAAAGTGAGGACGCCAAAAGTGATTGGCCGGAATGTGATGATGTATGATGATCTATGATTATCATCATACATCATCTCATTCCGGCCAATCACAATTTGCGTCCTCACACAATGTTTGTGTTTACACAAACACTCAAAGCTGGCCATTCATTGTCAATGGCATTCAATGTTTGTGTTAAGACAATGTTTGTCAAACCCTCAAAGCTGGACATAGGTGGGGCTATAACACCCCTCAATTCTGTGGCTGCCTCTTTGTTGTAACACATTTTCCCATGCACGGATTATATAAGTGCAGGTGATGCTGATTTCATGGAAAACTCCATGACATCACACATGGCAACAGCATGATGACATAATAATGGAAATCTACAGTATAGGGTTTGACATGTCACATGGCATGTCAGGCTAGGCATATATTACATTTCCTTTTTTTGTTTTTGTCCTGGCATACGGCGAGTTGATAAATGGATTTCTTTTTAACACCACCTGTTTTTTCTGAATCCTTGAAGGGTCTATTTTAAGATTTTTCTGTTTTCAAGAAAAAATTATGTCCCAAGGGATTAATTTTTAACCCTTTCTTACACATAGCATATACCTAAATATGCAAATGAAGAGACAAGAGAAAACAGAATAACTATTGACATAAACAACCTACAGGGACAAATTAACAAAGATCCACCATATGCGCGTAAACCCATCAGACCCCATCTAGACTATATCGACTCAGTGATATTATCGGCCATGCCAGGCTACTGGATTCCAACCCGGCCACAACCTCTGTGGTGGCAGGCAGGGACTTTACCATTGCACCACCTCCACCTGAGTGTGTATGAGGAACACTTTTACAGTAATACCAGGCTATACTTAGTATAGCGCCTACTTAAGTATCTAAAAGGAAATTTTGACTTCCTGCAACTCTGGAATGACCCAGATGAACAAGGAAGAAGGAACAAGGAAGAAGGAACAATCAACCTGCAGATCCACATAGTCTCCACCCAAATGGAATAAGTAGTAGAGGCGATGAGTCCACAATCTCACTCAACTCAACAACCTGACACTCACACAGATCAGCACAAGGTAAGGTCAAGACATGAGCAGAATAGTTTGTTAGGCTACTGTGAAGTGTGTGCTATGCATACAGGCCTGCATGCATGCAGGCAGAAGCTAATTTTATCCTGTTATAATAGTAGTATCTGTTTGTGTTCTTTCATGCCAGATGACGTTCTTCCTGCTGTTTGTGATGTTGGCGATTTGTGATGCTGCTCCACAAGGTACAACACTTAATTATAAGAAATGATTTTGGTTGCAGTGTTAACATTCTAGACCCACACAGCCACACAAAGAGAGCACATAGACCTAGAGTAGAACAAATAGATGGATAGATAAAACTTCATGAAGGTAGGGTAAGTGATGTTTTTGGGTTAAAACTAAAATGGTTTTTATAAAGAGTTAAGGATATATAATGATTGGTAATCTAATCATTGTCATAGAGTGTTCAGTAACCGGGTTCTCTCCATCTCTCTCTAGCAATCCAATAAACAGAACATTGTTTTTCAGTTGGGTTGCCAATTTCAAACAGGAAAGAGTACCCATTTATCAGTTCCAGTTCCTCATTAATTTGTGTTCATCGCTTATCATTTCACCTGTTTATCCTTTATCTTGTATCCTGTGTGAGTTATTTCTCTCATCCTGATTTTTTTCCCTGTCCACTTAAGATTTGGAGACCATGTTACTTAACAAACACTCAGCGAGTGTTGAATACAGCAATTCAACATCACTTATTTTAACAAATGAATATCACTTTCCCCATACCTTTTCTTTTTGTTCTTCTAATGATCCTCGGTGCCAGCCTGCCAGGCATTTCCTGTGCCATCCATAATTAATAAACATCTAATGTATTTCAAAAGCCTACATTACGTTTGGAAACCTAGCATTTCCAAAAGCATTACTTTTAAGGAAATAACTGTATTCCAATTAATATATCCAAAACGGTTATTTAGACAAAAGCGCTTGGTAATGCTTGTCATTGGTTACATTACGGTTACATATAACACAGACAGACTCAATGGAGAGAAGTCAACCTCAAATCACTGCCGATATGGTATAGTTTCATATACTCAACCATACAGTATACTGTACAATTGTACAATTGTATTACAATTTATTATTATATAATTACAATTTGAATGCATATATGCAAGTCCCAGATTCTATAGCAAGCTAAGGTCTATTCCAAGTGTTCAAAAAGTGTTATATTATCTTTACGTTTTGACAATTCTGTATCATGTCTATTGAGCCAAATGTGTAAAAGCACAGACTCCATCATTTAAGAGCAGCCCAGTTGTTTTTTCTTCTGAGATTCTTCATTTGTCATTTTCTGTTTAGACCTTACAGGTAAAATGTTGACCTTCCCACAGCAGACTAACACAGCTCACGTGAAATTAATGACAACTCAAGACACATTCGGAGCTGTGACTGTTTGCCTGAGGTAAGTTCATGCCATGGGAACAAGTGAAAGTGATTTGGGATGATTGGAAGTTGCGATCATGATATATAGCACACAGTAAGTTTTACAATTTGGGGAACCTCATATGGGTGCCAGTAAGCCGGGACTCCCCATTACTCCGACATCCCATCACTCTGACTACGTGGCTTTGCATTGTTTTATACTGTAGGCCCATCAAGTGATTTCAATTTGGTGTAGATTGGTTGCATTTTTTCATTGAAATCCAGAGAATGGAAATGCAGCCTGTTATAACGTCAGCGTATGGCTGATTTGGAAACAAATTAAAAATATATAATAAATGAGTGGTCCAGCGGTCACGCACGCACACACGCACGCACGCATGCCAGGAGCACCTGGTGGAAGATTCTGACTGAATGTTAGGATTATACTAGTCTCAGGTCAACTGACTAAGCATGCAGAACACTATTATTATTATTACTTATTATTATTTATCATACATCTGCCTTCAGATCCTTTACAGACCTCACCAGGAACCACGCCCTGTTCTCCATGGCCCATCCCTCCTCAGACAACGCATTCCTCATCTTCCGTCAACGTCTGGCGAGTCAGATTTCTCTGTACGTTTCTAGCACTAGAGTGGACTTTGACGGGCAACAGTACACACTTAACACCTGGCACAACCTGTGTGCCACCTGGGATAACACAACTGGACTGGGACAAGTGTGGTTGGACGGAAGACCCACTTCCAGGAAATTTGTCAGATCTGGAAGCATCCAAGGAACCCCAAGCATCATACTAGGACAGGTAATGTTGTACAGCTGAAAAACTGCATCATGCATTTTTACTGTACTGTATATTATTTTATTAGATATATTGGATGGTAGATGTGATACTATAACAAGCAGGTATATTAGGTAGCCTAACTTGATAGAATACTATACAATTATTGTTATGAATGAGCATAAATATTGTAGCCTTGTAGAGTTTGTAGAGTTATTGGCTCATTTCTAAATATAATGAACATGGTTCTTGTTTTCAAAGAGCAGCTCAAGTAGCTAAGGAATTTACATTCTAAGCGTATAGGTTTTACTTTCCTTCAGCCTTCAGGTGGGCTTCTCTACAAATAAAACAATATAATATCCAATAACAAATATTACAGAAAAATAGTATAGTATGGTTTGTGTCTATTTTGGGTATCAAATAATGCTCCCTCTAATATTGATTCTCTTCCATGCTTACAGGAGCAGGACTCTCCGGGTGGTGGATTTGATGCTGCTCAGTCCTTTGTTGGGATGATGACTGACGTCCACATGTGGAACTATGTCCTCTCGCCCTGTGAGATCCAGCGGTACAACGACGATCTCAACTTCAGCCCAGGGAACGTGCTCAACTGGAGGGCTATGGACTTTGAGACTGCAGGAAATGTGGTGCTGGAAGAGAATCAAAAAGTCTGTCATGGTTAATTGCAACAATATCCGAAGTACAATAACCGTGGTGGTGGTCAGCAGAAGCACTCAACTCATGTTCTTTTAATCTTAAAGGAAAACTTTTGTTTTTTCTTCAACCAATGTTCATGTTTTAGGTTGTTATTAGAGAAAGTAATATTTTTTTTCGTTTTAGCGAAAAAGAAAAGAAAATTAACACTCATCTTTTACTTTCTCTAATAACAACATAAAACATGAACCTTGGTTGAAAAAAACTAAAGTAGTCCTTTAAGCGGAAAGTATATAATCTTCTCAATACCAGAATATCCAAACTTGTTTTGAACTAAAAAAAAAACTATAAACACTTTTCTCTTTCTTGTCTTTACTTCAAGGAACAAAAAGGGCCATTTATGTACATTATTTCACGTATGTCACTATAGCATACTGCACATCCATCACTCTTTAACAACTTGGCTCATGTTATTAATTGTTCAAGTTATGTAGGGCACCTGAATGTCTGCACTCAATCTTTGATAAATTCTCATCCATATGACATATCAGGCTATAAGATCAATTGGTCAAAATCTGAAGCCCTTCCACTCACTCCATATTGACTTACTCTAAATCAATGTTTCGGACGGGCTCCTTTGAATTGCATAAAAAGGGCATAAACTATTTAGGAATAATCTTCCCACCTAAATTGGACGAGTTAGTGAACATGAAGTTTGATCCACTCCTGGACAAAATACGGAAGGTCCTGTTTCTCACCTATATGAGGCAAGGCACTGTGCTCCCTTCTAATAAATTGTTATGGACAACAAACGCAATGAGTTTGAATTAAGAAATCTTTTTATTTATTTAGAGTTATAGCCAGAAGCTAATTTCCATCCGTAACCCCTAAGTAAACATATAGGAGGTAGAACAATTACATACAAATATGAGAAATTACACCAGTGACAAATAGAGTTGATAATTACCCATTACCCATGATTACAAATTTTGTTTGCTTTAAGCCAAATTTATTCTTACCCTTTTGTCTTTAGTCTTCTGACCCTTTAATCATTAAGAAAGTGTTATCTGTACGACAACCAGACTACTGTATATTATTCTTCATGAAATAGGATTCACGAGATTGTGCCTCTGTTTAAAACAACTAAACGTCCCATCTGTTTGTGGATGTTCATGTTAATAAATTATGGTAGGCTAATTACACAAGAAATATGGCATGACATAAATGGCAGTATAATACAGTAGCCTATACAAGGAAACAGTACACTCACTGGGTTTGATATAAGTGAAAACACATCATCCGGCTCTGGGAAACAAAACAAACCACTCTCAAGTACCTGTTCCTTTTTGTAAACAAAGTGTCATGCAATAACCCAGTGGCAGTAATGGAGACGGATACATACTGGCATGTACAGCTGGAGGAATGGACATTTTTACAGCTCATGAAAAAGAGGTAATGTTCACACAGTAGGCCTATAATGCCGTCCCTTGCTGTATTAAACACGCATGTAATGAGCTTCATCAACACAGCTGTATCAAACCTGTTGCTCAGGTTAAACACTATTGTACCTATACCCACCTGTGCTCATTTGGTACAGGCGGATTGATCTTTATCTCAAGAAGGGGAAGAATTAATGCACATTTCTTAAAATCAGCTTTTATTGAAGTTTAATAAGTTTAGTTTTCAGTTTGACCAGGCTGTCATCAGTGAAGAGTGGTGTTTCACCTTAAAGTTGGGATGGACAGTAGAATTCATTACAAAAAATCTGTACATTGACTCCAGAAGTGCATGTGTAGCATTATGCGGAAGCGGGGATTAAACCCATGGCTCCCACACACCAGACCAACGCCCAACCTACTGTGCCAATAGGGCTGAGCCCACTTGGCAGAGCTGTTGCGGGCTGAGTAATTACTGCAGCCGCAGTGATGTATATTTTGTGCACCAAGTGACCCATATGTGTCTTGTAGCGGCGATGGTTGAGTGGAAGAAATCAGAGGCAGGCAACAGGTTCCAGTCTACGAATCTGATCAGTTTTATTGAACAGAGAATTCACTCGGTACAAGGCAGGCACGGGCAGAAGACGTGCGATTCAGGAGTCACATCGTAAGCCAATCTCATGTGAACACAACTCAGTGGTCCCAACATTGCAGTATAGTAACTTCAAAGTCCCTCCTCCGTGGACTACCTCCGCTTGTGGTAGCCAATCAGAATATTGCCTTCACAGGATGTTCCTGTGACAGTAGGAGGGACACATTGCATGTAGCTCATGTGTCACACTAACTATACGTTCTATACCAATAGGCCTAATTAAATATCTATACTATTATGAAGTATGCAGAACATTGTTTAACACATGTAATGAAAAAGGTAGAATGTATTCTTAACTGATTAAGAACAAATACATTGTAGACTCATCTAGAGCAGAGCAGAAAGCCCCCTTAACACACACACAGCTGTTGGTTTACAGTTTGACTGTTTGAGATTATATTACTTAAGATAAGAGGACTGTCCCATGACCCCTGGGGTCTTGACAGCTTTCTAACAAAGACTTAGTTTTTACAGGCCTAATTGTATATATTTTGGTTGCAGTGTAACATTAGACCCTCAGCCACAAAGAGAGAGGAAGACAGGCACATAGATTTACAGTATAGAACAAAACAGATTCTCTATCGTGTTCGAGACTGGCTCTCCACTACATATTTTCAATATGTACGGGAACTGACCCCACAGGGCAGTGTTCATGGATATCTCTTTAAGACACATCTTCTATGGTGGCACCGCCCAGATGCCAATCAGCGGGCTATTTAAGCCCCATCTGTGCAGTGCCACTTCGATTTTTTGATTTCCACGAGAGCAGACGTTTCGTGTATCTCAGCAGTTTTGACACTATTAAACAACATATATATATATAAATATATATATTTAGAACATGAAGCTGCGTGGCACACAGTCCACTTACCTAGGTAAGAAGAGAGCCGGTCGTCCTGACGACTCCTCTCTGGGCGCCGCGTAGCTACACAACAACAACGACAACAACAGCAACAAGCTGAGTGCCGAATCTGTCTTGCGGAGGAAGCCTCAGTTTGTCCGTGCGACCGCTCCTTGGTGAAACCTGCTCGTTGGGGGAAACCTTGGAGGCGGCGTTCGGTCCGTGCGTCCAACCCTTGGTGAAACCTGCTCGTTGGGGGAAACCTTGGGTCGGCGTTCGATGTGGCCAAAGGGTCCAAGCATGAAGCCAACCACGTTGGTGGAGCCTTGGTTCCCTGGCTGCAGAAGCGCTGTGAGACCCCGAGCGAAACCGACCTCGTCGGTGAACCTCCTGGTTGATCATCGCGGCTGTACACCGTGGCGGCGGGTAGCGGGGTAGAACCCAGAGGAGCTGACCTAGTCGGCGTACACTGAGGCCATCTACGTTCGCTGATCGTTGCCGCCGCGGTCCGGTCCGGCCAGACCACACGGCAGAGAGTGTAAACAAACAATTCCAGCGTGTTCCAACTTCCTCATTGACAGGTGACGTGAGCGTCATAGGGTAGGAGGTATGCTCGTCAGGGACGGCTGCCCAGACTGCACTGTGCCTCACGGTTCACAAGAGGGCGGTGTGGCTCAAAGATCAGGAGAAAAAAACTCCAGATGACCCACCGTGTTAGGCGCTGCAATTGAATCGCTTACTCTGTCACAATTGGTTCTGGTTAATATATACTTATATGCTTATATATATATATACCTGTGTGTATCAATACAAGCATACAGGTATGTGTATCACGCAAGCTGATACACTACCAATGTATTGTACAGTCTGTACAATACAGTACAGGCATATATATATGTACCATTGTAAAGCGCTTTGAGCACTTGGAAAAGCGCTATAAAAATGCAATTCATTATTATTGTTATTATTATAAGTATGATAATGGCTACAACAACACACTATGCATGTGGACTTGTAGGCCTACTGGTATGATATACAAAAGTTTGGAAGCCTCCAGTGTGCTTAATGTCAGATTGTTTTGTGCTAGAGCGGCCGAGCAGTTTATGTACAACCTCTTCCAGAGGTCCATAACTCTGCTGGTGACACAAAACAAACTGTGGACATTGATTTGGGGACTCCGTCCTAACAAAGAGAGAGCACACTGAGAATCCGCGTCATGGGGATGTCTTAGGGTACCATGTTGCCTTGATTCGTTTATGCAGCATTGTGAGCTGCAAAGGGTAGATTATGACCCCTCACGTTCAAGCAATTACTATGGGCCCACTCCCTGTGGAGCACATTCCGAACAGTTAAAATATGGTGTACAATACAAGATGGATACATATATGTATATATAGGTACACATATAATAAATAATATATAGGTATACATATGAATATATCTATATAGAGACAAGAGGAGATGGAAATAGCAGGGGTTTCTCAGGCTGCATGTGGAGCTCACACGCCCACAGAGGATGGCCATGACCAGTGTGTGCCCTGCGGGGGCCCTGGTACGAGGACCCCGCCCCCGGTACGAATGGTCTCATCCTTCCAGCTGAAGCTGGAGGGGCCATGGGGGCCTGTTTTTAGAGTTTCCACTGACAGACTAAAATGTCCCATAAAAATGTAATTTTTATGTGAACGTGGATGCTATTTGTATACAGCTGTGACTCTGTCTCCAAGACATTTATTTCTCAAGGGAGACAAACAAAGACTACCTTGAACCTTGTCCCAGGTTGGCAGAGCTGGGCGAGCTAAGCTCAGGCTATAGCTCCACCTCTTTCCTGCCCTGCCTGGTATGGACAGGTCTGTAAAGAAGGATTTAGTGAAAGTTTTCGGCGAGACTACTTACGAGTGTCAGCAGCCTATTAATGCACTACAGTGTGCAGTTTAGGGAGCGAGCGTTGACTCGCCCTCTCGGGTTAGCTGTTGTCTCGTTTGTAGGTGAGACTAACACAATTCCTTGGGGTCAGACGGCCATTAGAGCACACTATACAGGGTATGGTTGACTGAATGGATCCCCATTAGCTGATGCCAAAGCGACAGCTAATCTCCCTGGGGTCCATATGAAATAGACATACAAAGAGTACATGAATACATGTATTGTGGGTGTTGCGCCAGCTTACACCCCGGTGATGTAGTTCGGTATTGTGGATCTGGGTTCAGTGACACAAACAGAACGTGCTGGGTCAGTCGAAGGTTTCCCTTTATGTTGGGCAGTCATCATAGCGCACTATACTGTCGTATTCGGGCGGGGTGTCAGCTCACGCGACAGTGGTGTAGTTCTGTCACAGACAGGACATGCTGTGTCTGTCCGACGTTTGGTAACATAGACATGACATGCTGGGTCTGCCAGGAAGTATGCCTGAATCTCAGCCATTATCACACTATAGGGCGTATTGCTGACGAGGTCAGCTCATGCGTCCGTGGTGTAGTTTCACGGTGGAGCCGAGCTCAGTGACACAGCAGAGCGTGCTGTGGCTGTCGGGCAGAGCACACGATACAGTGTACAGTGTGTCACGGCGAGCCGTTTATGCACCTAGGTGTGACTCTGCGGGGTAGAATCCGGTTACCGGTCTGAAACCACAGAGAAAGCTCTTCTCATCCAGAGAAGTCACGAAGTCATGGCTATCTAGGCGCAGCTAGCCAACAACAACAGCAACAAGACTGAGTGCCGAATCTGCCTCGCGGAGGAAGCCTCAGTCTTGTCCGTGCGTCCGCTCCCTGGTGAAACCTGCTCGTCGGGGGAAACCTTGAGACGGCGTTCGGTCCGTGCGTCCGCTCCCTGGTGAAACCTGCTCGTCGGGGGAAACCTTGAGACGGCGCTCGGTGCGGCCAAAGGGTCCCAAGTGCGAAGCCGACCTCGTTGGTGGAGCCGGGGTTCCCTGGCTGCAGAAGCGCTGTGAGACCCCGAGCGAAACCGACCTCGTCGGTGAACCTCCTGGTTGATCATCGCGGCTGTAAACCGTTGCGGCGGGTAGCGGGGTAGAACCCAGAGGGGCTGACCTAGTCGGCGTACTCTGAGGCCATCTACGGTCGCTGATCGTTGCCGCCGCGGTCCGGCCAGACCACACGGCAGAGAGCGTAAACAAACAATTCCAGGGCCAACCGGCGGGGTATGGCTAGAGGTGCTCAGCACACCGAGCCCACTCCTCAGTCCTGACAGTTCAGGATACCCAGCCCCCACATGCTGTCTCTCGAGACAGTGGCGGTCAATTCAGGTGGACCCCTGAGTAGGTTCCACCATGTCATGGGTTGTAGCTCTCTCGAGGTCGTCCTCAGACGAGCCCTCCATTGTCGTTTCCGGTGATCCCGGATCTCCATCTGGCCAGTTTGTTGGTACTTTGCGCTCCTGCGTCGTTCTTGAGTACATCCACGGATGTTGGCGTGGGACGTCCTCGTGACCGGTGCCCGTTTGTTGGATCCCACAGCACTAGTTTGCTGGCTGGCATCTCTTGGCAGTGAGCCAGCTGGTGCCTCCGCCCCTTAGGGCTGAGGGAGACCACGGTGTACCGGGTGCTCGCACATTAGGTCGGCAGCCCCCCCACGGGAGGTGGTACTGTCTGCCTTGCGGCATGAGCCAATTAAGCGAACAAGCTGAGTGCCGAATCTGTCTTGCGGAGGAAGCCTCAGTTTGTCCGTGCGACCGCTCCTTGGTGAAACCTGCTCGTTGGGGGAAACCTTGGAGGCGGCGTTCGGTCCGTGCGTCCAACCCTTGGTGAAACCTGCTCGTTGGGGGAAACCTTGGGTCGGCGTTCGATGTGGCCAAAGGGTCCAAGCATGAAGCCAACCACGTTGGTGGAGCCTTGGTTCCCTGGCTGCAGAAGCGCTGTGAGACCCCGAGCGAAACCGACCTCGTCGGTGAACCTCCTGGTTGATCATCGCGGAAGAAAGAATGGACACTTGGGTGGCTTCTCGCAGGACAGCATTTTTGTTGTTAGCAGTGTCAGCCACAAGAATGTCCCTATCAGTGCATGAAGGAGGCTGCCGCTTCCTACATGGCAACGGTTAGGTGGTGCTGGCACCAATCCCTGCACTCTATACCATACGGCCTGATCAGAGAGTGCTCGGGTAGACCATGGTCGAAGGGTGGACTGTCCCACCGGATCACAGGGGTGATCCAACAGGGACAAGCAGGCAGGAGTGCCAGGGTCGCCTGGAAGGCGGGCACACTCTGCCCATGGGACAACAGCCCCCTGGTTGCTGTAGAATGGTGTATCTCTGACAGAGATCTACACAGCAGTGACATGGGCGACTCTGTCTACATTCACCTTGTCCTACCGATGGAACGTGGTGGCATCCGCTCCCCCTGTGGGAGTCGCTCCTGCGTGCTACTCAGCGGTAGGGTCACCAGCACCTTGACCGGTCAGGTCGGCCGGGCATCTGACGGGCTGGCTTGAGCAGCCCTTCACCCCGGTGGTCACTGGCCTAGCATCATGCTGGGCCAGCTGAGCCTAGGCGGCGTCTTGCGCCTAGGCCACGAGTATTACTTACTTGGTATGAATACTGAAGTTTTGGAGCGTTTTGGCAAGCGCCTGTGACTCATGGCGCTCACCACTTATAGGCTCGGACGGAATTCAGGTTAAACTGCCTCGGGCTGCCGCAGGGGCAGCTGGTCTGCTTATTTCCTCGCGGTGTGTCTTAGAGAGTTCCCGTACATATTGAAAATATGTAGTGGAGAGCCAGTCTCGAACACGATAGAGAACGGAGGGTTACACTCTCTGTAACCCAGGTTCTCTGAGTGGAGAGACTGGCTCTCCACAAAAGAGCCGCTCCGAAATGCGTGTCAATCAAGAATTAATCGAAGTGGCACTGCACAGATGGGGCTTAAATAGCCCGCTGATTGGCATCTGGGCGGTGCCACCATAGAAGATGTGTCTTAAAGAGATATCCATGAACACTGCCCTGTGGGGTCAGTTCCCGTACATATTGAAAATATGTAGTGGAGAGCCAGTCTCTCCACTCAGAGAACCTGGGTTACAGAGAGTGTAACCCTCCGTTTTATTGACTTCTTAAACGTAGGGTACAGTAAGTGATGTTTTTGGGTTAAACCTAAAATGGTTTTGATAAAGGGTTAAAGCTGATTGGTAATCATTGCCATAGAGTGTTTGTTCAGTAACCGGGGTCTCTCCATCCCTCCAGCTATCCAATAAACAGAACATTATTTGTCAGTTGCGGGTTGCCAATTTCAAACAGAAGAGAGTACCCATTTATCACTACCAATGGGGTCTCTCATTTCATTGTGTTCATCACTTATAAATTCAGAGTGAGTTCTTTCTCCCAACCAGATTTCCCCCCCTGTCCACTTAAGAGCTGGAGGGGAGACAAGGACTAAGGCAGGGGTGGGCAACTTTGACGATGGAGAAGGCCACTGTATTTCCACACTCACTCCAGAGGGCCACATTGCATATTACTTGCATATTGCTACATAGTCGTAGCAAAAATAGCCGATCTACAAGCTCAAAACGCGTCGCGGTGCGTGCGGCACGTTTTGAGCTTGTAGAGCAGCTATTTTTTGCTCTATTTGAATTGAAATCATGAAAACATTTTTTTTATTGGAATCCTGAAAAATAACCTTTTTATTTCATTTCAAATTAATTTAGTTATATTATGTTAACTTTATGAACTAAATCCAAACACATTGGACATAAAAAAGCGGGTCATGCTTGCATGTTTGGAATTGTAACAGCTGAAATCAGATTGTATAGAAAGGTCTATTCCAACTTCCAAGTGTTCAAAAAGTCTTGTTTCATATTATCTTTACGTTTTGACAATTCTGTATCATGTCTATTGAGCCAAAAGTGTAAAAGCACAGACTCCATAATTTAAGAGCAGCCTAGTTGTTTTTTCTTCTTCTATGCTTCATTTGTCATTTTCTATTTAGACCTTACAGGTAAAATGTTGACCTTCCCACAACAGACTAACACAGCTCACGTGAAATTAATGACAACTCAAGACACATTCGGAGCTGTGACTGGAACAAGTGAAAGTGATTTGGGATGATTGGAAGTTGCGATCATGATATATAGCAATAGCACACAGTAAGTTTTACAATTTGGGGAACCTCATATGGGTGCCAGTAATTGGACTCCCCATTACTCCGACATCCCATCACTCTGACTATGTGGCTTTGCGTGCGGTTAGGGTTAGGGACAGGGTTAGTTTGACTCCGCATTGTTTTATTCTGTAGGCCCATCAAGTGATTCAAATGTGGTGTAAATTGGTTGCATTTATTTCATCGAAATCCAGGGAATGGAATTTGCAGCCTGTTATAGGGTCAGTATGGCTGATTTGGAAACAAATTAAAAAATATAATAATTGAGTGGTCCAGCACTCAAAGACACAATATCCAGATGCTGACTGATATTATGATTATACTGTATGGTCAATTGACTAAGCAGAACACTATACTGAACTTAATAATAATACATCTGCCTTCAGGTCCTTTACAGACCTGTTATCGCTGGCTCTGGGGACATAACGAAAAAGGGGAAACCACACCGGAGGACAATCGAAAAATAAGTATTGTATTTCATACTTATATAAAAGGTAGACTTTAAACAGTTAAATCAGAGTTTCCAAATAATACTGGCAGGGAAACATGCTGCCCAAAACCGAGGACCAAAACAAAGAAATGAACAAAGGAACTCTCCTGCGGCCGCCCCTGCAGCCTGTGGAGAAAAGCAGATCAATCTGTAGTGCTGTGAGAGCAGGTCTCTTATATAGTGTTTGGGGAGGACACTGGCCAGGTGTCTCCTCTTCCACTAATCATCTCTGGCTCCGCCCTCCAATCCAGCACTGCACGGCCACACACACAGAGAACCCCATAGTAGACTAAAGGCCCAGGGGGCCGTCACAGACCTCACCAGGGACCATGCACTGTTCTCCATGGCTCTTCCCTCCGCAAGTAATGCATTTGTCATGTCATTCGGCAAGTCAAAGATCCGATGGATCTGCAGGTTTCTAACGCCAATGTAAACTTTGACGGGCAACAGTACACACTTAACACCTGCAGGCACAACGTGTGTGCCACCTGGGATAACACAACTGGACTTGGACAAGTGTGGTTGGACGGAAGACCAACTTCCAGGAAATTTCTCACATCTGGATCCATCCATGGAACCCCAAGCATTGTACTAGGACAGGTATTGTTGTACAGCTGAAAAACTGCATCATGCATCTATGCTTATTGTATTAGATATATCAGATGGTAGCTGAGTAAACTTGCTTTTAAACTTGTGTTGTATCACACGATAGGGAAATGTTTTTGTTTTGTTTCATCATTATTGGATATTGATATATGTAATTGTACTGTGATGTATCTCGACGACATTGCAAACAAGGGCAACCTCAGTGTCTTATGAGAATAAAGGTTTGAATGTATTCAATGAAACCTGGAAGTGGAAACATACTCGAGATCACAGGCAGTGATGCTTGAAGAAACGGTCAACTGTGTGATAAATGTAGTAATTTTAACATTTTTACAAGCATAGCTAGACTATCAAGTGTTTATTGATTATTTTCTCTTTCAAACATTTTTACTTAACTTAATCAAATCTAAATACATTCTTTGGACACGTCGACTTAGCTCCAATTAAGGATTTTAGCCTGCAACCTTTTACATCAAACTTGCATCATTCTAATCAGACGGTACGTTTCACAAGGGAAAATTTGCATAGGCGTGCATGCATGATTTAACATGTGAATCCCAGGCACGATTGTTCTACATTAGATAAAGTGTACAGTTCTCTACGTAGCCTATGTAGACACATGCTGATGGCAAATGTAGGCTACCTACCTAGTTTCAGCCCTGTGTATACGCTCCTGGGGAAGGGCGCATGGATCGCGGTCAGACACGGAATAATCAGGTTACAGGGCCTCTGCAAGTGTGAAATTAAACACAAGACGAATTGATGATGAATGCAAGTGGGCTGATTTCTTTGCTTTGGATACATCTTGATTCTCTCCTGAGCTATATGCTACTGCTTTGCTGTAATCTGGCTTGTAGATCAGAGCCCTACAGCAAAATCAACAAAGACTCGCTCAGTAATGGGAGAATGATGCGCAGCATGAGAGTACATGAGATTGTAGATTGCATGTGCAGATAATGTGGTTAAAATGTGAGATAATAGGATGTGTCTGACGGAATGTTACGCTAAGGGCTGAGAAAAAGGATCTGCGTACATTACACAGACATACCACTCAGGGTTTGGTGCGTTTGTGGGTCACAACTCACAAGTGTGTAATTTTATAACCAGCAGTGCTGACCTTTCCCTCACCGTATACCGTCTGTTTTTCTTTTGTGTTGTGTGTGCATTTGTGCGTGCATGCATTATGTTCAATACGCTTCACACACAGAGATAGCAATCTCCCAAGTCGGCAGTGTGCTTGTGGGTGGTACATGTGCGTGCACACTAAAAAATAAAGACAAAAGCCAGTTTGGGGGCGAGAGGTGTCTGTGTTAGAGAAGGAAAAAGATCAATAAGCCTCTGAAAAAAGAGAACGACCTCTGGGATCTACTACCAGCACTGGAGGGGAGAGCAGACAGGAACAGGAAACAAGCTGTCTATGTTTATCAAAACAATGCATTTCAGCTGGGGATATCTGTCTATTTTTCTCCACATCCAGTGGAAAAAAGATGGAGTGTTGACATCAAACAAAAGCTGCTCCTACCAAAGCATAAACACAACTGTGTGCATTAAAAATGGAGATACACATCTAGGAAAAAAAAAAGTATGGGGTTTCGCTTGTAGCGAAAAAGTTAGTTTGACACATTATGCATACTGTACACATGCATGTGTCCCCAGAATAAACATTGATGTCTGATCTAAAATGTATTATTTAAAAGTAATTTCACTCAGGTTGGTACAAAAAGCATAACTTTTGCATGACAACCTACAAAAAGCGATTCCACCTGACTTTGGAAATTGTACAAACTTGTTATGCATCGTGTTTTTGGTTAACCTTAAGCTCACGCCATTGATTTACAACGCAACAAGTTGCATCTTAGTGGTTGCAATTGCAAGCTGTTGTGTTGTGAATCAGTGGTGTGGAGAGTAGAGACTGAGCTTCTATAGCGCAGGTTATACCTCCCCCCCCACAAGCCCTTATTTTCCCCCACATAAGCTCGTATTTTGCAAGTTTAAATCACAGTTGAGTTGCAAGCATTTGCATGCAACTCCCCTTTCATCTTGTGTTTGATCTCAAGGAGTTACATTTACACACTATATTTCTAATGCAGACACATCTCTGACCAGATTGTTCCCATAACTAACGTGCTGTGTCACATACACTGTACATACAGAGTACATACTAAGTATAGTGCTTCCTGCTTTATAACGGAGGGTTACACTCTCTGTAACCCAGGTTCTCTGAGTGGAGAGACTGGCTCTCCACTACATATTTTCAATATGTACGGGAACTGACCCTACAGGGCAGTGTTCATGGATATCTCTTTAAGACACATCTTCTATGGTGGCACCGCCCAGATGCCAATCAGCGGGCTATTTAAGCCCCATCTGTGCAGTGCCACTTCGATTAATTCTTGATTGACACGCATTTCGGAGCGGCTCTTTTGTGGAGAGCCAGTCTCTCCACTCAGAGAACCTGGGTTACAGAGAGTGTAACCCTCCGTTCTCTATCGTGTTCGAGACTGGCTCTCCACTACATATTTTCAATATGTACGGGAACTCTCTAAGACACACCGCGAGGAAATAAGCAGACCAGCTGCCCCTGCGGCCGCCCGAGGCAGTTTAACCTGAATTCCGTCCGAGCCTATAAGTGGTGAGCGCCATGAGTCACAGGCGCTTGCCAAAACGCTCCAAAACTTCAGTATTCATACCAAGTAAGTAATACTCGTGGCCTAGGCGCAAGACGCCGCCTAGGCTCAGCTGGCCCAGCATGATGCTAGGCCAGTGACCACCGGGGTGAAGGGCTGCTCAAGCCAGCCCGTCAGATGCCCGGCCGACCTGACCGGTCAAGGTGCTGGTGACCCTACCGCTGAGTAGCACGCAGGAGCGACTCCCCCAGGGGGAGCGGATGCCACCACGTTCCATCGGTAGGACAAGGTGAATGTAGACGGAGTCGCCCATGTCACTGCTGTGTAGATCTCTGTCAGAGATACACCATTCTACAGCAACCAGGGGGCTGTTGTCCCATGGGCAGAGTGTGCCCGCCTTCCAGGCGACCCTGGCACTCCTGCCTGCTTGTCCCTGTTGGATCACCCCTGTGATCCGGTGGGACAGTCCACCCTTCGACCATGGTCTACCCGAGCACTCTCTGATCAGGCCGTATGGTATAGAGTGCAGGGATTGGTGCCAGCACCACCTAACCATTGCCATGTAGGAAGCGGCAGCCTCCTTCATGCACTGATAGGGACATTCTTGTGGCTGACACTGCTAACAACAAAAATGCTGTCCTGCGAGAAGCCACCCAAGTGTCCACGCTTAATTGGCTCATGCCGCAAGGCAGACAGTACCACCTCCCGTGGGGGGGCTGCCGACCTAATGTGCGAGCACCCGGTACACCGTGGTCTCCCTCAGCCCTAAGGGGCGGAGGCACCAGCTGGCTCACTGCCAAGAGATGCCAGCCAGCAAACTAGTGCTGTGGGATCCAACAAACGGGCACCGGTCACGAGGACGTCCCACGCCAACATCCGTGGATGTACTCAAGAACGACGCAGGAGCGCAAAGTACCAACAAACTGGCCAGATGGAGATCCAGGATCACCGGAAACGACAATGGAGGGCTCGTCTGAGGACGACCTCGAGAGAGCTACAACCCATGACATGGTGGAACCTACTCAGGGGTCCACCTGAATTGACCGCCACTGTCTCGAGAGACAGCATGTGGGGGCTGGGTATCCTGAACTGTCAGGACTGAGGAGTGGGCTCGGTGTGCTGAGCACCTCTAGCCATACCCCGCCGGTTGGCCCTGGAATTGTTTGTTTACGCTCTCTGCCGTGTGGTCTGGCCGGACCGCGGCGGCAACGATCAGCGACCGTAGATGGCCTCAGAGTACGCCGACTAGGTCAGCTCCTCTGGGTTCTACCCCGCTACCCGCCGCAACGGTTGACAGCCGCGATGATCAACCAGGAGGTTCACCGACGAGGTCGGTTTCGCTCGGGGTCTCACAGCGCTTCTGCAGCCAGGGAACCCAGGCTCCACCAACGAGGTCGGCTTCGCACTTGGGACCCTTTGGCCGCACCGAGCGCCGTCTCAAGGTTTCCCCCGACGAGCAGGTTTCACCAGGGAGCGGACGCACGGACCGAACGCCGTCTCAAGGTTTCCCCCGACGAGCAGGTTTCACCAGGGAGCGGACGCACGGACAAGACTGAGGCTTCCTCCGCGAGGCAGATTCGGCACTCAGTCTTGTTGCTGTTGTTGTTGGCTAGCTGCGCCTAGATAGCCATGACTTCGTGACTTCTCTGGATGAGAAGAGCTTTCTCTGTGGTTTCAGACCGGTAACCGGATTCTACCCCGCAGAGTCACACCTAGGTGCATAAACGGCTCGCCGTGACACACTGTACACTGTATCGTGTGCTCTGCCCGACAGCCACAGCACGCTCTGCTGTGTCACTGAGCCCGGCTCCACCGTGAAACTACACCACGGACGCATGAGCTGACCTCGTCAGCAATACGCCCTATAGTGTGATAATGGCTGAGATTCAGGCATACTTCCTGGCAGACCCAGCATGTCATGTCTATGTTACCAAACGTCGGACAGACACAGCATGTCCTGTCTGTGACAGAACTACACCACTGTCGCGTGAGCTGACACCCCGCCAGAAATACGACAGTATAGTGCGCTATGATGACTGCCCAACATAAAGGGAAACCTTCGACTGACCCAGCACGTTCTGTTTGTGTCACTGAACCCAGATCCACAATACCGAACTACATCACCGGGGTGTAAGCTGGCGCAACACCCACAATACATGTATTCATGTACTCTTTGTATGTCTATTTCATATGGACCCCAGGGAGATTAGCTGTCGCTTTGGCATCAGCTAATGGGGATCCATTCAGTAAACCATACCCTGTACAGTGTGCTCTAATGGCCGTCTGACCCCAAGGAATTGTGTTAGTCTCACCTACAAACGAGACAACAGCTAACCCGAGAGGGCGAGTCAACGCTCGCTCCCTAAACTGCACACTGTAGTGCATTAATAGGCTGCTGACACTCGTAAGTAGTCTCGCCGAAAACTTTCACTAAATCCTTCTTTACAGACCTGTCCATACCAGGCAGGGCAGGAAAGAGGTGGAGCTATAGCCTGAGCTTAGCTCGCCCAGCTCTGCCAACCTGGGACAAGGTTCAAGGTAGTCTTTATTTGTCTCTCTTGAGAAAACATTGTCTTGGAGACAGAGTCACAGCTGTATACAAATAGCATATACCCGTTCACATAAAAAATACATTTTTATGGGTCTGTCAGTGGAAACGACTGGTCTTTTGCCAAAAGGCATGGCCCCTCCAGCTTCAGCTGGAAGGAAGAGACCATTCATACAGGAGGTCCTCATACCAGGGCCCCCGCAGGGCACACACTGGTCATGGCCATCCTCTGTGGGCGTGTGAGCTCTTGTCTCTATATAGATATATTCATATGTATACCTATATATTATTTATTATATGTGTACCTATATATACATATATGTATACATCTTGTATTGTACACCATATTTTAACTGTTCGGAATGTGCTCCACAGGGAGTGGGCCCATAGTAATTGCTTGAACGTGAGGGGTCATAATCTACCCTTTGCAGCTCACAATGCTGCATAAACGAATCAAGGCAACATGGTACCCTAAGACATCCCCATGACGCGGATTCTCAGTGTGCTCTCTCTTTGTTAGGACAGAGTCCCCAAATCAATGTCCACAGTTTGTTTTGTGTCACCAGCAGAGTTATGGACCTCTGGAAGAGGTTGTACATAAACTGCTCGGCCGCTCTGCTCTAGCACAAAACAATCTGACATTAAGCACACTGGAGGCTTCCAAACTTTTGTATATCATACCAGTAGGCCTACAAGTCCACATGCATAGTGTGTTGTTGTAGCCATTATCATACTTATAATAATAACAATAATAATGAATTGCATTTTTATAGCGCTTTTCCAAGTGCTCAAAGCGCTTTACAATGGTACATATATATATGCCTGTACTGTATTGTACAGACTGTACAATACATTGGTAGTGTATCAGCTTGCGTGATACACATACCTGTATGCTTGTATTGATACACACAGGTATATAATATATAAGCATATAAGTATATATTAACCAGAACCAATTCTGACAGAGTAAGCGATTTAATTGCAGCGCCTAACACGGTGGGTCATCTGGAGTTTTTGTCTCCTGATCTTTGAGCCACACCGCCCTCTTGTGAACCGTGAGGCACAGTGCAGTCTGGGCAGCCGTCCCTGACGAGCATACCTCCTACACTATGACGCTCACGTCAACCTGTCAATGAGGAAGTTGGAACACGCTGGAATTGTTTGTTTACACTCTCTGCCGTGTGGTCTGGCCCGGACCGCGGCGGCAACGATCAGCGAACGTAGATGGCCTCAGAGTACGCCGACTGGGTCAGCTCCTCTAGGTTCTACCCCGCCAATCGCCGCCGCGGTGTACAGCTGCGATGATAGACCCGGAGGTCTCACCGCTTCTGCAGCCAGGGAACCAGGGCTCCGCCAACGTGGTCGGCTTCGCACTTGGCTTTGGCCACACCGAACGCCGTCTCCTAGTTTCCCCCAACGTGGTCGGGTTTCACTAGGGAACGGACGCACGGACCGAACGCCGTCTCAAGGTTTCCCCCAACGTGGTCGGGTTTCACCAGGGAACGGACGCACGGACAAGCTGAGGCTTCCTCCACTGTCTAGCGGATTAGGCCTGCAGCTTGTTGCTGTTGTTGTTTTTTTGTGGAGCTACGCGGCGCCCCGAGAGGAGTCGTCGAGACGACCAGCTCTCTTCTTACCTAGGTAAGTGGACTGTGTGCCACGCAGCTTCATGTTCTAAATATATATATTTATATATATATATGTTGTTTAATAGTGTCAAAACTGCTGAGATACACGAAACGTCTGCTCTCGTGGAAATCAAAAAATCGAAGTGGCACTGCACAGATGGGGCTTAAATAGCCCGCTGATTGGCATCTGGGCGGTGCCACCATAGAAGATGTGTCTTAAAGAGATATCCATGAACACTGCCCTGTAGGGTCAGTTCCCGTACATATTGAAAATATGTAGTGGAGAGCCAGTCTCGAACACGATAGAGAACCACATTGAACCCCAGCATCCATATTCCTCAGACAGAAATATGAGATATATTGCAAAAGATCTAAGACTTTTGTAGGTGAACTATTGTCTGTTTTTTGTATCTGTACAATACTGAATAGCAAATAATAGACTATAACCAACACCATTCTCAATTTAAGTATTATATATAGGCTGAAATAATAAATAATAATAAATAATGTTATAAACAATAGGCTAACACATACGACTATATCAACATGGCAAGTCAATTATATTGGTAAGTCATTGTGTGACAATGAGGGCTGTTTGCTCTGTTTTCCTTGCTCTAATGTACTGATTATAGGAAGAAAACAAATCTTGGATAATCTCTAGTCTACAATAAATGCATTTTGCTTAAATACTGTATTTAAGCGTTTCTATAGAAACTGTGCTTTTGAATAAGCCATGGCGGCACACACAGCCCAGCCTGCATATAGTCCGGCTCTGTTTCAGAGTTGCGTAGCCTTGTTGTCCTCTCCTCTCTCAGCTCCCGGGTCGCTCCTCCTCTCCCAGCCTTGTCGTATGCGTGTGAGGCTGCGGTCGACGCAGGGGAGAAGCAGCAGCAGTTTGCAGAACAACACCACAGAGGGAATGATCAGACACAGCATGTAGCCTGGAGGAGTGTACCACTTGTAGGTGGACAGCTTTAGGAACTTGTTCCAGCCGTACAGGTAGCCATGCACCGTGCACACAAACAGCGTCAGGTGTCCCAGCTTGGACTGAGAGACAGAGAGAGACAAACACACACACACACACACACACACACACACACACACACACACACACACACACACACACACACACACACACACACACACACACACACACACACACACACACACACACACACACACACACACACACACACACACACACACAAATTGTCTCATTATTTAAAACTGTTAATTATTTATTCAAAATGTATTGAATTTTAGTATTAAAGGCTAATTGAATAAAACATTATTACATTATTCTTAGAAAGTGATTGTAAACCAAACAACTGAATAATTAAACATCATCATTATTATTGAATTATCTCTCCTTTCTGCCGTGGGTCTTTTATACAGGAAGCCTCGTCTTTCTCGTTAGTTTGGTCAGTATACTGTATACTGTTAGTGTACAAATTCCACTCTGTGTATATGAGCTGTGAAACTCTATAAGTTGTCAATTCATCACTGAATTAATAACATTAAGACATGTTTCAGACACTAAATAGTAAATACTAAATAGTGATGACGTATTACATGTTATCTCCATCACAAGTTCCTGACAGATCTTCAAAGACATTTTCACACCTCTATACAAACGCCTTACTTTATCGAGATGTTTTGTTAAACAACTACAGATCAGAATGTTATTAATTAAAACATTTTGAACCACATACTGTACACAAAT
The DNA here is from genome assembly GCF_963924005.1 of Protomyctophum bolini. NCBI lineage: Eukaryota > Metazoa > Chordata > Actinopteri > Myctophiformes > Myctophidae > Protomyctophum > Protomyctophum bolini. The sequence continues at coordinate 18,330,783 of NC_137868.1, read as the reverse complement.
AATATGAGTTAAAGAAAAATAATGAAAATTATGTCGTAGAACAAAATGTGAAGTTCTTTGAAGAATTCTCTGTTGAAACGAAAATGAACTTTTCCTTCCAGTATATTGTCCTGCTTGTTATAAGTAGGCTGGGCTGCTTGGTTAAAGATAATAAAATATATTTCACTGTCTCTCTAGTATAATTGGATTCATGCCACTAGTGGCCTTTGAGGCTGTGTTTTGGGATAATGCAGTTTCATTTCACCTTTTTACCCAGAGTGGCATGCTACAAAGTACTGTACAAACCTACAATAAGCTGCGGGTTATTGGACACACTCTGTCTCACCCTCGCTCTCTCAGAGAGAGAGAGTGAGAGAGAGAGAGAGAGAGAGAGAGAGAGAGAGAGTTTATTGGCTAGTACTCATCTCCCATTGAAAAGAGTAGCCTACGCATTAAAGGGATACAACTTGGTAGACGTGCATTTTGCGCTAGTTATTTTGCATCACAAAATAGGTCCTAAGTTCCCTCAGCCCTATGTTACCTCAACCAAGTGTAATATGTGTAATAAAGCACTATACTAGAGTTCTTCTCAACAGGCCCGAAAATTAAGGCCCAGCCCTACCTGGGCCCTCATCAAACCCTGTACACTCAAGACACTAGCTGCCCCGCTGCCACCCATAGATCTCCATATATGCAGCTGACCTGTTCTGACATTCCATATGTTGATCTGACCTCATCAAACCCTGTACACTCAAGACATGTACTAGTACAGAATTCATTCCATATGTTAATCTGAACCCCCATGCCAAAGCGCCATGCAGCGGCCGAGCAGTCTGCTGTTCGCTTCTCGCCCTTAGGTGTCTTACTGGTTATTATTACAATGAACTCTTTCAACCATTATAATGCTCTAGTACTTCATTTCATATCTGGACAACTCCTCTGCACAAGATTAAGCTATAAAGATTAGCCTGACCTTGACTGCTTACTTGCCAACTATACTCTCTCTCTCTCTCTCTCTCTGACCTTTACACAAACGGACTAGCGACCTGTATTAACAGTCATCTGGCCGGTGGGGATTTATATGCCCAAGTATCATAATTCTATTTAATGAATAACTTAACATTTAAAGTCCAGGCCTAAAGTTATCTGTGCGTCCATGCTGTGCACTGGTGTTAGACACCTCATTAACCAGACTGGGATTAGCATTGCAGGTGACGTTTGGCTTCTAAGAATGTTTTAATGACTGAACTCCAAATGGGAATTATTGCAAACACGCAGGCACGCAGGCAAGCACGCAGGCAGGCAAGCAAGCACGCACGCACGCACGCACGCACGCACGCACGCACGCACGCACGCACGCACGCACGCACGCACGCACGCACGCACGCACGCACGCACGCACGCACGCACAAACCATACAGACCTGGACAAAATTGAACTCTCTCCAGCTGAGAGTGGCTCCCACCGACGGCAGGGAGGTCAGTCCCAGCAGAACGTACAGGAAGAAGCCCAGAAGCCCACAAGCAAACATGGAGTCTGTCCCCCACGACTCCGTATTGTCAAAGTCAAAGGGAGTCGTCTTGTTCTCCTTCATCTGGAACACATAACACGCCATCCATAATGCATGAAAAAAAAACGTTCCACATTTCACAATGTACGTAGGTTTGAAAAATGTAGCTGTCAAAGTGTGTGGCAGAATTCACAATCTTTTCCAGCTTGACCTCATCGGGGGCCCAAGGCAAGCATTTAGGCTGTTCTTTCTTTACAGGAACTACATTTTCAATTATATATGTTGGCTAATCTTGGGATGAAACATAAATGTGAAATGTTTAATGCAGTGGTTCCCAAACGTTTTAGCTCGTGACCCAAAAGAGAAATTAGATGTTTGCCCGGGATGGAAACTAGTGAAAATACAAGCTCAAGACAGATCGGCTATTTTCACTATAGTTTTCTAATTTATCGAATTTCTTTTTTTTTTATTCATGAAATTACTTTGGAAAAAATCGTTGAATTTGTTTATAATAATTCATGATTTGTTTAGCTTTTGGGGGATTTTTATTTAATTCAATCTTTTTAATAATATGAATTAAAAACAAAATGTAGGAAACCAAAAAATAAAGGGACCCATAAAAATGTATCCGCGACCCACAAATGGGTCCCGGCCCCCGTGTTTGGGAACCAGTGTGTTAACCACTTGAACCCCAGCATCGGAATTGTGAGGAAAGCTTCCGCTGAAAATAGCAGATTGACAAGCTCACAACGCCATGCGCTTATTCACGATCGGCTATTTTCAGCGGAAGCTTTCCCCCACTATAAGAGAAAAACGAAAATACACTAGCATTGAGCCCTGAGGTAGTACGGTTACCCATAATGGTGTTTAACCCATTTTAGGCGGGAACCCGTTTTGTTGTTAGCATTACGTTGTGCTTTAGCTATTGAAAAATAGCAGATCTACAAGCTATGAGCTTGTAGATCTGCTATTTTTGAAAAATCGAAGAGCGACTGACATAGAAGACATTTTTAGAATCTGATCTCAGGTCAGAATGAAAACTGTCAGGATGTAGAAGACATTTTTTTAATCTGATCTCAGGTCAGAATGGGTTAAGGGATAATGTGTTTTGTGCCACTTCACCTCGTCCACCACCGTTGAGATGAGCTTGTGTCTGACGGCGTAGCGGATGGGGATAACGAAGGTGTAGATTACATGCAGGAAGGCAAAGGCCAATGCCATCAGACCAATCTGCTTCCTGCATAGCATCCAGCGGTCCAGCCAATCAGGGAAGCGCCTGGAAATATGACAACACCTTAATTTTATGGAGGCCAGCCCATGTTTCTCCATCAAAGGTTCGGTGTAAAAAAAAGAAAAAAAGTGTGACACTATAGCGTGACACTGACCTTGTGTCACCAGACAACTCGGAGGACAATCTTGCGTTACTTTGCACACATAAAAAGCATCTCCTGTGAAATGGTGCCGGTTCCACAACGCTCGCAAAATGCTCCTGTGAGCTGTGACCATAGAGGATGGAATAACAGGAAAGTGCCGGGGAAAAGGTCTGAAACCATGGAAGTACACAGAAGTTGGTCCTGCGTGTTGCTGCCTGACCTGTATTTGGTTCCTCTGTAGAGCTGCAGAATGGCGGCCAGGACTCCAGGCAGGTAGCACAGAGATAACATGACCAGAGACACAATGGGGAAGACCTGAAGCATGAGCAGACAAAATAACAGGAACTAAATCCATCCATTTATTTATTTATAATCTATAAATGTGTGACATCTCTGCAAGTGTGTGTATCTGCTGTCCTACCTGTGTCCCCAGCATAGCTTGAGAACTGTTCGACTGCTCAGTAAAACTTGCCTTGCGTATCAACGGATACAACAGGTACTGTAGCTACTGGTATACTTCATAACCAGAGGGGCATGCGTTCCTAATGGGCTTTGTTCCCAACGGGCATCAGGGCACACTACTACCTATATCAAGAATCGGATACTAAGTTAGCCAATGAACAGATGTTTCTCTCTTGGTATAAGGCGCAAGCATTAGGCACTTGTCAATAGTTGAGCTGCAGGATAGCAAGAGGCTTTCCACTGGCTAAGGAAGGAACGCTTTTAAGCCACAAGACTGAGCTGCCTGGATTTCTGGGGTTCTGTGACAATAATGTCACACTGGCAGAGGTATAGCGTCTCAGCCTCTTCCCCAGTGCCACTGCCACAGCAATAATGTTAGACACAAAGCACGCCCAGTCGCCCACGCTTAAGTAAATCTGTAGAAAGTGTGGAAGGAAATGTGGACTTGCGGGAATGTATTTTCAAGTCTAATTTGAATATATATTTCCATTAGCCAAATCTCAGATATGTTTCACAATACATTTTAGAGCTATGGGTCAATGTTTGTTTGTGTGTCTCTGTCTCTGATGCTGTACCTTGTTAGCCAGGGCGACAATGATCCTATAAGAGATGTCCTTGTTCCACTCCACGGCAGCATATATGACGTCTCTGATGAGCAGGTAGAAGTAGAAGAAGGCGGTGAGGCCAGTGGCCAGGCACAGAGGCAGTCTCCACTGGGGGAAAAGCTGCAGGGGGAAATCCTCCAGTTCCCTGGACGCTGACAGGGAACCCCTGTCTACGACGCTGAGACCCATGCTGGTGGAAAGGTCTGCTACCATCTGCTTGGCCTCAGCGCTGTCCCCACAAATGTACACCTGCAGTACAGAAGAGACAAGTGGAGAGTGAAAGCACTACTGTCCATCCATACCATACATACAGTGTCCCCACATAGGTGCACGTGCAGTACAACAGACATGTGGAGAGTTGCGGGCAGTCCACACAAGCACTATAACTAATTAACTATAACTATAAAGATATTGTTTTTAAAGTCATTAAACCTCAAGAGGATTATGACAACAGTGGTGACCGATATATAGTTACTGTATAGTGGTTGATTTGGGCGACCCTGTATACCGAACTGAATGTATCTACTGCCCATGGTCGCAACACAGGTCATTCTGAAATCTAAAAGAAACATACAGTGCACAGCGAGAATCAGAGTTTTCATTTAACTCTTGAGAGTGTACAAATGGACCCCGTTTTTAACTCTCCTGATTTGACTGTGTACTGAATATGCTGCCGTGGAGCAGCGGCATGACGTCTCCTATTATACTGTCCCCACATAGGTACACGTGCTGTGAGAGAGAGGCAGAGAACCAGTGTTGTATTGTGCTAGACACACTGAGGGTCCACACATGAAATGAGCCAGTGTCATTTGTTAGTTTGTGAATTGGCTTGGCGTCTCACATAGAATCTGTATATTATGTTAGTGGTGATCATGCAGAAGAATCTTATTACATAGGCCTATAGTGTATGTGATTTTCATTGGTTAAAATAAGTGTTCTGATAGTACGAATTGCTATAGAGTGTTTGTTCAGTATCAGGAGTCTCCCTGCCTCCAGCTCTTTAGTAAACATAAGATGCATTTTAATGTCGGGATACCAGTTTTATCAGGATAGAGAATTCAGACAGGATACAGTTTAAACAAGTGAAATTGGAAGTGATGACACAAAGAGCACACAAAATTGGAACTTGAGCACTATAAAAATGCACGTGGTTTTGTTTTTGTTTCTTTTTTTTGGGCGGTTTAGAATGTCTGACCAGAATTGATTCTGATGATGTACTGTGGCTTGAACCTAATAAAATGCATTAGAAATTAAATGGGTACTCGCTCCTGATTGGCCGAACATTTGCAACCTACTGTACCTGAAAATAAAAAATTCTGTTCCTTAAAGAGCTGAGATACGAGGAGAGTCAGGAGACTCCTTGTTGTACATTGTGTTGAGCACCAGAAATAGCAGATAGGCTCACAATGCGTCACAGCATGACACCGGCAAGCAACTCATTCTGATAAATGGATGCATTCAGCGGCCTATTGTTGCAAGTAGGTGTGAATGTTGCTGTCAAACAAGCTGTCAGCTGTTTATAATCTCTAGCAAGTTTAACAGGAATTTCATCATGGTTGAAATGTTCAGGACAATGGCCTGGAATATTTCCTCGTCCTGTGTTTGGGTCTTTTGAGGTGTTTGACTCACGGAGGCGTACTGTCTATCTAAAGACACGTGCACGCCACATGTAATCCTGTTCTCACGTCTCTTACTGCCGCACGTAGGGCTTATATTACTCCACTCCCACCGCCATGATGAGAAGATTTCAATTGTTTAGAAAAAAGAATCAGTCTGCGTGCGTGCGTACGTGCGTGTGAGAGAGAGAGAGAGAGACAGAAAGAGAGAAGTGGTATACAGTATACAAGAGAGGTTGCAAGAGAGACCATGAACGAGAGAGGGAGAAAGAAACAAATGAGAGAAGCGAGAAGTGGTTTGACAGGCAGATGGTACAGTTGGCAGGAATGAGTGCTTTTGGCCCCCAGGTGTGTCTATAAGTGGAGCGGGCAGCCAGCCATGTCTCCATACATTACAACAGCAGTGACAGAGGAGGATGGCCGACAGACTATAAACCTGCATCTGAATGTAAATGTGACACAACCACAGACCTCTCTGGGTAATCAAATTGCCAGCCAGGGAACAGCAGCACACATGCATATACACGCATGCACACACACACACACACACACACACACACACACACACACACACACACACACACACACGTGTGTGCGTGTGTGTGTGTGTGTGTGTGTGTGTGTGTGCGTGCGTGCACGGGTGTATAACTATGTGTTTAGGTACATTACAGAGAGAGAGAGAGAGAGAGAGAGAGAGGGGATTTCAGGCAGATTCAGGTTTGGTCTCTGGAGGTTCCTATGTGTTGGTGCATCTCTCTCTGTGAAATAGAAACTGCCATGAAAGCATTCCTCTCATCTTCACATCACAAAGCTGTGTGTGTGTGTGTGTGTGTGTGTGTGTGTGTGTGTGTGTGTGTGTGTGTGTGTGCACGTGTGTGTGCACGTGTGTGTGCGTGCGTGTATTTGTTCGTACAAACGCTGTCCTCATTTCATCAGGCCATTGTTAGGGACAAAATCAGTCACCTGGGTAAAGTCAGTCACCTGTAACAGTACACCTAAGTAACCTCCTATCAATCTTACTGCACAGGAGCTCACCTCACCTTGACTTCTAATGGCGAAAGGAACCAACAGACATGGTGTCGGCCGTGTCTTCAAGGCATGGCCCACTTAACACGTTTGATCATGGGACCGGTGTTTCAGAAAACAATGATGCACCACACACACACGACACCAGTAGGACAGCCCAACACCCCCGCCAGTTCAAGCTTAGGTGAGGTGGTTGAAGGAAAAATATAGTACCCACTACCCAGTATATTTCCTGCAGCCAATAGTGATATGTTGGGCTTGGACACACTTATCAGTAATTCAGCATAAGGGAGAATTTGGAAGCATACACCCTATCATCATCTTGGCTCCAGGTTAAGAACATATATATCTTTTGCCCAAATGGGATGAAATGTAAAGTCTGACGTGTATACCAGTTGTAGACCAGTGGTCCTCAAGCTTTTCTGGATCTGGGCCCGCTTGAAAATCTTCAAAGCGTTCACAGCCCAACCATCCACTTAGCCTACCTACTAGCTTAGCCAGCTGTCAGATGGGTGGGCCACGAGCATCAGTTAATTTGAAATATCAATCAATTGATTGGATTCTGGCTTGGATCAATGGAAATAAAATATTCCCGAGGTTCTTATCGGTATCACGATTAAAAGAAAAAAATGTATTTTTCACATTTTTGAGAACCACTGCAGTATAGACAATACACTGTACATGCCAATGTTTTAAAGTAGCTGGATGCCTCTCCACACACTTGAAATAAATAAAAAATGTAAAAAACATAAATTCAAGTTGAGCTTTACATGTCTGCATTTCACTGCTGTCACTCCAGAAAAGTCGCTCACTACATTTCACTAAGATCTAAAGTTAAATGTTTTTAACCACTTGAACTCCAGCATCCATATTCTGGGTGGAACATTAGCCAAAAATAACTCTCAAGCTCTACAAGCTCACTATGCGTTGCAAAGGCACACATAATCGGCTATTTTTGGTGAAGAGATTTGGCGTAGGATGGAGAAAGAAAGCGGTCCAGTTTGCTACGTCTAGAGGGTTTAAAAGGTTAACCACCGGTCCCTTGCCAAATACCAGATGAGACCCTAACAGTGGTTCCCAAACTTTTTCACGTCAAGGACCCCCAAATTGACACCAATTAGCCCGTGGACCCCCATTTGAAAACATATGCAAGGGACCCCCATAAGAGAAGATTGCTATGGCTGTAGCAGTGATTCTCAACCCGTTTAATTTCAAGGACCCCCAGTTTCTGACATGCATTAGGCTACCCCATTTAATGGCATTTCTATCTCTGGGACCCCCAATTTATATTGTAAATTCAATGTTCATTTAACTCTGAGAGAGGCACACATTCAGAAGGGCCGGCACTGCCTCAATGAATGGGTGGCCCCCATAGAATTATAATCACCTGCTCATTTGCACAGCAACCAGATTTATAGTTCTGTGCGTGTAAAATGCTGCTGTCTATGTCTCTTTTCGTACTCAACTGACTGGCTCAAACGCATCATCGGACAAAAAACAAGGATTACTTGTCTTACCATTACTTGTCTTGATGGTATGGTACACAGTACACTTGCATAGATGATATCACATCATCATACCTTGGGCTTTGGGTTGATTCAGAACTTTCACTCGAATGCCACATTGTGAGGAAAATCTAGACTCGATCTAAATATCTACCGTAAATCAAACCTTAAAAATGTCAGTAGGCTACTGGTGTTCTTTCCGGAACCTTCTCTCTCTCAATACAACCACATTCATAACCGCTTACGTAGATTTGTTCTCGTTTGTCCAGATCAGTGGTTCTCAAACTTTGGGTCGTTGAGAACCACTGGCCCAGATGAATTATCACTGCACCTTGTATGAAATCTAAACGTGCCACCCCCCACACAGTAAGACGACAGCAGCACTGCTTACAGCTCATTTTCAAATGTATTTATTTTAACTACTGTATCTGAAGCAGATGGCACATCTCAAGGGGTTCTCTAAAAACAATACTTCAATGAGGGCCAAGTGTCAGTTAAAATGTCCCAACCTCTTACAGTGTGATAATATCAGTTACATTATGTGCTGCAAATAACAGATGATTTGATGAGATTAGAATTACAGTCTCTCTCTCTCTCTCTCTCTCTCTCTCTCTCTCTCTCTCTCTCTCTCCAGTGCATCTCCAGAGCTGACATTATGAGCTCTTCATTCATTGTAGATGGGTTAACTACAGTGGTCTGTCTAATTTTAGTCGTTAGTACTTTTTCACTAGTAGCAAACTGTTACTGATGTCATGTTTCACAGTTGCTGTTAAATTGCACACTCTAACATTTATAATGATTTCATAATTTAAATGTGATTACATTTTTTATTTGGCCAATACTTATTTCTGTGTGTGTGTGTGTGTGTGTGTGTGTGTGTGTGTGTGTGTGTGTGTGAGTGTGAGTGTGAGTGTGAGTGTGAGTGTGAGTGTGAGTGTGAGTGTGTGTGTGTGTGTGTGTGTGTGTGTGTGTGTGTGTGTGCGCCATGCCATTTCCAAATTGCACAATTGCAAGAGATCAGATACAGTATGTCGACCCCCTGAATAGTCTTCACATTTAGTTTTAAGCCAGTATAGCAGCTGGTTGACTCCTTTTTGTTGCTATACCCTAAGAGCCAGGTTTATTGACTATGGTTTGTTAACTTATGTTATAGGCTCCGGTCTCACCTGTTTCCCAGCCAGTGGTCCGTTGAGCAAGACCCAGGCGGAGAGAGTGTTCAGACCCTTCACTACAGCAGATGCAGGGACCAGCCTATAACAGACAACAAAACAGCAGGTGTTTTCAATACGTGACAGTCCTCCTGCCTGTCAGTCACATGACAGTGACAACAACATCTTATTAACAACATCAGAGCGTGAAACCCTGCAGTTCAAGTACCTAAAGAAAACTAAAAACAAATTCTAACAAATGAAAGAAATGTTCAGGCACCAAAACTTAAACTATAACGTACGTAACACAACACAGTCTTCAAGGTACTAATTTTTAATGTATATCTAAGTTACTAATGCTATTGGGATGATATATTCTTGTGGTAGAGACAAATGCATCACCTGTATGCAGGTTAACAAGCAGTTGAAGAAAGAACAACATAGATTATTTATTGTTTTATGGCTCAACACCATGAAGCAAAGAGAACAAAGCGAAAGCAAAAACAACTGGACACCGCCACACCATCAACAACTTCGGGACCGGCCCATGCACACGTGTGTCATCTGCGGCCGAGCCTGTCTCACACTTGCTGGTCTTCTCAGCCACAGCAGAAGCTGCGTCACGACCTAACTCTCATGCAGGCACAAGATAGCTATGGTCTTCCGAGACTGCGATGCTGATGATGTGAATTTTCAGGTGGTGAGTTATTATTCAATGATGACCTACAGTATACTCTTTACAGAAACAGTGCACATAAATCAAAGTGTTTTCAGGGACATTTAAGTGATTGTCGTTAAAATTATGAGCTATTTTAGCTATGTCAAACTTTGATCTAAGAAATACCAACATAAAGGTCTCAAAGTAGTGCTTTAGCATATTATTGATGATTATAAGACATTATTCCATTTAATAAACATATTTGTTATAATGCGTTATGACACATAACAGCAGTTATCTATGTGCCATTATAACTGACTAAGTTATGGTAGTTATAATGTGCTGTTTCACTGAACACTATAATGCATTATGACCAGCACCTATAATATGTTATACATGTGGTTATAAGTTCTATACATGATTATAAACATTTATAATGAGCATTATAAATGAGCTTATAATGCATCATAGAGCCGACCTTAATATAAAGTGTACATTTGTGAACCAATGAATGATTCATTTCAAGTATTGTTACAAAATCAAGAATATGGCTCTATTTTGGGGAAACCTGTGAACGGCGTGGCGTGAAGTGCAGTCAACGCTGTAGCGTGTGGATATTTTCAAGGCTGGAGAAGGATGGAGTACCCATCGGATCCACTACTAAATAACACCTTTTTCAAACCTCCTCTGATTGTTTTCTCTCGTGGTCAGAATCTCAGAAATCATTTAGTCAAGTCTGATTTAACTCAACGTGTATTGGCTCCTATTCCTAAATGCGGTTTGTGCGCCCAATGCAACAGCACTCATAAATGTCACAAATTTAAGCATCCTCATTCTGGTCAAAATATCCCCATCAGAGGCGTTATTACCTGCACAATAGGACAGTTATTTATCTACTGACATGCCCGTGTGGCAAAGCGTATATAAGTAAGACTACCCGTGAATTAAAAGTACGCATAGCAGAGCACGGCAGTACTGGGTATACCTTCAGGACATGTATTTAACCCACATATATCTTTGAATATTGTTTTTCTATATATCTTTGATTATATTGAATGTATTTAATTTTGTAGTATAGATTTTACTGTTGTATGGTTCTTCGTTTCATAACTGTATATCTGCTGTATTTCTCAGATGTATTTAATTGTCTCTCTGACAAGGAATTGATATTCCAGAGCATCTTATATGAGGCCTTACAGTAATTTTTTAGGTAACTCCTCCTTTACATGAACTTGAGACACCACATGACCTTGATCTCGACTTCTCATAGCACAGGGACTGGTCTTATTTAACCTGTGTTTCCCTACTACCTTCTGATTGGTTGCATGACTCTCTGGCACTTAGAGTAGATATGAGCTCTGGCACCATATTTAAGTGTGAACCATTATGTGCTCTGTATTCCCTGATGAAACGTTGGGTTCATAATATGTCTTAACCTGCTGCGTCCTAATAAAGTATATGGAAACGTTGGGTTCATAATATGTCTTAACCTGCTGGTCCTAATAAAGTATATGGAAACGTTGGGTTCATAATATGTCTTAACCTGCTGCGTCCTAATAAAGTATATGGAAACGTTGGGTTCATAATATGTCTTAACCTGCTGCGTCCTAATAAAGTATATGGAAACGTTGGGTTCATAATATGTCTTAACCTGCTGCGTCCTAATAAAGTATATGGAAACGTTGGGTTCATAATATGTCTTAACCTGCTGCGTCCTAATAAAGTATATGGAAACGTTGGGTTCATAATATGTCTTAACCTGCTGGTCCTAATAAAGTATATGGAAACGTTGGGTTCATAATATGTCTTAACCTGCTGCGTCCTAATAAAGTATATGGAAACGTTGGGTTCATAATATGTCTTAACCTGCTGCGTCCTAATAAAGTATATGGAAACGTTGGGTTCATAATATGTCTTAACCTGCTGCGTCCTAATAAAGTATATGGAAACGTTGGGTTCAGAATATGTCTTAACCTGCTGCGTCCTAATAAAGTATATGGAAACGTTGGGTTCATAATATGTCTTAACCTGCTGCGTCCTAATAAAGTATATGGAAACGTTGGGTTCAGAATATGTCTTAACCTGCTGCGTCCTAATAAAGTATATGGAAACGTTGGGTTCATAATATGTCTTAACCTGCTGCGTCCTAATAAAGTATATGGAAACGTTGGGTTCATAATATGTCTTAACCTGCTGCGTCCTAATAAAGTATATGGAAACGTTGGGTTCATAATATGTCTTAACCTGCTGGTCCTAATAAAGTATATGGAAACGTTGGGTTCATAATATGTCTTAACCTGCTGGTCCTAATAAAGTATATGGCACTCCGTCTTCAAGTTCTCTCCCGTGGCCCGGCACCGCTAAAAAGGACTTTGGTGTGCGTTAGCATCCTTGTGCGAAGGGTGGAGTAACCACAGCAAAGTGGAGAAGTGGGTTGGATTATGGCACGGTCACACATGCACAAATTCAATATCTGTGTCGCATCGCCTGCATCATGTGGATGGACATGGCCATGTGTGACTGTACCCTTAGGCTGGCTGGATATATTGGGTGTTGGAGGTAGACTGAATCATGAACAATCAAATGATGTCTTTTCATTACTTTGAAGAGTAGTACACTGTGCTCAGCACAATGTACTGTAGTGGCAATTTCCTCAGCATGGCATGGGTAGAAATCCCCAGAAATGCAATTTCTCAAGAGCAAACTGATGGCCTTGTGTGGGAAGTGTAAAGTAGCCAACAACAAATCTATGGCACCTCAGACTGCCCAAAGGAAATGATGTTCAATTATCTTGGGGCAAACAGCAGTTTACACGTCTGGCATTGGTCAAGGAATTCACACTCTAAATTCCGCCTTGATTTATTTCAACGGTTGTTCATCAGCAAGCTTTTCTAGTTGTCAACATTTTTTATATTACCTTGTTTTCCACTCGGCATTCCAACATCAGTCATGTGAAAACACATATTCTATCTGAAAAAACAAACTACAGGGATGTCCAGTGCATGAATAGACCAAGGTGTCCAGACCACATGACTGTATGTCTCAGTGTAAAGTCCAGTTTATAATCCCAATCCATATTTTAAGCTCTGTTCTGCGCTTTGAGTCAGCCTGAGCAGACGTCCACCTGCAGTAAGAGGTTCGTGCAGCACTCATTTTGTGTCTGGGTGTAATGTAACATACAGTAGCATTCTATATTCAGTATATTGTGTATGCATAGTTTCATCATATACTGTAGATATTCCACTGTTAGGTACTGGATTTTCAGCCAATTGCCGACGACACCCGCGTTAATGTTTCTCGGCGGCATCATCAGTCTGACACCCTAGCCCAAACCCTAACCCTATAACCCTAACCTCACAGGGAAGCCACGGCTGATTTTTAACCGGCAGCACATGTCTCTGCAGTTGCAGAGCCGGCCGCCAAACGGAGCGACGCTGCCCCGGCACTAAGCGGCAGTGGAGTGTTATCCCCCCACCTTTCCCGGCAGGTGCCGCCCCTCCCCCCGGCAGTCTGATTGCCGCTGCCGGAGAATGCACTTTCTCCTTCTGTATTTTTATGTATTTGATGTATAATGTTTTGTTCTTGATTCCTGTAAATCACTCTGGATTATTTAGTCTGCTAAATGCTTACATATAAATTGTAATGTCTTTGTGACCGGCCCATGAGAAATGTTGTCTATAAAACTTGGCTGGTACGCTTGGGTAATCAGCTGTGTGCTGCTGATTTACAGTACAAACAACACACCTACTACTTCACCTCTCCTCCCCCACACCTGTGCAGAACAACAAAGACTTGCTCATCCATCCGTTTGGATGTCTCACGGCAACAGAAAGTTATAGTTTTCCAGATATTGTGGTGGATGGATGGACGGACTGACCGACCGACCGACCGACCGACTGTCACAGCCATCCTAAAAGGATTCGACCACTAGGGGAAAAACTGAAAAGAGAGACCTTTAACTTATTTCTGTTCTCACCTCTGTAGGTACTCAGCATTGGCCTCGGGGTAGAGTCCTTTCTTCAGGTTATTACTGACATCTATTATCACCTGGCAATAACAACACAAGAGGAGACACAATATAGATAAACATCTGTTGAACTTCATATAAGGGTTTGTACAGTATAACACCTCCCCCCAAAAAAGCATTGTTGGACAGTTATTTTGGTGACAAAAAAGGGAGGGAAGATTATAAGGAAGAAATTTGCTTGTGGGCTGCTCTCTCCCAAAGCTGCTTCCATTTCTATGTACAGTATAAGAGAAGAGAACAGTTCAACAGACAACAGCAGACAAATGTTCTAATTTATTCCTGGTGCACCTGAAGTAACAGACATTACGCATTCTGCGGCTTGCCATGTCTTAATGTAGGTACGGTAGTTGTCATCACATGGAAATAAAAGGTAAAGGATTATGGATCATGCATACGTAGCCGGTTAAGACTCACCCTTTCTGTGTGTAAGGATGTCTGATTTAGCCTGTGGGCTTTGGTTAGATTGATGCACAACAGGTGTGTCATCATCACTCCCATATCAAATAAACTTGTAACTGCATGGTTAATGTGTGTACCGTCACTTTAAAAGCGTAATTTTACCCAGGCAGTGCTGGTTGGCAGGTTTCATATCGATACACCTTTAGACCGACATGTTTGTGCCAGTATGGATGATTAGATTTATTTCTTGATCGCCTCTTTTCTTGATTGTTTAAACATGACATCATGGGCCTCTATGCTCGATAACAGCCCAAAGCTTATTGATACCGGGTCTCGATAAATGTGTTATGTACGTAGTGTAATGGGCTGGGGTTTCGAGCTCCTTCCCTAACCACGACTGTAACAATGACACTGGTGGACAATATAGTTATAGTGCTTGGCGTGGACGGCCCTTGAACCACTTGAACCCTAGTGACCCTGAGCATATATGGGTGTGTCATAGTAGACAAAAAATCAGCGAAAGAAGATCTAGAAGTGTGTTGTGATGCATTGTGAACTTCTACTGTAGATCTGTCACCACTCAACAAAGTATAGGGTTTCATTTTGGTTACAGTTCTCATATGGGGGTCAAGCTTGGTTGTGGAATTTGATGTCCACTGGGCACAAAGGGCTGGCCAAGTCACTCTCATTAGTCAATGACCAGCCAGCCAGATGTGACAATTAATCTCTGAGTTTGACTTGTCTCTCACAAGAAAGCGTTTGGATGAAACTGGACCTTTACAGGTCTGTAACTCTGAGACTCTCTCAAAGTTATGGGGGGGTCGTTGAAAAAAAACAAAACAGCTGCTAATCAGGAAACACCAACAGAGAGCCAGCAGAGGAGCGAGTTGCAGCAGAGAGTTGACAGAAGGTACAGTATACATTTTCTCACCTTCCCTTTGAGCTGAGGAGCCAGACTCTGCAGGAAGTCATAGTGTTCTCTGTGGACACAAATGAAGACCAGGCTGGCATACTGGACTGCTGCTGCATGACTCAGTACCTGCACGCACGCACGCACGCACGCACGCACGCACGCACACACACACACACACACACACACACACACACACACACACACACACACACACACACACACACACACACACACACACACACACACACACACACACACACACACACACACACACACACACACACACACACACACACACACACACACACACACACACACACACACGTTACTGTATATAAGGATATACTCTGGCTATATGCTCTGCAATAGATGTGAAAAAACACAGCAACACACCACAAGAGGGAGACGAGAGAGAGAGAGAGAGAGAGAGAGAGGGGGGGGGGGGGGGTAGTGGAGACTGACAGATAAAGACATCCAGAGAGACACACGTGGAGGCAGAGACATCAATAATACAAACACAGTACTAGACCTAGACAGATGAAGTCACGTTTACATCTAGCATACTGTATACAGCAGAACTCATCTAAATCTAAACGCATGCAGCATGTAGCCTACAGTATACCCTGTTGACTGTCTCAGGGGCCCGAGCTTCCAAGCCCCAGGGAGACACACTCGTGCATCTATAAAGCAGCGCACATTTCATGCACACATCTCAGCACTGCAGCATGCAGCCTACACTTTTAAGCATTTAGCAGACACTCTCGCAGCGACTTGTAAAGCAAAGGTATGACACATGAACAATTGTCAAACAATAATGTAGTTGAGGAATTAGAGTGCTAAAAAGTGACTATAGCCTAGGTGCTAAGTATTCAGCTTGTGTATCCCTGAACTCCTTGTTCAAGAAGGGCACCCAGCTGTGAGTATGGTGTATTAATTCCAGCACATAAACCAACCTTGTAAAAAAAAAAGACTAAATCATTGGTGAAATATCTTAAAATGTTTGCTGTGTTTGCTTGTGTTTGCTTGCTTGTGTGTGTGTGTGTGTGTGTGTGTGTGTGTGTGTGTGTGTGTGTGTGTGCGTGCGTGCGTGCGTGCGTGCGTGCGTGCGTGCGTGCGTGCGTGCGTGCGTGTGTGTGTGTGTGTACGTACCTGAGCTCCATGAGGCAGGGGTCCACAGCTGTGGGGTCTGCGGCTCCCATAGACCACCCTGTAGCCGGCCTGGATCAGACGCTCTCCCAGAGAGCGACCCAGGTCGCCCGTCCCGAACACACACAGCAGCTCACGCTCAGCTGCTGTCCCCATAGGGCCCAGACACATGCTGTCTGTCTTCTCCTGTCCTGACATGAAGCTTCCTCTGTGTGTCTCAGCTATACACAGACCCAGGAGCTGCTGCAGGAAAAGGCTTTCTGTGAACAGAAGAGAATCAAAGCTCAGTCTGGTGGTGTTTGGCGGGAGGTAAAGCCACACGCCGCTTTCACATACGACTCAGATCCAAAGAGGAAGGAAGAGAGACTCTCCCCAAAGGATGGTCCCACAAAGGCAACTCTCTCTCCCTTCACATATAGCAAATGGATTGCCTTCCTATAATGTATAGTTGTCTCAGTACGCTCAACGACTGACCAACCGATGGGCCAACAGCTGGGCTGTGACAGAATTAATTATTGACAGAACTTTCACTGACACTTCATGTCGTCATTGCTATGCTGTGTACGTGCGTGCACAGGTGTCTGTGTGTGTGTGTGTGTTTGAGAGAGAGTGAGAGAGAGAGAGAGAGATAGAGAGAGAGAGAAAGAGCTGAGCATGAGTGTGCAGATCAAAGGTTTATCTCTGCCAGCATATCACATATCTATGCACCTACAGTACTGTATCTCTACCTATTCAACCTATTATTCCCAGCAATTCGTTTTAAACAAACTGTGTTGAGTAGTCCTTGAAGATGCAACAACGTGTGAGCTTTAATCTGCCAATGCCCATGTCAACTCAACTGAACTTTATGCTCACATCACAAGTGTATGTTCCCACTTTCGGGTTAGCATAAAGAACTCTGTCAAATATCCTGCTTGAGTCCTGTTTTGGAAACCTGCTCCCACCCGTAATATCCGGCAGTAGCACTAATTCAGTATCCAGCCTTCAAATACAATCCAGTGACGCGAACGGCACCTGATTATATTATATTGCATATTGTATATAGGCTAATAACACTTACACTGACATGTGACATGTGTGCGTGTGTGTGTGTGTGTGTGTGTGTGTGTGTGTGTGTGTGTGTGTGTGTGTGTGTGTGTGTGTGTGTGTGTAAATGGGTGTGTACTGTACTGTAGGTTTAGATAGATCTGTTTATTGCACCATGCTATGCTCGTTATCTGAGCTTTCCGTCAGGGGGAATACCAGCAATCAGGGAATGTCCTTCAAGAACTTTTACACAGGCAACATACAAACTTGAATCAGCACAAAATCTTCCTCACTTTTCCCCCCAGGTTATAGTAGTTCTCCTTGGCTGGTTGTACTAGACAACTCTGTGGCCAGCAGTAGCACATGGTGGCAGTAACATCAGTGATGTGTATTAATACAGCATGTATCAAATACGGGGGAAACCCCATTAAGAGAAAGTGGTAAACTATTTCAAAGCCTTTAGAGAAAGCATGGTTGCCCATTACAGCTTTTAACCACTTACGCCCTATGTCACGGTGTGGACACGGAGGTGTAGGACTGAAATGCAGAATGACCAAGCACAGAAGTGAAAGTTCAAAAGGTTTCAAACCCACACTGGGAATATAACAAGGAACTTCAAATATAATAGAAGACACAAACTAGAACTGAACACATCATAATTATACGACGGCGAACTGACAATAAGGAACTGATCACACTGAGGCATATATATAGGCCTATAGACAAAGACTAACTAGACACAGGTGAACTGAAACAGACAATCTCCACTGGGGTATAGGCTAACAGGCAAACAGAACACAGATGACTGGGTTTGCAACAATACAGGGAGGTGAGACAAAGCAGGGAACAGCAAACAAGGCAGAAAGGAAAGCAAAGAAGTGTAGTGCCCAGGATTAGATTAGATAATTGACACTGGGTGAAAAGATTGGTTGCAAAATCGTGGGATAAAAATTAAGTAAAAAAAGGAAAGCACAGAACATCGCTACAAAATAAGATGTACTGGGAAAACAACGAACTACCATACAACACTGAAACAGACCAAGAATACAAGTAAACGTGACATACAACAAGAAATATTTTGTTGACAATAATCCCCAAGGCATCCTACTTTTCCCCTTCTAGACTAAAAATAGGAGATCTACAATCTCATAATGCGTCATAACGGGACCGGTTGTGAGCTTTATAGAGGTGTTATTGTTGCCAAATGTTTGCCCCAAAATCGGGATGCTTGGTCAACCTAGCCTAGCCTGGCATGGCCAGACTAGTAGGAGTAGTTAGTCAGACGATGGTAAATGTTGCATTTATATAGCGTTTCTATCCAAAGCGCTTTACATATAGATTGTGCATTACATTCACCCATTCACACACCGATGGCAGAGGAAACCATGCAAAGAGGCACCAACCTGCACATCAGAAGCAATTAGGGGTTCAGAGTCTTGCTCAAGGACACTTCAACACTAACTCTAAGGGGAGCCCTCAGGGATCAAACTGCTCAGCCAGCCACTCTACCCATGAGCCACTGCCGCACACTATATGGCCTGGATGTAGAATAGGGTCAAAGGAGGTCAAACAAATTGTGGTGCCAATCCACATCGTGCTTTAAAAACAAAATAATAAAACATTCAAGTTGATTCTGTATGTGACAGTGAGGAAATGCCAGTGTAGCGGACTTTCAATAGTGCCTGTCAGGAGCCTAGCAGCCCAGATAGAGGTGACTGACTCCTGTATGAAGTGCAATAATTTATATGGCAGGGATTTAAAGCATGTACTGTATCACAATCTCCAGATCCTTAGAGGAAAGGCAATGGCTATAAACTGGAAGAAGATACCACCCACAACAGTTGATTTCTTTGTCAAATTTGACGTCTGAATCGAAGATGGCACGGAGATATATTTGTTGGTATGGTATCAGTGCTCCGTCAGCCTTGCCTGGGTAAATACAAAATTGAAAAACATTGTATGTTTTGCATATATGCCTGGGTTTGTTTTTACAGCTATGACTCATCTCTCCACCCAACCATTTCAGTGTACTTAATCTTATCTGGCTTCGGTCACGCTCTGAGCTACGCTACATTTACAGCAGGGCTTGAAACAATCAGCAGCACTTTATCCGTGGTGGTGTAACATTAACCTGAGACTCGTATCGGAAAACAGTTTATTTGTTGTCACAGACACACTGCTGTGTGTCTGTGCTGTTCAATAAAAGCCACATCTAGCCGAGCCAGGATTCTATTTACACTCTTGAAACCGAGCCTCCGTTTCTCATCACCACACTTTGCACACATTATTTTGTTTGTATGGGTAATCGTGCGGTATGTGTATTACAGTTCTTGTATCTGCTTTGTTTGTTTGTGTCTTTCCCTTTTACAGCTTGATCCAGTTTCTTTATTTATTTATTTTTTAATCCTTTCACCCTTCTTTTGTGTAATGTCAGGTCCAACTCGGTGTCGTGTAGCCATGCCTGCATCTCTGGTCTTAGGTCGAAGAGGGTGGTCTTATTATAAGGGGCAGGTGGTGATTATATGGTCTGCTCAGGGTCAGTGCACTCGCATGCCGCACTGTCCGCAAAGCCCCACTTCTTCATTGATGTTTTAAAGCAACCGACCCCAGTTCGTAGATGGTTCAGTGTGATCCATTGCCGGCGTGGTATACTAGGTCGGAGACGACCGTCGTCTCCTCCTATGGCGCCATCCTTTCACCCGAACACCCATTTTATGTATGTGTTACTTGCTCAATATGGATATTGATATCTTTATTGCACTGTGAAACATTTGCTCGAATAGGCACTGATGGTTCCACTATTTTTTCTAATATGGTGTAATCCAAAAGTAAATGTATGTGTAAATATTTAAATACAAGCCAGAGAGGAAGGACATTTATTTTGTAGACATGAGTCTGGATTAGTCGACTGGTCCCTACTCGCAGAAGACCATCAAATTCTCTTCTACTTCTACCCACTCTCCACTCACCTCTAGGCTATAGGGAAAGAAAGAATCTGGCAGCACCTCCTCTGCAAACGTCCCCAAATCTTGGGTCAAGTGTTTTTGGAGGCCAGCCCAAACAGATGAGGCATATTCCAGGAGTGGTCTGATAAAGGTCACACATATCTGGGTCAGTACATCTGAGGGGAGCTGTGCTCGTTTGGCAAGGTTTAGATAATTAACCCGAGTCTTCTTCAGCATGCGCCACTGAACTGAACGGAAGTGTGGGCTGGCTAAATTAGCATGTTGCTGTAGGTGGAGTGATAAGTCAAGAAGATGATTGCAACGGCAAGCACCGACCTTGTTTAAAGTCTGGCACAGTCCCATAGTGCAGTATGTACTGGCTATTTAATCACTTTAGGCAATGACACTAAGGGTTGCCCACCTACCCCAGGCAGGTAAATAAAACTTGGAGTTTGCTTTGAGGTTGTCCTACCGGGCAAAAGCTTGTTTGAGAGTGTCTATAAACAAAACATGAGATATCTGACTAAATACCTGAACGTGGCCAGAGAGAACGCTCTGTCTAATGGTCTATCTATAAAATATCAAGTGTAAAGATAGATAGATAGCTTTATTGTCATTCAGCAGATACATAAAATGCATAAGAGAACGAAATGTCGTTTCACTGGCTTTTAGTATGCTAGTTAAAAGAGAGCTAAAATACTATTAAAATCTAAAATCCACTTTTAAGTGGGTGGGGAACACCACCCCTCAGACTGCAAGACACACCTGCTACACCTGCCCTAATTACCAAACAAGTGGTAACTAAATGACAGCACCAGACCAACATTTAAATAATTGTATTTAACCCAAAATGATAAATCAATTACTTAAATTCAAAACATAATGTTAATTAAACAAATTGTTATTAGATCATTTTGCGAGGAGTTGTGATTTTTTCTCAGGATTCCCATAGGTTCTAGACAGAAAGACAAGCAGCGTGGCCATCGCGGTGACACCAGTGGGGATCTCATCACCGCAATTAGACTATCATCACAATGAGTCCGTCCTATTTTTCAAGGTGCTCCCATTGACTTTGGACATATGAGGGGTTGTGGGCAAAAGAGAAACCTCTTTCTTGGCAGAATGTGGAAAAGAGAAACCCCATTCCTGCGATTTGGTGAATAAAAAAAACAAAAAACAGAACAGTGATAGAGATTTAACATAGAAATAGCAGATGCATACAGTGTGGTGTTAATCAAGTGGCCTCTCGTTGAGACAATAGTATGCTAAGTTTCCTATCCCACCTGGCCAGGCCAAGTACTTGACTCTGCGTGAACCCTGCAGTCAGTCAGACTAGACATTGACCTACTTAGCATCACCTTAGCAGTGACCAAATGTATAGTCGGACATTTGAACATAGCTTATATATGAATATCATGAAATATGGATACCACATTCCCCCCTTTGAACAGACTAATTGTCTGTTCAATACAAACTTGTATATAGTCCATATTCACAACTGTTGCTTACCCCCCTTTGACCCCATCACATGACATACCAAACATAGTTGAAAACACCTCTCCGGACTTTCTGGACGGGAACACACAGCTCTCTGTTGACCAATGACGAGAACCGGATCCAAACAAGTCCCGAATTTTCCCTGGTATCCAGCTTATATTCCATTTCGGAGTCCCGCCTCCTCACCGGACATGAAACAGGCGTTTCCTGAATTTTGACCAATGAGACCGACCCCTACACATCTGTGGGGAGAAAAACATAGATAGGGGAGTACCGGTACACTAAAGACACACAGACAACACAGACCCTGCAGGCCAGGCTAAAGGGGATGTGACAGAACCCATAGTCATAGGCCTATTTATAGTACCGGTAGGTATTTGGCATAATCATTTAGGTATGACATGTTTTATCATATAGCCCCCAAAAAGTATTTAATTGAACAGTAATTCAAACTTTTACCTATCATTTTACAATGGACAATTTACTTTTCGGGCAAGTGGGCATGACCTTTGGGCAAGTAGACCATGACCTGTACTTGCCCGACAGGCAAGTATCTCTGAGACCTTTAGTGTCAACCCCTGCACTTAAACACTGTCGGGTGGTAATCTTGTATGTCCAAAACTGTTACTTTTTCAGGAAATGTGTTCCAATGCATCCAATGTAGTTATTATTCAGTCACAAGCTTTTGTTAATGCTTTTCATTCTTCATACTTCATTATAAAACCCACAGATCTACAAGTTCACATCGCCTCAGCTTGTAGATTGGCCAATTTCGCGACTTTTGCGTGACACTGTTGTATGACAAAGTATGGAAATAAATATGGAGATACAAGGTTTCTGAAATTTCTGTCCAACAGTGACGATATACTGTAGGTATACTTTATTGACTGGGGTGGGGTCCCTCAGGGTTCTATACATGGTCCGCTCCTTTTTTCCCTATAGTCGCTTTGTGAGCTTGGTGATATTTTCACAGAATGTTCTCCCCCAGTACAGGGACACATGTAGGGGCACTTCACGTGGTTCAAGAGCAGATTAGATAGTAGCGTGACCTATACAGTATAGGCGGGTTCACAACACTCACACACTGCTTGCAAAAAAAATCCATTATGAATTCACCACATAACTCACATTCAACATGGATATGACATTGCTGAGAGAGATGCTCAAATATGTCTTTATCCGGCTCTGCTCAATGTACAGCAGTAACAGTTACTACAGTATCTATTTAGGGTCCCTGGCCCACAGAGCGTGTCTCTCTGTCATGCTTTAATTGTTGATGATTCAAACAACAGAGCCAACTGAGAATATCCCTTGGACATAATTAAGGAGACATTACAGGAGTTAGGTCGGGTGCGTCATTCTGAACAGCATGCCCAAAATATGGCACCACCAGCCCCATCTCCTCCTGACACCATTATACATCATATTATTGTCTCCGACAGGCCGAAGACGTGGCAGAGACTATGATTTTGCCCCTGTCCGTCCTACCGATTTTTCATATTCCATCCAGATTGGCTAAGATTGGATTCCAAAGTTTGCAGGAATGGTCCGTTTTGAAAATGCCTCAAATCATTGGTCCTTGGACTTCAGACTGTCGTTCTGTGATTTATGAGTTGTGCAGTTTTTCTGTATCCCATGATGGACTATCCCTGGTGTAAAAAAGAAGTTACTCTGTGGACTATGCTTGTTCATCAAAGGAAATAGGAAAAGGAATAAACACACAGGCACCGGCACCAAAACAAACACACACACCCACCCACCCACCCACCCACCCACCCACACACACACACACACACACACACACACACACACACACACACACACACACACACACACACACACACACACACACACACACACACACACACACACACACACACACACACACACACACACACACACACACACACGCCTGAAAAGTCATTATCATTTCAAACCCAATGTCTAGAGCCAAATCACTAGAAAGGGAGGATGCGTGAACACACTGTGTGAATGCAGTGTATCGGAGTCCCAGTGCTGCCGGGACTTACATCTGCTATAGCTCTGCAGAGTCTGGGCCTGTGTGTGTGTGTGTGTGTGTGTGTGTGTGTGTGTGTGTGCATGTACATGTGCTCAAATATGTGTGAAAGATGAGAGTACATGTTTGTGTATAAGCATCTGTTTCTTGTGCGTGCGTGTGTGTGTGTGTGTGTGTGTGTGTGTGTGTGTGTGTGTGTGGTCTCCTGGCCGTGTTGCCCTGACTGTTCCCCAACGACAGTCACAGCTGAGACTGAGCTTAGCACAGAACACCCTGACCCATTTCACACACACGCACGCATGCACACGCACGCACGCACGCACGCACACACACACACACACACACACACACACACACACACACACACACACACACACACACACACACACACACACACACACACACACACACACACACACACACACACACACACACACACACACACACACACACAATCATGAAGGCACAAGGAGTGTTACATCGTCCTTGTTGCTTCTCTGGGATTATTGTGGTATGTTGGCAAGCGCACAGAACACAACACATACATTCTTGTGCGCATTCTCGTACATAAAGAGGAAATACAAGTTATAGAGAAAAGCAAAAGGATAAGCTAAAATGAAACACCTTGAGCTGTCCTGCATGGAGAAAGACAGGGGAATAACAACATTTCCTGAAAGGAGATTTAGACAGCTAAATCAGGTCACAAAACTAAACAAAAGAAGCAAAGGTGTAGTAGAAGATGTTATAGTAGCCAAGGCCGAAATGACAAACAATACGAAATATAAACAAAAACAGTAGGAAATAATAAAGATTTCCATATCTACACTCACTACTCACTCATAGCCCACAGCATGTCAGTATATGGCACACAACCAGCATACAGAGTGGCAGGGGCTTTAACTCATAATGTGAATTCAAGCAGATGTATTTAGAGCATCATGTAGAACATGACCGCACCCACCCCCCAACATTTGAGCTCGGGACCCCCACCCTGACAAGCACTTGGAATTGTACGAATTGCAATTAGTTTAACTGAAAACATATTGTGAAAATGCCCCATCTACTATTTGACATTTTGGCCAGTGTTTGACCAGTTTTGATGGTATAGTTTGTTGATTACTTTTGTTGCAGTAATGGTCACATTTTTTAGGTATTCAAACAAATCTTAAATGTCATTAAATTGTCACACCCACAGGTTGAGAAAACCCTGTTTGGCTTAGCACGCGATCCTGACACCCTAAATAGATTTGTTGTTGCACAATTATGTCCTTATGCACAATTTAGCAATCAAAATGATTGTTAAAATTAAATTTAAATACATACTGTATTATTCCGATCATCTGATCATTCCAGCTCTTTATTAAACAGAAAATGCTTTTTCTGGTCAGGATATACCAATTCTACAATCAGAGAGAGAACTCATACTGATCCCTGGGGGCCCCGGACCCCACTTTGAGAACCAGATCTAGAGGCCCACTCTGCGGTAGGGTCTTTTGATAAACACATTAGAAGTGATGAAACAAAAACATTTGCTGGCAAAATTAAAAGCTGTTTTAAATTTAAATGTAAGCTCAAAAATGAGAGTGGGGGAGAGGGAGATGTACATATGTAAATATGTTTTTTTATTTTTATGAAAAAGTTAAGAGACCCTTTGGTTGTACAGTTGTAGGCTTGTAAAAAAGCTAAGATACCTTTTGGTTGTACGTTTGTGCAAAAGCTTATAATTATCTATGTCTCAAACAGAAGAAAACCCTTTACCTGTACTTTTTTGTGGTGAAAGCGCTCCAACTTTCTTTCTTTTCCTACCTTGATCCCGCTTGATCCCCCCCCCCCCCCTCACTTCTTAATGCACTTCTTACCAGCTGACTAGCAAGCTGAGTCTATAATCGGTACGCAAGCTAGTCCAGTAGTCCTGTAGTCCAGCTGGTTTTCTCATTGGCTGATGTATGTGCGCACCACAAATATGTCTGGGCGGAAACTAACGACTCAGAACACAATAGTTGCACCTTCTAGAACTTTGGTTCCTACCTAAACTACTGCGCTGAAACTGACACAGAGGCAGATAATAATAATGCAGCTGGTAGTTAATTGATTTGTATCATTGTGGGCTTGTTTGAAAACATGACATGATGCAAATCTATGCAAAAATAGTGAATTTCACCCACTTTCTTTTACCTGTGAAATCTGTGATGTGACAATAAAGCTGGGGCAAGCTGAAGAGGAGACACAAATTGCAATTTATTTTGTAAATGCAGTTCCTCTGTAACCACTGTAACCCACTTGCTAGCATCAAGTCGAATGACCTACATTGTGTCCAACTAAGTGCACCTTTATGTAGTTTGTGTCCATTCCCTGAAGAAGGCATAACTGCCAAAACGTTGTTTTATTGTACTCTGCGTGTACTAAATAAAGTATTGGTACTTACTACTTTGGCTACTGTGCGGCCACCTTCTTGTCCCTCGAGGACTATTCAGTTTAGGCTGCTCTCCCATGGACCGGCACCAATATAAGGACTTTGGTGTTCCTGTACTGTAGCATCCTCGCCATCTGCAGGCATGTCAAAATAGGCAAACAAGTGGATAAAAAATCTACGAAAATACTGTGGGTGAACATTCAACGAAATTCTACAAGATCTTGAGAGCTTTAAGAACTGCTATTTTCACGATTTGACACACAACAAACTACAGTATGTAGACAGCTATAGGGTTCCTTGTGTTATATATTACTTTGCAGAGGCGGATGCAATATTGTGACGTGTATGTTTCCTGCTTCTGACTGCTGTAATGAATTTCCCCCTGTGATGAGGCCCAGGTGTGTCCCAATCTCCACGACACGCCTCCAATCCCTACTGCCACTCCCACCATCCATCATCAACACTGGAAAACACTAAAAGTGTATTATGCACAGACCAAAACAACACTAGGGCCACATAGGACCGTAACAAATATATTACGACCTTTGACCCTATGGGGAGGAATATATGTTGTGGCTGTCATTAAACTTTGATCTTTATGATCCTTATTATATTACCTTTGCAAACTATTTTGTGCGAAATAAAAGCAGGCTCAACCATGTGCAGCATACATGTGCACACCCTGACCAATGAAGCTGTAGTTATATGGGCAGACTGTCTCTAAA
The DNA here is from genome assembly GCF_963924005.1 of Protomyctophum bolini. Classification (NCBI taxonomy): domain Eukaryota; kingdom Metazoa; phylum Chordata; class Actinopteri; order Myctophiformes; family Myctophidae; genus Protomyctophum; species Protomyctophum bolini. Next base: position 18,303,793 of record NC_137868.1, on the reverse strand, counting down.
TCGTAACACATTACATCTGGAACTTTTACTGTGCAGTCCATAACTGAAGCATTAATGTCTACCTGGGGTAATATTCATGCAAAATGAGAAATGTTAGCCCCGACCTTGGAGGCATTCATTCACCCGTACCATGGATAGAAGAGGCCAGATAGCAGACCCACTTAGATGACTCATTTATAGCTATAGTCTGTCTGTCTGTCTGTCCCACTCAATTTCTGTCCCCTCCTAACATCTTACTCCATCTCTTATTTTTTTCAATTTCAAAAGGCTTTAATGGCATGATAATATGTTCTACATTGCCAAAGCATACAACAAAACAAATGTCAACATTGCGCACACAGAGACAACTAGAACTGCACTCTGCCGAGTGCATACTTGCTTGTTGCACACTAGTAGGCCATAAATGGCCTACTAGTGCGCAAGCAGAGCGCGCAAGTACTTTCGACCGCTGGAAAGTATCACATCTCAGTATCTCTGTGAAGGAACGTTTGAAATGTATAATAATTACGTGTAACTATTTGCTACCTAACTACTTTTTTACAGAAAAATGAATCATTGATATGTGATGAAAAAAAAGGTATATAAACTGAATTAAAATATATTATACAGTATAATTATTTTATTATTATTATTATTATTTTGCCTTGTGGGTTCCATGTAAGGGCTTGTCTTGTGATGCTGGTATTGGGCTTATTTTATATAACGGTAAGTCTGTGCCTGGTTTGCTGGGACCAGTTACCACATTACGTCATCGTTGAAAGCTGGGACCAGAGTACATGGTGTGTATATGTATGACTAGCTCTCAGTGATGACATAAGAGAAATGGTCATCTGTATAATCTGGTCCCAGCAGATACCACATTACGTCATCTTTGAGAGCTGGGACCAGAGTACACGGTGTGTATATGTATGACTAGCTCTCAGTGATGACGTAAGAGATATGGTCATCTGTGTAGTCTGGTCCCAGCAGACCAAGCACAGATTTACAAATTACAAATCACATTACAACTACATACAGAGTATGTAGTTGTAATTTGATTAGCAGTATACTGTGGTTACTTGGTTCCAAAAAGTGAAGCCAAGTTTTTTTGGTAGGTTTGTGCCTGGTTTGCTGGGACCAGTTACAACATTACGTCATCGTTGTGAACTGGGACCAGAGTACATGGTGTGTATATGACGTAATGTTGTAACTTGTAACTTGTAACTAGTCCCAGCAAACCAGGCACAGACTGTATGTAGTTGTTCTAGTTACAACTACATACAGAGTATGTAGTTGTAATTTGATTAGCAGTATACTGTGGTTACTTGGTTCCAAAAAGTGAAGACAAGTTTTCTTCAACGGTAAATCTGTGCCTGGTTTGCTGGGACTAGTTACAACATTACGTCATCCTTGAGAGAGTACATGGTGTGTATATGACGTAATGTTGTAACTTGTAACTTGTAACTAGTCCCAGCAAACCAGGCACAGACTGTATGTAGTTGTTCTAGTTACAACTACATACAGAGTATGTAGTTGTAATTTGATTAGCAGTATACTGTGGTTACTTGGTTCCAAAAAGTGAAGACAAGTTTTCTTCAACGGTAAATCTGTGCCTGGTTTGCTGGGACTAGTTACAACATTACGTCATCCTTGAGAGAGTACATGGTGTGTATATGACGTAATGTTGTAACTTGTAACTTGTAACTAGTCCCAGCAAACCAGGCACAGACTGTATGTAGTTGTTCTAGTTACAACTACATACAGAGTATGTAGTTGTAATTTGATTAGCAGTATACTGTGGTTACTTGGTTCCAAAAAGTGAAGACAAGTTTTCTTCAACGGTAAATCTGTGCCTGGTTTGCTGGGACTAGTTACAACATTACGTCATCCTTGAGAGAGTACATGGTGTGTATATGACGTAATGTTACAAGTTACAAGTTACAAGTTACAACATTACGTCATATACACACCATGTACTCTCTCAAGGATGACGTAATGTTGTAACTAGTCCCAGCAAACCAGGCACAGATTTACCGTTGAAGAAAACTTGTCTTCACTTCGAAGAGACCAAGCGAAACGATTACTTGCGCGCTCTGCTTGCGCAAGTAACAACAAACATCCCAACAATAATGAACAACAAGCAATACAGTAACAATGACAATAAATTAACAAACAGAAACATAACAGCAACTTAATGACCCTGTTCAGCCAGATATACGGCTCTTCTGTCCACTGGCTGTCCCTCTCTCTCTCTCTCTCTCTCTCTCTCTCTCTCAATTCAATTCAAAGACGCACGCACGCACGCACGCACACACACACACACACACACACACACACACACACACACACACACACACACACACACACACACACACACACACACACACACACACACACACACACACACACACAGAGCAACAGTGAGAGATACAGCAGGTAAGGATAAGAGGGAGGGCGAGAATGACAGACAGATATAAAGGGAAACAGACAGAGAAAGATTGAGGAAGACAAAGAGCTAGACACCGATGGAGAGAGATGGAGAAGGAGACAGAAATTAGAGAGGAAATGACACATAAAGGGACAGATGAGATGCAGGAAGACAGAGATAGTATGGTTGGAAAAGCCTCCTTTCTCCTGCAGTAGAGCAGTGTATGAATGTTAGATGGTCCACACAGCCGCACTCGCCTCAGACTGAGCTTTATTTATTCATTTCCCGGCTAAACAGGTGTACTCTTATCAGCGATAGTGGGACATCTGGCACGTCGCGAAAACACAATGTCGAGCCAACGCTGAGGAATGTTCCTCAACAATAGAACACAGCAGAACAGCATGGCAGTGAAGAGACCCTTTAAAAAAAATTCCCCATCTTTTGCCTCCATAATAGATTACTTTTACGAGACAATGAATAATTCTCTGCCGCTCCATTAAGAGCTGCACAATGAGAGAGACTCCTGCGGATGGCTTATCAGCTCTGCCAGAGTGCATGCTCAGAGTTTTGCCTTTTCTTTTTCTCTTTCCTCTCGTAGAGAGCCTGGTCCTCTGAGAAAGTGACACAATGCTGGACTGTTTTATTTGTCTCCAAACTATTACGACTTTTGAAATAAAAGTTAAAAAGTACACGAACATAACATGACAATGCTGACGTCATTCCAATGGGGGAGGGGCTGCTGGGGTTCACCATGTCTGTTTCTCTTTCTGCACATGTACATTTAGGCATCATCATCAGCATCGTTTTAAAGTCCGCTTTCCAGGCACCGCTGGGTTGGACTTGACTTTAGATATTGCTTTCTTCCACCGAGAACGGTCCATGGCCACCTCGTGATCCATGCAGAGCGATTTCATGTCAGCCAACACGGTCGTCTGCCAAGTCTTCTTAGGCCGGCCACTGGGTCTTGTCCCCTAGCTAAGTTAATCGACATTACTTCCTTCCTTCAATCAATCATTTTCTTCCTTCCTTACTACGTGGCCGTACCATCGCAGTCTGCCTCTCCTCACCACATCCACTATGGCCTCCACTCCCATCCTTTGTCTCAGCTCTGCACTGGTCTTTCTGTCCCTCAGTGACACACCACACATCCATCGGATCATCCTATTCTCTGCTCTGTTAAGCTTCTCTTCATGCTCCACCTTCAGGGCCCATGTCTCACTTCCATATGTTATGCAGCTTCTGACGCATGCAGAGTACACTTGCCCTTTCATCTTCAGGTATGGGGCCTTGGATGTTAAAAATGGCATGAGTTCCCTGAACTTCTTCCAACCACTTGTGGTCACTGCTAGGTCCACCCCCCTCCCCCCCATCAGCATTCAGCATGTCCCCTAGGTAGCAGAAACTGTCCACCACATGCAGCATACGTCTCCCCATCCACTACAAGCCCCTCTTGCTCGGCTGCATCTGCTTGTGGGATGTCTCCACTGCTTGCACTGGAATGTCTCACTTGCCGCTTGCAGGCTGCCTTTTACTCCACTGCATCTCCGATGGACCCATTTCGTACAGCCCCTGCACTGGAGAGAGTTAGCTTGTATACTCCCTTCCCACAGACTCCACATGGTATCACTCCCAGGCCAGCATCACCAACCATGACCTTTGACTTCTCCGCATTCACCTTCACTTCCAGGCATGTCTACCAGGCCTGGAAGGCCTCACAAGCGCGTATGCACACACGCACCTCCCAATGCTCCCAAAATTTGTCAACCATAGCTGAACTGAATTGGACCTCACAAAGACAAAAAGACGCTTTACCCCACAAATTGGCTTGTAGCCTGCAGGTTGCCAATTCAAATTCAACGATCACCAAGTAAGACTATGTGTGAGGAAAATGAATGAAGAACATTTGCCCCTAGCTCCCGCAACAGAGCACCTGCACAATGGCATGGCATCCCTATCATTGGACAACAAAGTCAGTGGTTGTACTGGAAACTGGACACCTCCAAGTGGCCAGCTGTATACTAATGTGGGTCTGTGACTGTACTGGACACTAGTGACCAGCTGTATACTACTGTGGGTCTGTGACCAGCTGTATACTACTGTGGGTCTGTGACTGTACTGGACACTAGTGACCAGCTGTATACTACTGTGGGTCTGTGACTGTACTGGACACTAGTGACCAGCTGTATACTACTGTGGGTCTGTGACTGTACTGGACACTAGTGACCAGCTGTATACTACTGTGGGTCTGTGACCAGCTGTATACTACTGTGGGTCTGTGACTGTACTGGACACCTCCCAGTGACAAATCATTTAAGTAGCATGTTATAGACAGATAGTCATTATTGCCCTATTGATCTATTTTACTGTTAGGCTGATATAGGTTCTTGGTTTACTTATGATCCTAGATGACTATTACTATGCATTGCAATTGATGTATTACCTTGAGTTGTCCTTGCCTACTGTAAGTCGCAATGGATTAAGAGCGTCTGCTAAATGCCTAAATGCGTTAATTGCAATACAGAACTGTGGTTGTATTATAGTCTACTGTGTGCAACCCCCAGGGGTAAACAGCAGAGGTCTGTGCATGTTGAACTGGGCAGATCCCAGTGGACACCAGTATCTGTGCTCCGTCAACTTCCCTGCATGGCCAAAACATGTCTAGAAGAATTGTGTGGTTACTTTCCACATGCCTAACCCATTTCCCGTCCGCTATCTCCCCGCTGTGACGCCACAGGGAACAGACGAAGCGAACCTTCTGATGAGCACAATGCCTGTGTTAGTTATCCTCATACAGGATCAGACTTCTGATCTCTTTTTTTCACCCTGTCAGCTCTTTCTCTCTGTCTGAGGTGCGAGGCTGAGGAGATGATGCGAGAAATTCTTCAGGCCCGTTGTCAGGCTCCGTAATGGGCTGCCTATCTCCACCCCCCCTCCCCTCCCCTCCACCCCCCCTCCCCCCCATGTGTGCTCGGGGACAGAGAGAGAGAGAGGGAGAGATGCAGCACGCATGAATGCTTGTGCGTGCTAACGGCTGTCGGTCAGTGATACGATCGCGCTGAATGACACATGTATTAGTGGCCGTGATCTCGCATGCTCTTGGGTATCACCACTCGTGAATCATATCGGTGGATGGGGCACATGGGCATATGGGATGGGGGTGGGGGGGGGGGGGGGGGGGGGCTGTTACGGCTGTAGAGAGAGAGGGAGGGAGAGCAAGTCATTCCTACAGTAGCAAGCATAGTTTTTATTCTTCGAAAGGGACATTTTAAGTTTCTCGGTGCATACAAACAAAGCTGAGAGGAAATCTTAATTCAGTGGTCATGCGTGTTGGAAGGGAATGGGATCGGGGGTCTTTCTCATCTCCAGTTTTATTCTGTCCCCCACTCCCTCCTCCCTCACTGGTCTGTAATTTCTGCCTCTCGCTCGGCCTGATAAGATCCTGCACTTCAAACAAGTCAGACCCTGACAAAATCCTGCTGGAGCAGAGATAGAGGACGTGGCTTTTCCTCCCATCTTTCTCTGGGTTGCAAAGGAACACACACACACACACACACACGCACACGCACACACACACACACACACACACACACACACACACACACACACACACACACACACACACCTGCATTCCTTGTCTCTCTCATCAGCCCCGAAGCAACAATTACATCAAAGACAAACATCTGTAGAACTATAGGCTACGCTCTCATCCTCACTGCTTTTCTGCTTCCATGACCAAAGAGGAAAGTCAAGTGCACATTCCAAGAGTTTCTCTATCTTTTCTTTTTTATTGCTTTGTAATGAACATCCCAGTCTGTCTGCGAGAGCTAGACATGGAATATTTATAGAAAATATTTCTGGGAATACATGAGGGAGAGACACTGCTCTTTAACAAGCTTCTTTTGTTCAAAGACACGGTTTCTGTCCTGCTACTCACAGAGATACCCCCCCTTATCTCTCTGCTCACCCCCCGGTTTCAACCTACTGTATCCTTAACCGCCCCTTTCTTTCCTCTATATTCCCTGCACTCTCTCCTCCCGACTCGGTATCTCTCCCTCACCCTACTAACCCCCCCCCCCCCCCCCCCCCCTCTCTCTCTTTTTCTCTCTCCCTCCAATCCCAGTCTAACATTAATCAGACTATCGTGTCTGACATTGCAGAATGCCAGTCCTCCATCTCTCCTGGGTTACTGGTGATGCTCTGTCTGCCACGGGCCATTCCCTCCGTAGATGTAACAGAACCCAGCATGCACACGGCAAAAGTGTTCAGTCACACCTCTCTCACACGTGCCTCTCAGTGTCCTCTGGCAGCTCACAGAGGGGTCACACACACGATGGTCCAGTGCTAGATGCAGGTGCAACAAATTGAGGTATCCGCACAGGCCGAATGTCATGCAGTATAGATGCTGCATGATCTGCACCACTGGCCGTTCCACGATGAAGCCAACGCCCAGCACGCACGCACGCATGCATGCACACACATCTCTGTGGTCCTTGTCTCTCTCATCAGCCCTGAAGCAACGATTTAATCA